>NW_027182437.1:0-332538 GCF_040938575.1 Ambystoma mexicanum | reverse complement strand
TGTTATAGAAGGATCTCAGGTTTGGTATAAGCATTGAGATATCACATCTCTGCTATCGGAAGGGTCTCAGGATTGGAATGGGAAGGAGTTGGATATTCCCATCTCATGTTATAGGAAGGGTCTCAGGTTTGGTATTAGAAGCATTGAGATATCACATCTCATGTTATAGGAAGGGTCTCAGGATTGGAATGGGAAGGACTTGGATATCATATCTCATGCTATAGGAAGGCTCTCAGGTTTGGAAGGGGAAGGAGTTGGATATCACATTTCATGTTAGAGGAAGGATCTCAGGTTTGGTATAAGCATTGAGATATCACATCTCATGCTATAGGAAGGGTCTCAGGATTGGAATGGGAAGAAGTTGGATATCACATCTCATGCTATAGGAAGGGTCTCAGGATTGGAATGGGAAGGAGTTGGATATCACATCTCATGTTATAGGAAGGATCTCAGGTTTGGTATTAGAAGCATTGAGACATCACATCTCATGCTATAGGAAGGGTCTCAGGATTGGAATGGGAAGGAGTTGGATATCACATCTCATGCTATAGGAAGGGTCTCAGGTTTGGTATAAGCATTGAGATATCACATCTCATGCTATAGGAAGGGTCTCAGGATTGGAATGGGAAGGATTTGGATATCACATCTTATGCTATAGGAAGGGTCTCAGGTTTGGTATAAGCATTGAGATATCACGTCTCATGCTATAGGAAGGGTCTCAGGATTGGAATGGGAAGAAGTTGGATATCACATCTCATGCTGTAGGAAGGGTCTCAGGTTTGGTATAAGCATTGAGATATCACATCTCATGCTATAGGAAGGGTCTCAGGGTTGGAATGGGAAGGAGTTGTATATGACATCTCATGCCATAGCAAGGGTCTCAGGTTTGGTATAAGCATTGAGATATCACATCACATGCTATAGGAAGGGTCTCAGGATTGGAATGGGAAGGACTTGGATATCACATCTCATGCTATAGGCAGGGTCTCAGGTTTGGAAAGGGAAGGAGATGGATATCACATTTCATGTTAGAGGTAGGATCTCAGGTTTGGTATTAGAGGCATTGAGATATCACATCTCATGCTATCAGAAGGGTCTCAGGATTGGAATGGGAAGGAGTTGGATATCACATTTCATGCTAAATGGAGGGTCTCAGGTTTGGAAGGGGAAGGATTTGGAAATCACATCTCATATTATAGGAAGGATCTCAGGTTTGGTATTAGAAGCATTGAGATATCACATCTCATGCTATCGGAAGGATCTCAGGTTTGGTATAAGAAGCATTGAGATATCACATCTCATGCTATCATAAGGGTCTCAGGATTGGAATGGGAAGGAGTTGGATATCACATCTCATGTTATAGGAAGGATCTCAGGTTTGGTATTAGAAGCATTGAGACATCACATCTCATGCTATAGGAAGGGTCTCAGGATTGGAATGGGAAGGAGTTGGATATCACATCTCATGCTATACGAAGGGTCTCAGGTTTGGTATAAGCATTGAGATATCACATCTCGTTCTATAGGAAGGGTCTCAGGATTGGAATGGGAAGGATTTGGATATCACATCTTATGCTATAGGAAGGGTCTCAGGTTTGGTATAAGCATGGAGATATCACTTCTCATGCTATAGGAAGGGTCTCAGGATTGGAATGGGAAGGAGTTGGATATCACATCTCATGTTATAGGAAGGATCTCAGGTTTGGTATAAGCATTGAGATATCACATCTCTGCTATCGGAAGGGTCTCAGGATTGGAATGGGAAGGAGTTGGATATTCCCATCTCATGTTATAGGAAGGGTCTCAGGTTTGGTATTAGAAGCATTGAGATATCACATCTCATGCTATAGGAAGGGTCTCAGGATTGGAATGGGAAGGACTTGGATATCACATCTCATGCTATAGGGAGGGTCTCAAGTTTGATATTAGAAGCATTGAGATATCACATTTCATGATATCGGAAGGGTCTTCAGATTGGAATGGGAAGGAGTTGGATATCACATCTCATGATAAAGGAAGGGTCTAAGGTTTGGAAGGGGAAGGATTTGGATATCACATCTCATGTTATAGGACGGGTCTCAGGTTTGGTATTAGAAGCATTGAGATATCAAGTCTCATGGTATAGGAAGGGTCTCAGAATTGGAATGGGAAGGAGTTGGATATCACATCTCAAGCTATAGGAAGGGTCTCAGGATTAGAATGGGAAGGAGTTTGATATCACATCTCATGCCATAGTATGGGTCTCAGGTTTGGTAGAAGCATTGGGATATCACATCTCATGCTATCGGAAGGGTATCGGGATTGGATTTGGAAGGAGTTGGATATCCCATCTCATGCTATAGGAAGGGTCTCAGGTTGGAATGGGGAGGAGTTGGATATCACATCTCATGTTATAGGAAGGGTCTCAGGATTGGAATGGGAAGGACTTGGATATCACATCTCATGCTACAGGAAGGCTCTCAGGTTTGCAAGGGGAATGAGTTGGATATCACATTTCATGTTAGAGGTAGGATCTCAGGTTTGGTATTAGAAGTATTGAGATATCACATCTCATGTTATCAGAAGGATCTCAGGTTTGGTATAGAAGCATTGAGATATCATATCTTATGCTATCAGAAGAGTCTCAGGATTGGAATGGGAAGGAGTTGGATATCACATCTCATGCTAAAGGGAGGGTCTCAGGTTTGGAAGATAAGGATTTGGATATCACATCTCATGTTATAGGAAGGATTTCAGGTTTGGTATTAGAAGTATTGAGATATCACATCTCATGCTATCGGAAGGATCTCAGGTTTGGTATAGAAGCATTGAGATATATCTTATGCTATCAGAAGGGTCTCAGGATTGGAATGGGAAGGAGTTGGATATCACATCTCATGCTAAAGGGAGGGTCTCAGGTTTGGAAGGCGAAGGATTTGGATATCACATCTCATGTTATAGGATGGATCTCAGGTTTGGTATTAGAAGTATTGAGATATCACATCTCATGTTATCGGAAGGATCTCAGGTTTGGTATTAGAAGTATTGAGATATCACATCTCATGCTATAGGAAGGGTCTCAGGATTGGAATGGGAAGGAGTTGGATATCACATCTCATGCTAAAGGAAGGGTCTCAGGTTTGGTAGAAGCATTGAGATATCACATCTCATGCTATAGGAAGGGTCTCAGGATTGGAATGGGAAGGACTTAGATATCACATATCATGCTATAGGGAGGGTCTCAGTTTTGATATTAGAAGCATTGAGATATCACATCTCTGCTATCGGAAGGTTCTCAGGATTGGATTGGGAAGGAGTTGGATATCCCTTCTCATGCTATAGGAAGTGTCTCAGGTTGGAATGGGAAGGAGTTGAATATCACATCTCATGTTATAGGAAGGGTCTCAGGATTGGAATGGGAAGGATTTGGATATCACATCTCTTGCTATAGGAAGGGTCTCAGGATTGGAATGGGAAGGATTTGGATATCACATCTCATGTCATAGGAAGTGCTAAGACGGATTTCTGAACTCTGTCCTGGTGGCGCAGAAGTTCAGAAGGCCAACCTAATTACTTGGAACAGGGTAACCTCTGGACAAGCCAGACCAATCAAGGTAGCGATCGCGGCGGTCAAGACTAGGTCTCAAGAGGGGTGAGGGTGACTGAAAGCCCGCAATGAGCACACAAAGCAAGAGCGCTTACAAACTACTCCAAACAGTTGTTATATCAAAAATAGATACACATTTATTTTAAGGCCTTTAAAATAATGACCGTAGCGAGAAAATCACAATATCACAATATTAAGCCAACACATACCATATCAACACAATATATATACAAATACACAGTCGCAAGCGTTTAAAGCACGAAATATGTAGTCCACCTGAAAGGAAAGGAAAACAGGCAGTGCGATAACGCTTTAGACTCAGTTCGCCTTCAGAGGCACCTAACTAGATGGAAGTCCGAGCCCTGCGAAGAGTGGAGCCTTGTGCTCAAAGTACCTGCCACGCCGGTGCCAACGGGCAAAAGGGGAAGCTCTTCGGAGGAAGTCAGGCAGTTCGGGTTAGTGCCCAGCAGAAGGAGAACAGGTTCCGCAACTCAAGCGCAGCCTCCACAGCGGGCAGAAGCAGAGCGCGAGTACGGCCAAAAGGGTGCTGTTTTTACACAGCAGGGAAAAGCAATGGGATACTGCAGGAGGGCGACCAGATCCTAGCTAAACTACTCACCGGTCCCCGAAGCAAGCAGACCCAGGCTTCTCCACGTTAGTTTCAGCAGCTGGCAGGTTCAGAAGAGCAGGGAACGCCTCGTAGTCGTGTAGAGCAAAAAGACGTCCCAATCGACGAAACCAGCACAGTTTGTTGCCGCAGCAGGACAACGGAGCGGCCGTGTGTATTCGAGCCAAATGTACACTCCTCCCTTCAGACTTGGGAACGCCAAGTGTACGAAGCGTGGGAGAGTGACAAGGACTCGAAATACAACACAACCTGGCGGCGGTTACAGAGCAGGACTCCCTTGTAAGCTGGTCAGTCAACTGGATGGCCCAGAGACACTTCCGAAGGCTTACTTGGCAGGAGATGATGAAGTCGCCGGGAATAGCTGTTCCTGCTATTCCAAAGGTCGAAGCACCAGTACAGGCCTTCTGGTTCGATCCAAGGAGGAAAGGGTTTCAAGGACGACAGCAGTGCAAAGGAGGATTCCTTCAGCGGGTCACCAGCGATTCCTCGGTCCAGCCTCTTGGTTGCAGGATACTTGGCTCCTGTATTCCTTCGTTCGTGAGAACTCAGGAGATCGACATGGTAGTGGTGTTTCCAGCCCCCTCTTATCCACAGTTCCCTTCGCGCCAAAACGGAGGGGAGCCAATGGGAGATCCGCTCATCAACACACATACCATACGTGGACCAATCACGGACCACGGTGGTCCCAGGCATTCACACTACCCTAGACTCTCTGGCACCCAGGATGTGTATTGGGACCAGACATCCCAGCCCACACCCTGGAGGCACACAAACGACATGTAGAAGCCCGCGAAAGCAACCACGTTTCGCGGGAAAGTACATGCCCAAATAAGGAAGGCCCCGGGTCGCTCGACCTGGGGAAGGTGAAGGGAGCAAGACGGTCAGTGGACAAGACAAAGGAGCCTCGTGGTCTGGCCATTTTGGGAGCCAGGCCACCATTTTGGGTTCAGTGCGAAAAACGTGCTCAGAACGCCAAAAGGAGCTCAAAATAAACAAAACGATCGCTGCCACCATTCGAGTCCCTGAATGACTTGCACCGATCAAATACCATCCTAAAAGAGTATCTAGGGCCTGTAGAAGGCTAGAGACCCAAGAGAGCTGTAACTTAGCTTACAGTGCCCTCTTGTGTCATGTTGCACTAAAGCCGCAACACGATAAAAGAAACTACGGGAAACAGCGTTCCCCGGTACTGACTGTCTTAAGGGCATGTCAGTTTCCCCGTAAGAAAGGAGCGAAAGCCCAGAGAAGTGCAGCAGAAGGCTGTACTTCTCTGGCAAAGTCAAGAACAAGGTTAAAAACAATAGCAAAAAGTTTAGGGGTTGCCACATGGAAGGAAAATTACCTACAATTACGAAATCTTTCCTAACACTCGCCCCTCCCAGACTATGGACAGGGGGAACTAATCCACCCCTGGATGAGTCTCTTGTTCAGGTCGGTTAAACATTCTGGACAACCCATCAGCATTGCTATGTTGGACACCTGGCCTATGCTCAATAGTGAAGTCGAAGCCTTGTAGACTTATGGACCACCTAAGCAACTTTGGATTCTCCCCCTTCATGTTCATTAGCCACTTTAACGGCTTATGGTCAGTCTGCACAGTGAAGTGGGTCCCATAGAGGTAGGGCCTCAGCTTCCTTAGGGCCCACACAACAGAGAAACATTCTTTCTCTACCGTGGACCATCTGAGCTCTCTGTCCTTAAACTGGCGACTAATAAAACCGATAGGGTGTTCCTTACCCTTCTCATCTACTTGTGATAGTACAGCTCCTATCCCAGTGTCAGAGGCATCCGTCTGCACGATAAAAGGTCTTTGATAATCAGGGGCCCTGAGCACAGGGGCCTGGCACAAGGAGTCTTTCAAGCCATTGAAGGCCTTCTCACACTCGTCGGTCCAAGTTACCTTCTTGGGTTTCTTCGGAGTTGTGAGGGCAGTCAGAGGAGCAGCTATGGTGCCATAGTCTGCCACAAAATTGCGGTAATACCCCGTGAGTCCTAAGAAGGCTCTCACTTGGGTTTGCGTAGTGGGGGTAGGCCAGTCTTGTACTGCTTGTACCTGACTGAGTAGAGGCTGTCTCCTCCCTCCACCTACTTCATGTCCAAGGTAAACCACTGAGCCTTGTCCATTTTGGTGAGGGGCCACTCGGACACCCTCAAAAGAGCTATCTGAAGGACTGCTTGGGAACAGGTCGGGGAGAGTTTCAGACTCCTCTCCCGCAACGTCTGAAGCCAGTAGCAGTGCTGCGATTTCGACGCTTGGGCCGAAAGCCTTCAGCCTATTCACGTGAAGCACTTTTGGAGCCTGTCCAGGCCTTCCAAGGTCCACTGAATAGTTAACCTCACCCAGGGGCTCCACCACTGGGTAAGGGCCTGACCATTTGTCCTGTAAAGCTCGAGGCCTTATGAGATTCATGATCAGGACTTGCTGACCAAGTGTAAAGTTGATGAGGGAAGCTTTCTGGTCGTACCAATGTTTCACCAGCGCTTGTCCTGCCTTCAATTTATCACTAGCCAAGACCATCAGAAGTACCATCCGTTTTCTGAGCCCTAGCACATAATCAACTACGTTGGTAGTAACAGGGGGAGTGGGCATCTCCCATCCCTCTTTGACGATGGCTAAGGGTCCCCGTACGGGATGACCGAACAGAAGTTCGAAGGGGCTGAAGCCAACACCCTCCTGTGGTACCTCTCGGTAGGCAAACAGTAAGCATGACACAAGAAGATCCCATTTTCTTCTCTGAGGCTCCTCCAGAGCCCCAATCACGCTCTTTAACGTCCTGTTGAAACGCCCCCCCAGACCATTGGTCTGGGGGTGGTATGCAGAAGAGAACCCGTAGGTGACCCCACATTCTTTCCACATAGCCTGCCTATACTTCGACATAAAGTTGCTGCCATGATCCGACACATCTTCTTTAGGGAAGCCAACCCTAGTAAATATGCCGAGTAAAGCTTCTGCAACTGACTTGGCAGTTACAGTTTTCCATGGGATGGCCTCAGGATACCTGGTTGCATGGTCGACCAGCGCCAGGATAAACCTATTGCCCGAGGATGTTTGCGGGTCAAGGGGACCAACCATGTCGATCCCTACCCTTTCAAATGGTACCCCCACAACTGGGAGCGGTACCAACGGAGCTTGGATTGTCGCGCCAACCTTACCAGACAACTGGCAGGTGGCACAACTCCTGCAGTGACTTTCTACTTGCTCCCCCATCTTGGGCCAGTAGAAGTGCATGGATAACCTTTGCTTGGTCCTCCTCATACCAAGGTGACCAGCAAGGGGAACGACATGCGCCAACTGCAGGAGGAAGGGCCTAACAGCAAGGTGAGCCACCAACCTCCTATGGTCTCCTCCTGTAGACTCTGTGGGCTCACTATACAGGAGTCCACCTTCCTGGTAAATCCTATGCATCCCAGGAGGTTCACCCTCAAGCTGGGAGCAGGCCTGTCTCCTTAGGCCTTCCAGAGATGGGCACTCACGTTGGCCTTTACTGAATTCGTCCCTATCAGGACCTCCTTCAACTAACAAGTCTTTTAGTTCAGGATGATCGTTGGGGTCGAATACTTCAGGCATCGCCACCTCCTCGTCAGGCCCGGGCGATTGACCAACTTCCTCCACCGCAGTGGTAGGCGAGCTCGGGGGAATATTCTCTTTCCCTCGTTTTGACTTGTAGACTCCTTTCGCCTTGGGTTTCCCCTTTGGCTGGGGCGGCGTATTGGTCTTGGCCAATGCTGCCCGTGCTTGAGACCGTGTGTAGGGTCTTTCGGCAGTGTCTCCTACGAGCCCTAAAGCTCTGAGATCATTACCCAACAAGACCTTTCCCGGGACGTTTCTCTGAATGCTCACTGGAATCCTGACTGCTGTACCATTTAAAGTAAGATTTACAGGGATCACGGGAAACATACGGAGGGGGCCGTCAGCCAACTTAGTGGGCATCAGAGTAGCTCTGGCAACTTCCTCTGAGTCTACCAAGGTAGAATCCACTACAGTTCGACTGCACCCACTATCCCTAAGAGCTGGAGTATCCACTCCATTGATCAGCACACTGTCTTTAAAGTAGTGCTTGGTATTATCCGGAATCCTAGCATAAGCCTCTGCGACTTTAGGCTCCCAGGAACCCAGGGACACTAAAACTACCTCAGCCTCTATTCCGCTGGGAAATGAGTCTGAGGAGAAGGATGCTCCTGTAATCTCTTCTTCCTCGTAGGAGGAGAAGGCCAGATTAGCGGAGTGGACCCCCAAAGGTCTAACCTTACACCGGGGATCCCCCTTCACATGGTCAGTTGCTCCACAAGAAAAACAAGCCCCAGTGGGTCTGTTTACGTAGGGAGGCTTATTGTAACCAGAGTTCTGTTTCGGAGGCGAACCTCCACTACCCTGTGAGTTCTCTTGTGTCGTACCCTTGTTTTTCTTTTTGTGGCCCTTATGGGAAGGAGATATAGCAGATTCCCCACCCTCCATATCTTTGGACTTTTTCCCTTCCTCCTGCTTACCAGGATGAGTTTTGTCCTTATGGGACACTCGATGTGACACCCATAAGTCTGCTGCAATGGCCAGCTTCTTAGGATCTATCTCCTTCGAATCGGCCAAATGCTGCTTAAGCTCCGGGGAAGAAGAAGCAAAAATATGTTCCAGCATGACAAGATTTATCATGCCTTCGAAGGTAGAAACCTTATAACCTTCAACCCAGCCAGTTAAGTTTTTCAAAGATTCAGCGACATAAGATACCCAAGTACCACCTTCCTTTTTCTTATACTCTCGAAAACGCTTTAAATATTGGGCCGGAGTCTTCCCAAACTTTAAAATGAGAGTTTGCTTTAACATTGCGAAATCAGCCCGCTCAGCCTTCGACATTTCCATAATGGCACTACAGCCAGAATGGGGCAGTCTACTGAGCAACCACGCAATCTTATCAGCACTGTCAACTTTTTGAACCTCGCATGCATACTCAAACGCATTCAGCCAGTCCATAATGTCATTCCTTTCTTCATACACACTGAGCAGATCTTTTGGAAACCGTGGATGAGAGGAAGCCCCAGACCCATGTCTAGGACCCTTGGATCCATTTGCAACCTGAAGCTTGGCCAGTTCCAACTGGTGATCCCTGTCTTTCTGTTTTTCTGCCTGTTCGATTTTTAGTTTGGCTATGCTGAATTCAAGCTCCTGCTGCCTAAACCGCAGCTCTTGCTTCTTGAATTCAAGCATAGCCTCCCCATCAACACTGGCAGAGGAAACATTAGACATTACATCCTCCCTGTCCTCGTGGTCGCGATGGATCAGTGCAGCGGCAGAACCGTCGGTTCTGCCAGTGAGAGCAGCCCCACCACCTTCTGCACTGTCCTCGGAAGTTATAGCGTCAAGCTGCGCTTCTTGCCACGCCACGATTCTCTGGATCATTTCCAATTTTGTGCCTTGAGAGGAAACACCTCTCTCCGCACACATCTTTTTCAGCGTTTCTGATTTGGAAGCATTTAAAGTTAACAAGGTATTTGCTTCCATACTGTTTGATAGGACTATGGCCTTTTTAAAGTTATATTACAACAATTCACTACGTGTACTGTTTGGAATAACCTGAAATGCCTTAGTTCGAGCGCAACACTGGATACCTTCAGTCGTATCCCACCGCTGTACACCAATTTGGTAAGGACAGAGTTCAGAAATCCGTCTTAACAGGAAGGATCTCAGGTTTGGTATTAGAAGCATTGATATATCACATCTCATGCTATAGGAATGGTCTCAGGATTGGAATGGGTAGGAGTTGGATATTACATTCTTGCTATAGGAAGGGTCTCATGTTTGGAATGGGAAGGAGTTGGATATCACATATGCTATAGGAAGTGTCTCAGGTTTGGAACGGGAAGGAGTTGGATATCACATCTCATGTTATAGGAAGGGTCTCAGGTTTGGTATAAGCATTGAGATATCACATCTCTGCTATCAGGAGTGGCTCAGGATTGGAATGGGAAGGAGTTGGATATCCCATCTCATGTTAAAGGACAGGTCTCTGGTTTGGTATTAGAATCATTGAGATATCACATCGCATGCTGTAGGAAGGGTCTAAGGATTGGAATGGGATGGACTTGGATATCACATCCCATGCTATAGGTAGGCTCTCAGGTTTGGTATAAGCATTGAGATATCACATCTCATGCTATAGGAAGGGTCTCAGGATTGGAATGGGAAGGATTTGGATATCACATCTCATGCTATAGGAAGGGTCTCAGGTTTGGTATAAGCATGGAGATATCACTTCTCATGCTATAGGAAGGGTCTCAGGATTGGAATGGGAAGGTGTTGGATATCACATCTCATGCTATAGGAAGGGTCTCAGATTTGGTATAAGCATTGAGATATCACATCTCATGCTATAGGAAGGGTCTCAGGATTGGAATGGGAAGGAGTTGTATATGACATCTCAGGCCTTAGGAAGGGTCTTAGGTTTGGTATAAGCACTGAGATATCACATCTTTGCTATCGGAAGGGTCTCAGGATTGGAATGGGAAGGAGTTGGATACCCCATCTCATGTTATAGGAAGGGTCTCAGGTTTGGTATTAGAAGCATTGAGATATCACATCTCATGCTATAGGAAGGGTCTCAGGATTGGAATGGGAAGGACTTGGATGTCACATCTCATGCTATAGGGAGGGTCTCAAGTTTGATATTAGAAGCATTGAGATAACAAATCTCATGATATCGGAAGGGTCTCAGGATTGGAATGGGAAGGAGTTGGATATCACATCTCATGATAAAGGAAGGGTCTAAGGTTTGGAAGGGGAAGGATTTGGATAACACATCTCATGTTATAGGACGGGTCTCAGGTTTGGTATTAGAAGCATTGAGATATCAAGTCTCATGGTATAAGAAGGGTCTCAGAATTGGAATGGGAAGGAGTTGGATATCACATCTCAAGCTATAGGAAGCGTCTCAGGATTGGAATGGGAAGGAGTTTGATATCACATCTCATGCCATAGTATGGGTCTCAGGTTTGGTAGAAGCATTGGGATATCACATGTCATGCTATCGGAAGGGTATCAGTATTGGATTTGGAAGGAGTTGGATATCCCATCTCATGCTATAGGAAGGGTCTCATGTTAGAATGGGAAGGAGTTGGATATCACATTTCATGTTATAGGAAGGGTCTCAGGATTGGAATGGGAAGGACTTGGATATCATATCTCATGCTATAGGAAGGCTCTCAGGTTTGGAAGGGGAAGGAGTTGGATATCACATTTCATGTTAGAGGAAGGATCTCAGGTTTGGTATAAGCATTGAGATATGACATCTCATGCTATAGGAAGGGTCTCAGGATTGGAATGGGAAGAAGTTGGATATCACATCTCATGCTATAGGAAGGGTCTCAGGATTGGAATGGGAAGGAGTTGGATATCACATCTCATGTTATAGGAAGGATCTCAGGTTTGGTATTAGAAGCATTGAGACATCACATCTCATGCTATAGGAAGGGTCTCAGGATTGGAATGGGAAGGAGTTGGATATCACATCTCATGCTATAGGAAGGGTCTCAGGTTTGGTATAAGCATTGAGATATCACATCTCATGCTATAGGAAGGGTCTCAGGATTGGAATGGGAAGGATTTGGATATCACATCTTATGCTATAGGACGGGTCTCAGGTTTGGTATAAGCAGTGAGATATCACATCTCATGCTATAGGAAGTGTCTCAGGATTGGAATGGGAAGGAGTTGGATATCACATCTCATGTTATAGAAGGATCTCAGGTTTGGTATAAGCATTGAGATATCACATCTCTGCTATCGGAAGGGTCTCAGGATTGGAATGGGAAGGAGTTGGATATTCCCATCTCATGTTATAGGAAGGGTCTCAGGTTTGGTATTAGAAGCATTGAGATATCACATCTCATGTTATAGGAAGGGTCTCAGGATTGGAATGGGAAGGACTTGGATATCATATCTCATGCTATAGGAAGGCTCTCAGGTTTGGAAGGGGAAGGAGTTGGATATCACATTTCATGTTAGAGGAAGGATCTCAGGTTTGGTATAAGCATTGAGATATCACATCTCATGCTATAGGAAGGGTCTCAGGATTGGAATGGGAAGAATTTGGATATCACATCTCATGCTATAGGAAGGGTCTCAGGATTGGAATGGGAAGGAGTTGGATATCACATCTCATGTTATAGGAAGGATCTCAGGTTTGGTATTAGAAGCATTGAGACATCACATCTCATGCTATAGGAAGGGTCTCAGGATTGGAATGGGAAGGAGTTGGATATCACATCTCATGCTATAGGAAGGGTCTCAGGTTTGGTATAAGCATTGAGATATCACATCTCATGCTATAGGAAGGGTCTCAGGATTGGAATGGGAAGGATTTGGATATCACATCTTATGCTATAGGAAGGGTCTCAGGTTTGGTATAAGCATTGAGATATCACATCTCATGCTATAGGAAGGGTCTCAGGATTGGAATGGGAAGAAGTTGGATATCACATCTCATGCTATAGGAAGGGTCTCAGGTTTGGTATAAGCATTGAGATATCACATCTCATGCTATAGGAAGGGTCTCAGGGTTGGAATGGGAAGGAGTTGTATATGACATCTCATGCCATAGCAAGGGTCTCAGGTTTGGTATAAGCATTGAGATATCACATCACATGCTATAGGAAGGGTCTCAGGATTGGAATGGGAAGGACTTGGATATCACATCTCATGCTATAGGCAGGGTCTCAGGTTTGGAAAGGGAAGGAGATGGATATCACATTTCATGTTAGAGGTAGGATCTCAGCTTTGGTATTAGAGGCATTGAGATATCACATCTCATGCTATCAGAAGGGTCTCAGGATTGGAATGGGAAGGAGTTGGATATCACATTTCATGCTAAAGGGAGGGTCTCAGGTTTGGAAGGGGAAGGATTTGGAAATCACATCTCATATTATAGGAAGGATCTCAGGTTTGGTATTAGAAGCATTGAGATATCACATCTCATGCTATCGGAAGGATCTCAGGTTTGGTATAAGAGGCATTGAGATATCACATCTCATGCTATCATAAGGGTCTCAGGATTGGAATGGGAAGGAGTTGGATATCACATCTCATGTTATAGGAAGGATCTCAGGTTTGGTATTAGAAGCATTGAGACATCACATCTCATGCTATAGGAAGGGTCTCAGGATTGGAATGGGAAGGAGTTGGATATCACATCTCATGCTATAGGAAGGGTCTCAGGTTTGGTATAAGCATTGAGATATCACATCTCATGCTATAGGAAGGGTCTCAGGATTGGAATGGGAAGGATTTGGATATCACATCTTATGCTATAGGAAGGGTCTCAGGTTTGGTATAAGCATGGAGATATCACTTCTCATGCTATAGGAAGGGTCTCAGGATTGGAATGGGAAGGAGTTGGATATCACATCTCATGCTATAGGAAGGGTCTCAGATTTGGTATAAGCATTGAGATATCACATCTCATGCTATAGGAAGGGTCTCAGGATTGGAATGGGAAGGAGTTGTATATGACATCTCAGGCCATAGGAAGGGTCTCAGATTTGGTATAAGCATTGAGATATCACATCTCATGATATCGGAAGGGTCTCAGGATTGGAATGGGAAGGAGTTGGATATCACATCTCATGATAAAGGAAGGGTCTAAGGTTTGGAAGGGGAAGGATTTGGATATCACATCTCATGTTATAGGACGGGTCTCAGGTTTGGTATTAGAAGCATTGGGATATCACATCTCATGCTATCGGAAGGGTATCAGTATTGGATTTGGGAGGAGTTGGATATCCCATCTCATGCTATAGGAATGGTCTCAGGTTGGAATGGGAAGGAGTTGGATATCACATTTCATGTTATAGGAAGGGTCTCAGGATTGGAATGGGAAGGACTTGGATATCATATCTCATGCTATAGGAAGGCTCTCAGGTTTGGAAGGGGAAGGAGTTGGATATCACATTTCATGTTAGAGGAAGGATCTCAGGTTTGGTATTAGAGGCCTTGAGATATCACATCTCATGCTATAGGAAGGGTCTCAGGATTGGAATGGGAAGGAGTTGGATATCACATCTCAAGCTATAGGAAGGGTCTCAGGTTTGGTATAAGCATTGAGATATCACATCTCATGCTATAGGAAGGGTCTCAGGATTGGAATGGGAAGAAGTTGGATATCACATCACATGCTATAGGAAGGGTCTCAGGTTTGGTATAAGCATTGAGATATCACATCTCATGCTATAGGAAGGGTCTCAGGATTGGAATGGGAAGGAGTTGGATATCACATTTCATGTTATAGGAAGGGTCTCAGGATTGGAATGGGAAGGACTTGGATATCATATCTCATGCTATAGGAAGGCTCTCAGGATTGGAATGGGAAGGAGTTGGATATCACATCTCAAGCTATAGGAAGGGTCTCAGGTTTGGTATAAGCATTGAGATATCACATCTCATGCTATAGGAAGGGTCTCAGGATTGGAATGGGAAGAAGTTGGATATCACATCACATGCTATAGGAAGGGTCTCAGGTTTGGTATAAGCATTGAGATATCACATCTCATGCTATAGGAAGGGTCTCAGGATTGGAATGGGAAGGAGTTGTATATGCCATCTCATGCCATAGGAAGGGTCTCAGGTTTTGTATAAGCATTGAGATATCACATCACATGCTATAGGAAGGGTCTCAGGTTTGGAATGGGAAGGACTTGGATATCACATATCATGCTATAGGCAGGGTCTCAGGTTTGGAAAGGGAAGGAGATGGATATCACATTTCATGTTAGAGGTAGGATCTCAGGTTTGGTATTAGAAGCATTGAGATATCACATCTCATGCTATAGGAAGGGTCTCAGGTTTGGTATAAGCATTGAGATATCACATCTCATGCTATAGGAAGGGTCTCAGGATTGGAATGGGAAGGAGTTGTATATGCCATCTCATGCCATAGGAAGGGTCTCAGGTTTTGTATAAGCATTGAGATATCACATCACATGCTATAGGAAGGGTCTCAGGATTGGAATGGGAAGGACTTGGATATCACATATCATGCTATAGGCAGGGTCTCAGGTTTGGAAAGGGAAGGAGATGGATATCCCATCTCATGTTATAGGAAGGGTCTCAGGTTTGGTATTAGAAGCATTGAGATATCACATCTCATGCTATAGGAAGGGTCTCAGGATTGGAATGGGAAGGACTTGGATGTCACATCTCATGCTATAGGGAGGGTCTCAAGTTTGATATTAGAAGCATTGAGATAACAAATCTCATGATATCGGAAGGGTCTCAGGATTGGAATGGGAAGGAGTTGGATATCACATCTCATGATAAAGGAAGGGTCTAAGGTTTGGAAGGGGAAGGATTTGGATAACACATCTCATGTTATAGGACGGGTCTCAGGTTTGGTATTAGAAGCATTGAGATATCAAGTCTCATGGTATAAGAAGGGTCTCAGAATTGGAATGGGAAGGAGTTGGATATCACATCTCAAGCTATAGGAAGCGTCTCAGGATTGGAATGGGAAGGAGTTTGATATCACATCTCATGCCATAGTATGGGTCTCAGGTTTGGTAGAAGCATTGGGATATCACATGTCATGCTATCGGAAGGGTATCAGTATTGGATTTGGAAGGAGTTGGATATCCCATCTCATGCTATAGGAAGGGTCTCATGTTAGAATGGGAAGGAGTTGGATATCACATTTCATGTTATAGGAAGGGTCTCAGGATTGGAATGGGAAGGACTTGGATATCATATCTCATGCTATAGGAAGGCTCTCAGGTTTGGAAGGGGAAGGAGTTGGATATCACATTTCATGTTAGAGGAAGGATCTCAGGTTTGGTATAAGCATTGAGATATCACATCTCATGCTATAGGAAGGGTCTCAGGATTGGAATGGGAAGAAGTTGGATATCACATCTCATGCTATAGGAAGGGTCTCAGGATTGGAATGGGAAGGAGTTGGATATCACATCTCATGTTATAGGAAGGATCTCAGGTTTGGTATTAGAAGCATTGAGACATCACATCTCATGCTATAGGAAGGGTCTCAGGATTGGAATGGGAAGGAGTTGGATATCACATCTCATGCTATAGGAAGGGTCTCAGGTTTGGTATAAGCATTGAGATATCACATCTCATGCTATAGGAAGGGTCTCAGGATTGGAATGGGAAGGATTTGGATATCACATCTTATGCTATAGGACGGGTCTCAGGTTTGGTATAAGCAGTGAGATATCACATCTCATGCTATAGGAAGTGTCTCAGGATTGGAATGGGAAGGAGTTGGATATCACATCTCATGTTATAGAAGGATCTCAGGTTTGGTATAAGCATTGAGATATCACATCTCTGCTATCGGAAGGGTCTCAGGATTGGAATGGGAAGGAGTTGGATATTCCCATCTCATGTTATAGGAAGGGTCTCAGGTTTGGTATTAGAAGCATTGAGATATCACATCTCATGTTATAGGAAGGGTCTCAGGATTGGAATGGGAAGGACTTGGATATCATATCTCATGCTATAGGAAGGCTCTCAGGTTTGGAAGGGGAAGGAGTTGGATATCACATTTCATGTTAGAGGAAGGATCTCAGGTTTGGTATAAGCATTGAGATATCACATCTCATGCTATAGGAAGGGTCTCAGGATTGGAATGGGAAGAATTTGGATATCACATCTCATGCTATAGGAAGGGTCTCAGGATTGGAATGGGAAGGAGTTGGATATCACATCTCATGTTATAGGAAGGATCTCAGGTTTGGTATTAGAAGCATTGAGACATCACATCTCATGCTATAGGAAGGGTCTCAGGATTGGAATGGGAAGGAGTTGGATATCACATCTCATGCTATAGGAAGGGTCTCAGGTTTGGTATAAGCATTGAGATATCACATCTCATGCTATAGGAAGGGTCTCAGGATTGGAATGGGAAGGATTTGGATATCACATCTTATGCTATAGGAAGGGTCTCAGGTTTGGTATAAGCATTGAGATATCACATCTCATGCTATAGGAAGGGTCTCAGGATTGGAATGGGAAGAAGTTGGATATCACATCTCATGCTATAGGAAGGGTCTCAGGTTTGGTATAAGCATTGAGATATCACATCTCATGCTATAGGAAGGGTCTCAGGGTTGGAATGGGAAGGAGTTGTATATGACATCTCATGCCATAGCAAGGGTCTCAGGTTTGGTATAAGCATTGAGATATCACATCACATGCTATAGGAAGGGTCTCAGGATTGGAATGGGAAGGACTTGGATATCACATCTCATGCTATAGGCAGGGTCTCAGGTTTGGAAAGGGAAGGAGATGGATATCACATTTCATGTTAGAGGTAGGATCTCAGGTTTGGTATTAGAGGCATTGAGATATCACATCTCATGCTATCAGAAGGGTCTCAGGATTGGAATGGGAAGGAGTTGGATATCACATTTCATGCTAAAGGGAGGGTCTCAGGTTTGGAAGGGGAAGGATTTGGAAATCACATCTCATATTATAGGAAGGATCTCAGGTTTGGTATTAGAAGCATTGAGATATCACATCTCATGCTATCGGAAGGATCTCAGGTTTGGTATAAGAGGCATTGAGATATCACATCTCATGCTATCATAAGGGTCTCAGGATTGGAATGGGAAGGAGTTGGATATCACATCTCATGTTATAGGAAGGATCTCAGGTTTGGTATTAGAAGCATTGAGACATCACATCTCATGCTATAGGAAGGGTCTCAGGATTGGAATGGGAAGGAGTTGGATATCACATCTCATGCTATAGGAAGGGTCTCAGGTTTGGTATAAGCATTGAGATATCACATCTCATGCTATAGGAAGGGTCTCAGGATTGGAATGGGAAGGATTTGGATATCACATCTTATGCTATAGGAAGGGTCTCAGGTTTGGTATAAGCATGGAGATATCACTTCTCATGCTATAGGAAGGGTCTCAGGATTGGAATGGGAAGGAGTTGGATATCACATCTCATGCTATAGGAAGGGTCTCAGATTTGGTATAAGCATTGAGATATCACATCTCATGCTATAGGAAGGGTCTCAGGATTGGAATGGGAAGGAGTTGTATATGACATCTCAGGCCATAGGAAGGGTCTCAGATTTGGTATAAGCATTGAGATATCACATCTCATGATATCGGAAGGGTCTCAGGATTGGAATGGGAAGGAGTTGGATATCACATCTCATGATAAAGGAAGGGTCTAAGGTTTGGAAGGGGAAGGATTTGGATATCACATCTCATGTTATAGGACGGGTCTCAGGTTTGGTATTAGAAGCATTGGGATATCACATCTCATGCTATCGGAAGGGTATCAGTATTGGATTTGGAAGGAGTTGGATATCCCATCTCATGCTATAGGAATGGTCTCAGGTTGGAATGGGAAGGAGTTGGATATCACATTTCATGTTATAGGAAGGGTCTCAGGATTGGAATGGGAAGGACTTGGATATCATATCTCATGCTATAGGAAGGCTCTCAGGTTTGGAAGGGGAAGGAGTTGGATATCACATTTCATGTTAGAGGAAGGATCTCAGGTTTGGTATTAGAGGCCTTGAGATATCACATCTCATGCTATAGGAAGGGTCTCAGGATTGGAATGGGAAGGAGTTGGATATCACATCTCAAGCTATAGGAAGGGTCTCAGGTTTGGTATAAGCATTGAGATATCACATCTCATGCTATAGGAAGGGTCTCAGGATTGGAATGGGAAGAAGTTGGATATCACATCACATGCTATAGGAAGGGTCTCAGGTTTGGTATAAGCATTGAGATATCACATCTCATGCTATAGGAAGGGTCTCAGGATTGGAATGGGAAGGAGTTGGATATCACATTTCATGTTATAGGAAGGGTCTCAGGATTGGAATGGGAAGGACTTGGATATCATATCTCATGCTATAGGAAGGCTCTCAGGATTGGAATGGGAAGGAGTTGGATATCACATCTCAAGCTATAGGAAGGGTCTCAGGTTTGGTATAAGCATTGAGATATCACATCTCATGCTATAGGAAGGGTCTCAGGATTGGAATGGGAAGAAGTTGGATATCACATCACATGCTATAGGAAGGGTCTCAGGTTTGGTATAAGCATTGAGATATCACATCTCATGCAATAGGAAGGGTCTCAGGATTGGAATGGGAAGGAGTTGTATATGCCATCTCATGCCATAGGAAGGGTCTCAGGTTTTGTATAAGCATTGAGATATCACATCACATGCTATAGGAAGGGTCTCAGGATTGGAATGGGAAGGACTTGGATATCACATATCATGCTATAGGCAGGGTCTCAGGTTTGGAAAGGGAAGGAGATGGATATCACATTTCATGTTAGAGGTAGGATCTCAGGTTTGGTATTAGAGGCATTGAGATATCACATCTCATGCTATCAGAAGGGTCTCAGGATTGGAATGGGAAGGAGTTGGATATCACATCTCATGCTAAAGGGAGGGTCTCAGGTTTGGAAGGGGAAGGATTTGGAAATCACATCTCATATTATAGGAAGGATCTCAGGTTTGGTATTAGAAGCATTGAGATATCACATCTCATGCTATCGGAAGGATCTCAGGTTTGTTATAAGAGGCATTGAGATATCACATCTCATGCTATCATAAGGGTCTCAGGATTGGAATGGGAAGGAGTTGGATATCACATCTCATGTTATAGGAAGGATCTCAGGTTTGGTATTGGAAGCATTGAGACATCACATCTCATGCTATAGGAAGGGTCTCAGGATTGGAATGGGAAGGAGTTGGATATCACATCTCATGCTATAGGAAGGGTCTCAGATTTGGTATAAGCATTGAGATATCACATCTCATGCTATAGGAAGGGTCTTAGGATTGGAATGGGAAGGAGTTGTATATGACATCTCAGGCCATAGGAAGGGTCTCAGGTTTGATATAAGCATTGAGATATCACATCTCTGCTATCGGAAGGGTCTCAGGATTGGAATGGGAAGGAGTTGGATATCCCATCTGAGTTGGATATCCCATCTCATGTTATAGGAAGGGTCTCAGGTTTGGTATTAGAAGCATTGAAATATCACATCTCATGCTATAGGAAGGGTCTCAGGATTGGAATGGGGAGGACTTGGATGTCACATCTCATGCTATAGGGAGGGTCTCAAGTTTGATATTAGAAACATTGAGATAACAAATGTCATGATATCGGAAGGGTCTCAGGATTGGAATGGGAAGGAGTTGGATATCACATCTCATGATAAAGGAAGGGTCTAAGGTTTGGAAGGGGAAGGATTTGGATATCACATCTCATGTTATAGGACGGGTCTCAGGTTTGGTATTAGAAGCATTGAGATATCAAGTCTCATGGTATAGAAAGGGTCTCAGAATTGGAATGGGAAGAAGTTGGATATCACATCTCAAGCTATAGGAAGGGTCTCAGGATTGGAATGGGAAGGAGTTTGATATCACATCTTATGCCATAGTATGGGTCTCAGATTTGGTAGAAGCATTGGGATATCACATCTCATGCTATCGGAATGGTATCAGTATTGGATTTGGAAGGAGTTGGATATCCCATCTCATGCTATAGGAAAGGTCTCAGGTTGGAATGGGATGGAGTTGGATATCACATTTCATGTTATAGGAAGGGTCTCAGGATTGGAATGGGAAGGACTTGGATATCATATCTCATGCTATAGGAAGGCTCTCAGGTTTGGAAGGGGAAGGAGTTGGATATCACATTCATGTTAGAGGAAGGATCTCAGGTTTGGTATTAGAGGCCTTGAGATATCACATCTCATGCTATAGGAAGGGTCTCAGGATTGGAATGGGAAGGAGTTGGATATCACATCTCAAGCTATAGGAAGGGTCTCAGGTTTGGTATAAGCATTGAGATATCACATCTCATGCTATAGGAAGGGTCTCAGGATTGGAATGGGAAGGAGTTGGATATCACATCTCATGTTATAGGAAAGATCTCAGGTTTGGTATTAGAAGCATTGAGACATCACATCTCATGTTATAGGAAGGGTCTCAGGATTGGAATGGGAAGAAGTTGGATATCACATCTCATGCTATAGGAAGGGTCTCAGGTTTGGAAGGGGAAGGAGTTGGATATCCAATCTCATGTTATAGGACTGGTCTCAGGTTTGGTATTAGAAGCATTGAGATATCACATTGCATGCTGTAGGAAGGTTCTCAGGTTTGGAATGGGGAGGAATTGGATATCACATCTCATGTCAAACGAAGGATCTCAGGTTTGGTATTAGAAGCATTGAGATATCACATCTCATGCTATAGGAATGGTCTCAGGGTTGGAATGGGAAGGAGTTGGATATTACATTCTTGCTATAGGAAGGGTCTCATGTTTGGAATGGGAAGGAGTTGGATATCACATATGCTATAGGAAGGGTCTCAGGTTTGGAACGGGAAGGAGTTGGATATCCGATCTCATGTTATAGGAAGGGTCTCAGGTTTGGTATAAGCATTGAGATATCACATCTCTGCTATCAGAAGTGTCTCAGGATTGGAATGGGAAGGAGTTGGATATCCCATCTCATGTTATAGGACGGGTCTCAGGTTTGTTATTAGAATCATTGAGATATCATATTGCACGCTGCAGGAAGGGTCTAAGGATTGGAATGGGAAGGACTTGGATATCACATCTCATGCTATAGATAGGCTCTCAGATTTGGAAAGGGAAGGAGTTGGATATCACATTTCATGTTAGAGGAAGGATCTCAGGTTTGGTATTAGAGGCATTGAGATATCACATCTCATGCTATAGGAAGCGTCTCAGGATTGGAATGGGAAGGAGTTGGGTATCACATCTCATGCTATAAGAAGGCTCAGGATTGGTATAAGTATTGAGATATAACATCTCATGCTATAGGAAGGGTCTCAGGATTGGAATGGAAGGAGTTGGATATCACATCTCATGTTATAGGAAGGATCTCAGGTTTGGTATTAGAAGCATTGAGACATCACATCTCATGCTATAGGAAGGGTCTCAGGATTGGAATGGGAAGGAGTTGGATATCACATCTCATGCTATAGGAAGGGTCTCAGGTTTGGTATAAGCATTGAGATATCACATCTCATGCTATAGGAAGGGTCTCAGGATTGGAATGGGAAGGAGTTGTATATGACATCTCATGTTATAGGAAGGGTCTCCTGTTTGGAATGGGAAGGAGTTGGATATGACATCTCTTGTTATAGGGAGGGTCTCAGGATTTGAATGGTAAGGAGTTGGACATCACATCTCATGCTATAGGAAGGGTCTCAGGTTGGAATGGGAAGGAGTTGGATATCACATCTCATGTTATATACAGGAAGGGTCTCAGGATTGGAATGGGAAGGATTTGGATATCACATCTCTTGCTATAGGAAGGGTCTCAGGTTTTTTATTAGAAACATTGAGATATCACATCTCATGCTATAGGAAGTGTTTTAGGATTGGAATGGGAAGTATTTGGATATCACATCTCATGCTAAAGGAAGGGTCTCAGGTTTGGAAGGGGAAGGATTTGGATATCACATCTCATCCAATAGGAAGGGTCTCAGGTTTGGAATGGGAAGGAATTGGATATCACATCTCATGTTATAGGAAGGGTCTCAGGTTTTTTATTAGAAACATTGAGATATCACATCTCATGTTATAGGACGGTTCCCAGGTTTGGTATTAGAAGCATTGAGATATCACATCTCATGGTATAGGAAGGGTCTCAGGGTTGGAATGGGAAGGAGTTGGATATCACATCTCATCCAATAGGAAGGGTCTCAGGTTTGGAATGGGAAGGAATTGGATATCACATCTCATGTTATAGGAAGGATCTCAGGTTTGGTATTAGAAGCATTGAGATATCACATCTCATGCTATAGGAAGGGTCTCAGGATTGGAATGTGAAGGATTTGGATATCACATCTCATGCTAAAGGAAGAGTCTCAGGTTTGGTAGAAGCATTGAGATATCACATCTCATGCTATAGGAAGGGTCTCAGGATTTGAATGGCAAGGAGTTGGATATCACATCTCATGCCATAGGAAGGTTCTCAGGTTTGGTATAAGCATTGAGATATCACATCTCTGCTATCGGAAGGTTCTCAGGATTGGATTGGGAAGGAGTTGGATATCCCTTCTCATGCTATAGGAAGTGTCTCAGGTTGGAATGGGAAGGAGTTGAATATCACATCTCATGTTATAGGAAGGGTCTCAGGATTGGAATGGGAAGGATTTGGATATCACATCTCTTGCTATAGGAAGGGTCTCAGGATTGGAATGGGAAGGATTTGGATATCACATCTCATGTCATAGGAAGGATCTCAGGTTTGGTATTAGAAGCATTGATATATCACATATCATGCTATAGGAATGGTCTCAGGATTGGAATGGGTAGGAGTTGGATATTACATTCTTGCTATAGGAAGGGTCTCATGTTTGGAATGGGAAGGAGTTGGATATCACATATGCTATAGGAAGTGTCTCAGGTTTGGAACGGGAAGGAGTTGGATATCACATCTCATGTTATAGGAAGGGTCTCAGGTTTGGTATAAGCATTGAGATATCACATCTCTGCTATCAGGAGTGGCTCAGGATTGGAATGGGAAGGAGTTGGATATCCCATCTCATGTTAAAGGACAGGTCTCTGGTTTGGTATTAGAATCATTGAGATATCACATCGCATGCTGTAGGAAGGGTCTAAGGATTGGAATGGGATGGACTTGGATATCACATCCCATGCTATAGGTAGGCTCTCAGGTTTGGTATAAGCATTGAGATATCACATCTCATGCTATAGGAAGGGTCTCAGGATTGGAATGGGAAGGATTTGGATATCACATCTCATGCTATAGGAAGGGTCTCAGGTTTGGTATAAGCATGGAGATATCACTTCTCATGCTATAGGAAGGGTCTCAGGATTGGAATGGGAAGGTGTTGGATATCACATCTCATGCTATAGGAAGGGTCTCAGATTTGGTATAAGCATTGAGATATCACATCTCATGCTATAGGAAGGGTCTCAGGATTGGAATGGGAAGGAGTTGTATATGACATCTCAGGCCTTAGGAAGGGTCTCAGGTTTGGTATAAGCACTGAGATATCACATCTTTGCTATCGGAAGGGTCTCAGGATTGGAATGGGAAGGAGTTGGATATCCCATCTCATGTTATAGGAAGGGTCTCAGGTTTGGTATTAGAAGCATTGAGATAACAAATCTCATGATATCGGAAGGGTCTCAGGATTGGAATGGGAAGGAGTTGGATATCACATCTCATGATAAAGGAAGGGTCTAAGGTTTGGAAGGGGAAGGATTTGGATATCACATCTCATGTTATAGGACGGGTCTCAGGTTTGGTATTAGAAGCATTGAGATATCAAGTCTCATGGTATAAGAAGGGTCTCAGAATTGGAATGGGAAGGAGTTGGATATCACATCTCAAGCTATAGGAAGCGTCTCAGGATTGGAATGGGAAGGAGTTTGATATCACATCTCATGCCATAGTATGGGTCTCAGGTTTGGTAGAAGCATTGGGATATCACATGTCATGCTATCGGAAGGGTATCAGTATTGGATTTGGAAGGAGTTGGATATCCCATCTCATGCTATAGGAAGGGTCTCATGTTAGAATGGGAAGGAGTTGGATATCACATTTCATGTTATAGGAAGGGTCTCAGGATTGGAATGGGAAGGACTTGGATATCATATCTCATGCTATAGGAAGGCTCTCAGGTTTGGAAGGGGAAGGAGTTGGATATCACATTTCATGTTAGAGGAAGGATCTCAGGTTTGGTATAAGCATTGAGATATCACATCTCATGCTATAGGAAGGGTCTCAGGATTGGAATGGGAAGAAGTTGGATATCACATCTCATGCTATAGGAAGGGTCTCAGGATTGGAATGGGAAGGAGTTGGATATCACATCTCATGTTATAGGAAGGATCTCAGGTTTGGTATTAGAAGCATTGAGACATCACATCTCATGCTATAGGAAGGGTCTCAGGATTGGAATGGGAAGGAGTTGGATATCACATCTCATGCTATAGGAAGGGTCTCAGGTTTGGTATAAGCATTGAGATATCACATCTCATGCTATAGGAAGGGTCCCAGGATTGGAATGGGAAGGATTTGGATATCACATCTTATGCTATAGGAAGGGTCTCAGGTTTGGTATAAGCATTGAGATATCACATCTCATCCTATAGGAAGGGTCTCAGGATTGGAATGGGAAGAAGTTGGATATCACATCTCATGCTATAGGAAGGGTCTCAGGTTTGGTATAAGCATTGAGATATCACATCTCATGCTATAGGAAGGGTCTCAGGGTTGGAATGGGAAGGACTTGGATATCACATCTCATGCTATAGGCAGGGTCTCAGGTTTGGAAAGGGAAGGAGATGGATATCACATTTCATGTTAGAGGTAGGATCTCAGGTTTGGTATTAGAGGCATTGAGATATCACATCTCATGCTATCAGAAGGGTCTCAGGATTGGAATGGGAAGGAGTTGGATATCACATTTCATGCTAAAGGGAGGGTCTCAGGTTTGGAAGGGGAAGGATTTGGAAATCACATCTCATATTATAGGAAGGATCTCAGGTTTGGTATTAGAAGCATTGAGATATCACATCTCATGCTATCGGAAGGATCTCAGGTTTGGTATAAGAGGCATTGAGATATCACATCTCATGCTATCATAAGGGTCTCAGGATTGGAATGGGAAGGAGTTGGATATCACATCTCATGTTATAGGAAGGATCTCAGGTTTGGTATTAGAAGCATTGAGACATCACATCTCATGCTATAGGAAGGGTCTCAGGATTGGAATGGGAAGGAGTTGGATATCACATCTCATGCTAAAGGAAGGGTCTCAGGTTTGGTATAAGCATTGAGATATCACATCTCATGCTATAGGAAGGGTCTTAGGATTGGAATGGGAAGGATTTGGATATCACATCTTATGCTATAGGAAGGGTCTCAGGTTTGGTATAAGCATGGAGATATCACTTCTCATGCTATAGGAAGGGTCTCAGGATTGGAATGGGAAGGAGTTGGATATCACATCTCATGCTATAGGAAGGGTCTCAGATTTGGTATAAGCATTGAGATATCACATCTCATGCTATAGGAAGGGTCTCAGAATTGGAATGGGAAGGAGTTGTATATGACATCTCAGGCCATAGGAAGGGTCTCAGATTTGGTATAAGCATTGAGATATCACATCTCATGATATCGGAAGGGTCTCAGGATTGGAATGGGAAGGAGTTGGATATCACATCTCATGATAAAGGAAGGGTCTAAGGTTTGGAAGGGGAAGGATTTGGATATCACATCTCATGTTATAGGACGGGTCTCAGGTTTGGTATTAGAAGCATTGACATATCAAGTCTCATGGTATAAGAAGGGTCTCAGGATTGGAATGGGAAGGAGTTTGATATCACATCTCATGCCATAGTATGGGACTCAGGTTTGGTAGAAGCATTGGGATATCACATCTCATGCTATCGGAAGGGTATCAGTATTGGATTTGGAAGGAGTTGGATATCCCATCTCATGCTATAGGAAGGGTCTCAGGTTGGAATGGGAAGGAGTTGGATATCACATTTCATGTTATAGGAAGGGTCTCAGGATTGGAATGGGAAGGACTTGGATATCATATCTCATGCTATAGGAAGGCTCTCAGGTTTGGAAGGGGAAGGAGTTGGATATCACATTTCATGTTAGAGGAAGGATCTCAGGTTTGGTATTAGATGCCTTGAGATATCACATCTCATGCTATCAGAAGGGTCTCAGGATTGGAATGGGAAGGAGTTGGATATCACATCTCAAGCTATAGGAAGGGTCTCAGGTTTGGTATAAGCATTGAGATATCACATCTCATGCTATAGGAAGGGTCTCAGGATTGGAATGGGAAGAAGTTGGATATCACATCACATGCTATAGGAAGGGTCTCAGGTTTGGTATAAGCATTGAGATATCACATCTCATGCTATAGGAAGGGTCTCAGGATTGGAATGGGAAGGAGTTGTATATGCCATCTCATGCCATAGGAAGGGTCTCAGGTTTTGTATAAGCATTGAGATATCACATCACATGCTATAGGAAGGGTCTCAGGATTGGAATGGGAAGGACTTGGATATCACATATCATGCTATAGGCAGGGTCTCAGGTTTGGAAAGGGAAGGAGATGGATATCACATTTCATGTTAGAGGTAGGATCTCAGGTTTGGTATTAGAGGCATTGAGATATCACATCTCATGCTATCAGAAGGGTCTCAGGATTGGAATGGGAAGGAGTTGGATATCACATCTCATGCTAAAGGGAGGGTCTCAGGTTTGGAAGGGGAAGGATTTGGAAATCACATCTCATATTATAGGAAGGATCTCAGGTTTGGTATTAGAAGCATTGAGATATCACATCTCATGCTATCGGAAGGATCTCAGGTTTGGTATAAGAGGCATTGAGATATCACATCTCATGCTATCATAAGGGTCTCAGGATTGGAATGGGAAGGAGTTGGATATCACATCTCATGTTATAGGAAGGATCTCAGGTTTGGTATTGGAAGCATTGAGACATCACATCTCATGCTATAGGAAGGGTCTCAGGATTGGAATGGGAAGGAGTTGGATATCACATCTCATGCTATAGGAAGGGTCTCAGATTTGGTATAAGCATTGAGATATCACATCTCATGCTATAGGAAGGGTCTCAGGATTGGAATGGGAAGGAGTTGTATATGACATCTCAGGCCATAGGAAGGGTCTCAGGTTTGATATAAGCATTGAGATATCACATCTCTGCTATCGGAAGGGTCTCAGTATTGGAATGGGAAGGAGTTGGATATCCCATCTGAGTTGGATATCCCATCTCATGTTATAGGAAGGGTCTCAGGTTTGGTATTAGAAGCATTGAGATATCACATCTCATGCTATAGGAAGGGTCTCAGGATTGGAATGGGGAGGACTTGGATGTCACATCTCATGCTATAGGGAGGGTCTCAAGTTTGATATTAGAAACATTGAGATAACAAATGTCATGATATCAGGAAGGGTCTCAGGATTGGAATGGGAAGGAGTTGGATATCACATCTCATGATAAAGGAAGGGTCTAAGGTTTGGAAGGGGAAGGATTTGGATATCACATCTCATGTTATAGGACGGGTCTCAGGTTTGGTATTAGAAGCATTGAGATATCAAGTCTCATGGTATAGAAAGGGTCTCAGAATTGGAATGGGAAGAAGTTGGATATCACATCTCAAGCTATAGGAACGGTCTCAGGATTGGAATGGGAAGGAGTTTGATATCACATCTTATGCCATAGTATGGGTCTCAGATTTGGTAGAAGCATTGGGATATCACATCTCATGCTATCGGAATGGTATCAGTATTGGATTTGGAAGGAGTTGGATATCCCATCTCATGCTATAGGAAAGGTCTCAGGTTGGAATGGGATGGAGTTGGATATCACATTTCATGTTATAGGAAGGGTCTCAGGATTGGAATGGGAAGGACTTGGATATCATATCTCATGCTATAGGAAGGCTCTCAGGTTTGGAAGGGGAAGGAGTTGGATATCACATTCATGTTAGAGGAAGGATCTCAGGTTTGGTATTAGAGGCCTTGAGATATCACATCTCATGCTATAGGAAGGGTCTCAGGATTGGAATGGGAAGGAGTTGGATATCACATCTCAAGCTATAGGAAGGGTCTCAGGTTTGGTATAAGCATTGAGATATCACATCTCATGCTATAGGAAGGGTCTCAGGATTGGAATGGGAAGGAGTTGGATATCACATCTCATGTTATAGGAAAGATCTCACGTTTGGTATTAGAAGCATTGAGACATCACATCTCATGTTATAGGAAGGGTCTCAGGATTGGAATGGGAAGAAGTTGGATATCACATCTCATGCTATAGGAAGGGTCTCAGGTTTGGAAGGGGAAGGAGTTGGATATCCAATCTCATGTTATAGGACTGGTCTCAGGTTTGGTATTAGAAGCATTGAGATATCACATTGCATGCTGTAGGAAGGTTCTCAGGTTTGGAATGGGGAGGAATTGGATATCACATCTCATGTCAAACGAAGGATCTCAGGTTTGGTATTAGAAGCATTGAGATATCACATCTCATGCTATAGGAATGGTCTCAGGGTTAGAATGGGAAGGAGTTGGATATTACATTCTTGCTATAGGAAGGGTCTCATGTTTGGAATGGGAAGGAGTTGGATATCACATATGCTATAGGAAGGGTCTCAGGTTTGGAACGGGAAGGAGTTGGATATCCGATCTCATGTTATAGGAAGGGTCTCAGGTTTGGTATAAGCATTGAGATATCACATCTCTGCTATCAGAAGTGTCTCAGGATTGGAATGGGAAGGAGTTGGATATCCCATCTCATGTTATAGGACGGGTCTCAGGTTTGTTATTAGAATCATTGAGATATCATATTGCACGCTGCAGGAAGGGTCTAAGGATTGGAATGGGAAGGACTTGGATATCACATCTCATGCTATAGATAGGCTCTCAGATTTGGAAAGGGAAGGAGTTGGATATCACATTTCATGTTATAGGAAGGATCTCAGGTTTGGTATTAGAGGCATTGAGATATCACATCTCATGCTATAGGAAGCGTCTCAGGATTGGAATGGGAAGGAGTTGGGTATCACATCTCATGCTATAGGAAGGCTCAGGATTGGTATAAGTATTGAGATATAACATCTCATGCTATAGGAAGGGTCTCAGGATTGGAATGGAAGGAGTTGGATATCACATCTCATGTTATAGGAAGGATCTCAGGTTTGGTATTAGAAGCATTGAGACATCACATCTCATGCTATAGGAAGGGTCTCAGGATTGGAATGGGAAGGAGTTGGATATCACATCTCATGCTATAGGAAGGGTCTCAGATTTGGTATAAGCATTGAGATATCACATCTCATGCTATAGGAAGGGTCTCAGAATTGGAATGGGAAGGAGTTGTATATGACATCTCAGGCCATAGGAAGGGTCTCAGATTTGGTATAAGCATTGAGATATCACATCTCATGATATCGGAAGGGTCTCAGGATTGGAATGGGAAGGAGTTGGATATCACATCTCATGATAAAGGAAGGGTCTAAGGTTTGGAAGGGGAAGGATTTGGATATCACATCTCATGTTATAGGACGGGTCTCAGGTTTGGTATTAGAAGCATTGACATATCAAGTCTCATGGTATAAGAAGGGTCTCAGGATTGGAATGGGAAGGAGTTTGATATCACATCTCATGCCATAGTATGGGACTCAGGTTTGGTAGAAGCATTGGGATATCACATCTCATGCTATCGGAAGGGTATCAGTATTGGATTTGGAAGGAGTTGGATATCCCATCTCATGCTATAGGAAGGGTCTCAGGTTGGAATGGGAAGGAGTTGGATATCACATTTCATGTTATAGGAAGGGTCTCAGGATTGGAATGGGAAGGACTTGGATATCATATCTCATGCTATAGGAAGGCTCTCAGGTTTGGAAGGGGAAGGAGTTGGATATCACATTTCATGTTAGAGGAAGGATCTCAGGTTTGGTATTAGATGCCTTGAGATATCACATCTCATGCTATCAGAAGGGTCTCAGGATTGGAATGGGAAGGAGTTGGATATCACATCTCAAGCTATAGGAAGGGTCTCAGGTTTGGTATAAGCATTGAGATATCACATCTCATGCTATAGGAAGGGTCTCAGGATTGGAATGGGAAGAAGTTGGATATCACATCACATGCTATAGGAAGGGTCTCAGGTTTGGTATAAGCATTGAGATATCACATCTCATGCTATAGGAAGGGTCTCAGGATTGGAATGGGAAGGAGTTGTATATGCCATCTCATGCCATAGGAAGGGTCTCAGGTTTTGTATAAGCATTGAGATATCACATCACATGCTATAGGAAGGGTCTCAGGATTGGAATGGGAAGGACTTGGATATCACATATCATGCTATAGGCAGGGTCTCAGGTTTGGAAAGGGAAGGAGATGGATATCACATTTCATGTTAGAGGTAGGATCTCAGGTTTGGTATTAGAGGCATTGAGATATCACATCTCATGCTATCAAAAGGGTCTCAGGATTGGAATGGGAAGGAGTTGGATATCACATCTCATGCTAAAGGGAGGGTCTCAGGTTTGGAAGGGGAAGGATTTGGAAATCACATCTCATATTATAGGAAGGATCTCAGGTTTGGTATTAGAAGCATTGAGATATCACATCTCATGCTATCGGAAGGATCTCAGGTTTGGTATAAGAGGCATTGAGATATCACATCTCATGCTATCATAAGGGTCTCAGGATTGGAATGGGAAGGAGTTGGATATCACATCTCATGTTATAGGAAGGATCTCAGGTTTGGTATTGGAAGCATTGAGACATCACATCTCATGCTATAGGAAGGGTCTCAGGATTGGAATGGGAAGGAGTTGGATATCACATCTCATGCTATAGGAAGGGTCTCAGATTTGGTATAAGCATTGAGATATCACATCTCATGCTATAGGAAGGGTCTCAGGATTGGAATGGGAAGGAGTTGTATATGACATCTCAGGCCATAGGAAGGGTCTCAGGTTTGATATAAGCATTGAGATATCACATCTCTGCTATCGGAAGGGTCTCAGTATTGGAATGGGAAGGAGTTGGATATCCCATCTGAGTTGGATATCCCATCTCATGTTATAGGAAGGGTCTCAGGTTTGGTATTAGAAGCATTGAGATATCACATCTCATGCTATAGGAAGGGTCTCAGGATTGGAATGGGGAGGACTTGGATGTCACATCTCATGCTATAGGGAGGGTCTCAAGTTTGATATTAGAAACATTGAGATAACAAATGTCATGATATCAGGAAGGGTCTCAGGATTGGAATGGGAAGGAGTTGGATATCACATCTCATGATAAAGGAAGGGTCTAAGGTTTGGAAGGGGAAGGATTTGGATATCACATCTCATGTTATAGGACGGGTCTCAGGTTTGGTATTAGAAGCATTGAGATATCAAGTCTCATGGTATAGAAAGGGTCTCAGAATTGGAATGGGAAGAAGTTGGATATCACATCTCAAGCTATAGGAACGGTCTCAGGATTGGAATGGGAAGGAGTTTGATATCACATCTTATGCCATAGTATGGGTCTCAGATTTGGAAGGGGAAGGAGTTGGATATCCAATCTCATGTTATAGGACTGGTCTCAGGTTTGGTATTAGAAGCATTGAGATATCACATTGCATGCTGTAGGAAGGTTCTCAGGTTTGGAATGGGGAGGAATTGGATATCACATCTCATGTCAAACGAAGGATCTCAGGTTTGGTATTAGAAGCATTGAGATATCACATCTCATGCTATAGGAATGGTCTCAGGGTTAGAATGGGAAGGAGTTGGATATTACATTCTTGCTATAGGAAGGGTCTCATGTTTGGAATGGGAAGGAGTTGGATATCACATATGCTATAGGAAGGGTCTCAGGTTTGGAACGGGAAGGAGTTGGATATCCGATCTCATGTTATAGGAAGGGTCTCAGGTTTGGTATAAGCATTGAGATATCACATCTCTGCTATCAGAAGTGTCTCAGGATTGGAATGGGAAGGAGTTGGATATCCCATCTCATGTTATAGGACGGGTCTCAGGTTTGTTATTAGAATCATTGAGATATCATATTGCACGCTGCAGGAAGGGTCTAAGGATTGGAATGGGAAGGACTTGGATATCACATCTCATGCTATAGATAGGCTCTCAGATTTGGAAAGGGAAGGAGTTGGATATCACATTTCATGTTATAGGAAGGATCTCAGGTTTGGTATTAGAGGCATTGAGATATCACATCTCATGCTATAGGAAGCGTCTCAGGATTGGAATGGGAAGGAGTTGGGTATCACATCTCATGCTATAGGAAGGCTCAGGATTGGTATAAGTATTGAGATATAACATCTCATGCTATAGGAAGGGTCTCAGGATTGGAATGGAAGGAGTTGGATATCACATCTCATGTTATAGGAAGGATCTCAGGTTTGGTATTAGAAGCATTGAGACATCACATCTCATGCTATAGGAAGGGTCTCAGGATTGGAATGGGAAGGAGTTGGATATCACATCTCATGCTATAGGAAGGGTCTCAGGTTTGGTATTAGCATTGAGATATCACATCTCATGCTATAGGAAGGGTCTCAGGATTGGAATGGGAAGGAGTTGTATATGACATCTCATGCCGTAGGAAGGGTCTCAGGTTTCGTATAAGCATTGAGATATCACATCTCTGCTATCGGAAGGGTCTCAGGATTGGAATGGGAAGGAGTTAGATATCCCATCTCATGTTATAGGAAGAGTCTCAGGTTTGGTATTAGAAGCATTGGATATCACAGATCATGCTATAGGAAGTGTCTCAGGATTGGAATGGGAAGGACTTGGATATCACATCTCATGCTATAGGGAGGGTCTCAAGTTTGATATTAGAAGCATTGAGATATCACATCTCATGCTATAGGAAGGGTCTCAGGATTGGAATGGGAAGGAGTTGGATATCACATCTCATGCTATAGGAAGGGTCTCAGGTTTGGTATAAGCAGTGAGATATCACATCTCATGCTATAGGAAGGGTCTCAGGATTGGAATGGGAAGGAGTTGGATATCACATCTCATGTTATAGGAAGGATCTCAGGTTTGGTATAAGCATTGAGATATCACATCTCTGCTATCGGAAGGGTCTCAGGATTGGAATGGGAAGGAGTTGGATATTCCCATCTCATGTTATAGGAAGGGTCTCAGGTTTGGTATTAGAAGCATTGAGATATCACATCTATTGCTGTAGGAAGGGTCTCAGGATTGGAATTGGAAGGAGTTGGATATCACATCTCATGCTATAGGAAGGATCACAGGTTTGGTATTAGAAGCATTGAGATATCACATCTCATGCTATCAGAAGGGTCTCAGGATTGGAATGGGAAGGAGTTGGATATCACATCTCATGCTATAGGAAGGGTCTCAGGTTTGGAACGGGAAGGAGTTGGATATCATATCTCATGTTATAGGAAGAGTCTCAGGTTTGGTATAAGCATTGAGATATCACATCTCTGCTATCGGAGGTGTCTCAGGATTGGGATGGGAAGGAGTTGGATATCACATCTCACGCTATAGGAAGGGTATCAGGTTTGGAACGGGAAGGAGTTGGATATCCCATCTCATGTTATAGGACGGGTCTCAGGTTTGGTATTAGAAGCATTGAGATATCACATCGCATGCTGTAGGAAGGATCTCAGGTTTGGAATGGGAAGGAATTGGATATCACATCTCATGTCATAGGAAGTATCTCAGGTTTGGTATTAGAAGCATTGAGATATCACATCTCATGCTATAGGAATGGTCTCAGGATTGGAATGGGTAGGAGTTGGATATTACACTCTTGCTATAGGAAGGGTCCCATGTTTGGAATGGGAAGGAGTTGGATATCACATATGCTATAGGAAGGGTCTCAGGTTTGGAACGGGAAGGAGTTGGATATCACATCTCATGCTATAGGTAGGCTCTCAGGTTTGGTATAAGCATTGAGATATCACATCTCATGCTATAGGAAGGGTCTCAGGATTGGAATGGGAAGGATTTGGATATCACATCTCATGCTATAGGAAGGGTCTCAGGTTTGGTATAAGCATGGAGATATCACTTCTCATGCTATAGGAAGTGTCTCAGGATTGGAATGGGAAGGAGTTGGATATCACATCTCATGTTATAGGAAGGATCTCAGGTTTGGTATTAGAAGCATTGAGACATCACATCTCATGCTATAGGAAGGGTCTCAGGATTGGAATGGGAAGTAGTTGGATATCACATCTCATGCTAAAGGGAGGGTCTCAGGTTTGGAAGGGGAAGGATTTGGATATTACATCTCGTGTTGTAGGAATGATCTCAGGTTTGGTATTAGAAGCATTCAGATATCACATCTCATGCTATCGGAAGGATCTCAGGTTTGGTATTAGAAGCATTGAGATATCAAATCTCATGCTATAGGAAGGGTCGCAGGATTGGAATGGGAAGGAGTTCGATATCACATCTCATGCTATGGGAAGGGTCTCAGGATTGGAATGGGAAGGAGTTTTATATGACATCTCATGCCATAGGAATGATCTCAGGTTTGGTATTAGAAGCATTGAGACATAACATCTCATGTTATAGGAAGGGTCTCAGGATTGGAATGGGAAGGAGTTGGATATCACATCTCATGCTATAGGAAGGGTCTCAGGTTTGGTATAAGTATTGAGATATCACATCTCATGCTATAGGAAGGGTCTCAGGATTGGAATGGGAAGGAGTTGTATATGACATCTCATGCCACAGGAAGGGTCTCAGGTTTGGTATAAGCATTGAGATATCACATCTCTGCTATCGGAAGGGTCTCAGGATTGGAATGGGAAGGAGTTGGATATCCCATCTTACGTTATAGGAAGGGTCTCAGGTTTGGTATTAGAAGCATTGAGATATCACATCTCATGCTATAGGAAGGGTCTCAGGATTGGAATGGGAAGGACTTGGATATCACATCTCATTCTATAGGGAGGGTCTCACGTTTGGAAAGGGAAGGAGTTGGATATCACATTTCATGTTAGATGTAGGATCTCAGGTTTGGTATTAGAGGCATTGAGATATCACATCTCATGCTATCAGAAGGGTCTCAGGATTGGAATGGGAAGGAGTTGGATATCACATCTCATGCTAAAGGGAGGGTCTCAGGAATGGAAGGGGAAGTATTTGGATATCACATCTCACGTTATAGGAAGGATCTCAGGTTTGGTATTAGAAGCATTGAGATATCACATCTCATGCTATCGGAAGGATCTCAGGTTTGGTATTAGAGGCATTGAGATATCACATCTCATGCTAAAGGGAGGGTCTCAGATTTGGAAGGGGAAGGATTTGGATATCACATCTCTTGTTATAGGAAGGATCACAGGTTTGGTATTAGAAGCATTGAGATATCACATCTCATGCTATGGGAAGGGTCTCAGGATTGGAATGGGAAGGAGTTGGATATCGCATCTCATGCTATACGAAGGGTCTCAGGTTTGGAACGGGAAGGAGTTAGATATCACATCTCATGTTATAGTAAGAGTCTCAGGTTTGGTATAAGCATTGAGATTTCACATCTCTGCTATCGGAGGTGTCTCAGGATTGGGATGGGAAGGAATTGGATATCACATCTCATGCTATAGGAAGGGTATCAGGTTTGGAACGGGAAGGAGTTGGATATCCCATCTCATGTTATAGGACGGGTCTCAGTTTTGATATTAGAAGCATTGAGATATCACATCACATGCTGTAGGAAGGGTCTCAGGTTTGGAATGAGAAGGATTTAGATATCACATCTCATGTCATAGGAAGGGTCTCAGGTTTGGTATTAGAAGCATTGAGATATCACATCTCATGCTATAGGAAGGGTCTCAGGAGTGGAGTGGGAAGGAGTTGGATATCACATCTCATGATAAAGGAAGGGTCTAAGGTTTGGAAGGGGAAGGATTTGGATATCACATCTCATGTTATTGGACTGGTCTCAGGTTTGGTATTAGAAGCATTGAGATATCAAGTCTCATGGTATAGGACGGGAGTTTGATATCACATCTCATGCCATGGTATGGGTCTCAGGTTTTGTAGAAGCATTGGGATATCATATCTCATGCTATCGGAAGGATATCAGGATTAGATTTGGAAGGAGTTGGATATCCCATCTCATGCTATAGGAAGGGTCTCAGGTTGGAATGGGAAGGAGTTGGATATCACATCTCATGTTATAGGAAGGGTCTCAGGATTGGAATGGGAAGGACTTGGATATCACATCTCATGCTGTAGGAAGGCTCTCAGGTTTGGAAAGGGAAGGAGTTGGATATCACATTTCATGTTAGAGGTAGGATCTCAGGTTTGGTATTAGAGGCATTGAGATATCACATCTCATGCTATCAGAAGGGTATCAGGATTGGAATGGGAAGGAATTGGATATCACATCTCATGCTAAAGGGAGGGTCTCAGGTTTGGTATTAGAAGCATTGAGATATCACATCTCATGCTATCGGAAGGATCTCAGGTTTGGTATTAGAAGCATTGAGATATCACATCTCATGCTATAGGAAGGGTCTCAGGATTGGAATGGGAAGGAGTTGGATATCACATCTCATGTTATAGGAAGGATCTCAGGTTTGGTATTAGAAGCATTGAGATATCACATCTCATGCTATAGGAAGGGTCTCAGGATTGGAATGGGAAGGAGTTGGATATCACATCTCATGCTAAAGGAAGGGTCTCAGTTTTGGTAGAAGCATTGAGATATCACATCTCATGCTATAGGAAGGGTCTCAGGATTGGAATGGGAAGGAGTTGGATATCACATCTCGTGCTATAGGAACGGTCTCAGGTTTGGTATAAGCATTGAGATATCACATCTCTGCTATCGGAAGGGTCTCAGGATTGGAATGGGAAGGACTTAGATATCACATCTCATGCTATAGGGAGGGTCTCAGTATTGATATTAGAAGCATTGAGATATCACATCTCATGCTATCGGAAGGGTCTCAGGATTGGAATGGAAGGAGCTGGATATCACATCTCATGCTAAGACTTGATATACCCTTCCTATAAAATGAGATGGGAATATCCAACTCCTTCCCATTGCAATCCTGAGGCCCTTTCCGATAGCAGAGATGTGATATCTCAATGCTTATACCAAACCTGAGATCCTTCCTATAACATGAGGTGTGATATCCAACTCCTTCCCATTCCAATCCTGAGACCCTTCCTATAGCATGAGATGAGATATCTCAATGCTTCTAATACCAAACCTGAGACTCTTCCTATAACATGAGATGGGATATCCAACTCCTTCCCATTCCAATTCTGAGACCCTTCCGATAGTAGAGATGTGATATCCCAATGCTTCTACCAAACCTGAGACCCATACTATGGCATGAGATGTGATATCAAACTCCTTCCCATTCCAATCCTGAGACCCTTCCTATAGCTTGAGATGTGATATCCAACTCCTTCCCATTCCAATTCTGAGACCCTTCCTATACCATGAGACTTGATATCTCAATGCTTCTAATACCAAACCTGAGACCCGTCCTATAACATGAGATGGGATATCCAAATCCTTCCCCTTCCAAACCTTAGACCCTTCCTTTATCATGAGATGTGATATCCAACTCCTTCCCATTCCAATCCTGAGACCCTTCCGATATCATGAGATGTGCTATCTCAATGCTTCTAATATCAAACTTGAGACCCTCCCTATAGCATGAGATGTGATATCCAAGTCCTTCCCATTCCAATCCTGAGACCCTTCCTATAACATGAGATGGGAATATCCAACTCCTTCCCATTCCAATCCTGAGACCCTTCCGATAACAGAGATGTGATATCTCAATGGTTATACCAAACCTGAGATCCTTCCGATAACATGAGATGTAATATCCAACTTCTTCCCATTCCAATCCTGAGACACTTCCTATAGCATGAGATGTGATATCTCACTGCTTATACCAAACCTAAGACCCTTCCTATAGCATGAGATGTGATATCCAACTCCTTCCCATTCCAATCCTGAGACCCTTCCTATAGCATGAGATGAGATATCTCAATGCTTCTAATACCAAACCTGAGACTCTTCCTATAACATGAGATGGGATATCCAACTCCTTCCCATTCCAATTCTGAGACCCTTCCGATAGTAGAGATGTGATATCTCACTGCTTATACCAAACCCGAGACCCTTCCTATAGCATGAGATGTGATATCCAACTCCTTCCCATTCCAATCCTGAGACCCTTCCTATAGCATGAGATGTGATATCTCAATGCTTATACCAAACCTGAGACCCTTCATATAGCATGAGATGTGAAATCCAACTCCTTCCCATTACAATCCTGAGACCCTTCCTATAGCATGAGATGTGATGTCTCAATGCTTCTAATACCAAACCTGAGATCCTTCCTATAACATGAGATGTGATATCCAACTCCTTCCATTCCAATCCTGAGACCCTTCCTATAGCGTGAGATGTGATATCTCAATGCTTCTAATATCAATCTTGAGACCCTCCCTATAGCATGAGATGTGATATCCAAGTCCTTCCCATTCCAATCCTGAGACACTTCCTATAGCATGAGATGTGATATCTCAATGCTTCTAATACCAAACCTGAGACTCTTCCTATAACATGAGATGGGATATCCAACTCCTTCCCATTCCAATCCTGAGACCCTTCCAAAAGCAGAGATGTGATATCTCAATGCTTATACCAAACCTGAGACCCTTCCTATGGCATGAGATGTCATATACATATCCTTCCCATTCCAATCCTGAGACCCTTCCTATACCATGAGATGTGATATCTCAATGCTTATACCAAATCTGAGACCCTTCCTATAGCATGAGATGTGATATCCAAGTCCTTCCCATTTCAATCCTTAGACCCTTCCTATAGCATGCAATATGATATCTCAATGAATCTAATACCAAACCTGAGACTCTTCCTATAACATGAGATGGGATATCCAACTCCTTCCCATTCCAATCCTGAGACCCTTCCAAAAGCAGATATGTGATATCTCAATGCTTATACCAAACCTGAGACCCTTCCTATGGCATGAGATGTCATATACATATCCTTCCCATTCCAATCCTGAGACCCTTCCTATAGCATGAGATGTGATATCTCAATGCTTATACCAAACCTGAGACCCTTCCTATAGCATGAGATGTGATATCCAAGTCCTTCCCATTCCAATCCTTAGACCCTTCCTATAGCATGCAATATGATATCTCAATGATTCTAATAACAAACCTGAGACCCGTCCTATAACATGAGATGGGATATCCAACTCCTTCCCATTCCAATCCTGAGACCCTTCCGATAGCAGAGATGTGATATCTCAATGCTTATACCAAACCTGAGTCCCTTCCTACGGCATGAGATGTCATATACAACTCCTTCCCATTCCAATCCTGAGACCCTTCCCATAGCATGAGATGTGATATCTCAATGCTTATACCAAACCTGAGACCCTTCATATAGCATGAGATGTGATATCCAACTCCTTCCCATTCCAATCCTGAGACCCTTCCGATAGCAGAGATGTGATATCTCAATGCTTATACCAAACCTGAGACCCTTCCTACAGCATGAGATGTCATATACAACTCCTTCCCATTCCAATCCTGAGACCCTTCCCATAGCATGAGATGTGATATCTCAATGCTTATACCAAACCTGAGTCCCTTCCTATAGCATGAGATGTGATGTCTCAATGCTTCTAATACCAAACCTGAGATCCTTCCTATAACATGAGATGTGATATCCAACTCCTTCCATTCCAATCCTGAGACCCTTCCTATAGCATGAGATGTGATATCTCAATGCTTCTAATATCAAACTTGAGACCCTCCCTATAGCATGAGATGGGATATCCAACTCCTTCCCATTCCAATCCTGAGACCCTTCCAAAAGCAGAGATGTGATATCTCAATGCTTATACCAAACCTGAGACCCTTCTTATGTCATGAGATGTCATATACATATCCTTCCCATTCCAATCCTGAGACACTTCCAATAGCAGAGATGTGATATCTCAATGCTTATACCAAACCTGAGACCCTTCCTATAACATGAGATGTGATATCCAACTCCTTCCCATTCCAAACCTGAGACCCTTCCTATAGCATATGTGATATCCAACTCCTTCCAATTCCAAACATGAGACCCTTCCCATAGCAAGAATGTAATATCCAACTCCTTCCCATTCCAATCCTGAGACCATTCCTATAGCATGAGATGTGATATCTCAATGCTTCTAATACCAAACCTGAGATCCTTCCTATGACATGAGATGTGATATCCAATTCCTTCCCATTCCAAACCTGAGACCCTTCCTACAGCATGCGATGTGATATCTCAATGCTTCTAATACCAAACCTGAGACCAGTCCTATAACATGAGATGGGATATCCAACTCCTTCCCGTTCCAATCCTGAGACACTTCCGATTGCAGAGATGTGATATCTCAATGCTTATACCAAACCTGAGACTCTTCCTATAACATGAGATGTGATATCCAACTCCTTCCCGTTCCAAACCTGAGACCCTTCCTATAGCATGAGATGTGATATCCAACTCCTTCCCATTCCAATCCTGAGACCCTTCCGATAGCATGAGATGTGATATCTCAATGCCTCTAATACCAAACCTGAGATCCTTCCTATAACATGTGATGTGATATTCAATTCCTTCCCCTTCCAAACCTGAGACCCTCCCTTTAGCATGAGATGTGATATCCAACTCCTTCCCATTCCAATCCTGAGACCCTTATGATAGCATGAGATGTGATATCTCAATGCCTCTAATACCAAACCTGAGATACTTCCGATAGCATGAGATGTGATATCTCAATGCTTCTAATACCAAACCTGAGATTCTTCCTATAACATGAGATGTGATATCCAACTCCTTCCCATTCCAATCCTGAGACCCTTCTGATAGCATGAGATGTGATATCTCAATGCCTCTAATACCAAACCTGAGATCCTACCTCTAGCATGAAATGTGATATCCAACTCCTTCCCTTTCCAAACCTGAGAGCCTACCTATAGCATGAGATGTGATATCCAAGTCCTTCCCATTCCAATCCTTAGACCCTTCCTATAGCATGCAATATGATATCTCAATGATTCTAATAACAAACCTGAGACCCGTCCTATAACATGAGATGGGATATCCAACTCCTTCCCATTCCAATCCTGAGACACTTCCGATAGCAGAGATGTGATATCTCAATGCTTATACCAAACCTGAGACCCTTCCTATAACATGAGATGTGATATCCAACTCCTTCCAATTCCAAACATGAGACCCTTCCCATAGCAAGAATGTAATATCCAACTCCTTCCCATTCCAATCCTGAGACCATTCCTATAGCATGAGATGTGATATCTCAATGCTTCTAATACCAAACCTGAGATCCTTCCTATGACATGAGATGTGATATCCAATTCCTTCCCATTCCAAACCTGAGACCCTTCCTACAGCATGCGATGTGATATCTCAATGCTTCTAATACCAAACCTGAGACCAGTCCTATAACATGAGATGGGATATCCAACTCCTTCCCGTTCCAATCCTGAGACACTTCCGATTGCAGAGATGTGATATCTCAATGCTTATACCAAACCTGAGACTCTTCCTATAACATGAGATGTGATATAAAACTCCTTCCCGTTCCAAACCTGAGACCCTTCCTATAGCATGAGATGTGATATCCAACTCCTTCCCATTCCAATCCTGAGACCCTTCCGATAGCATGAGATGTGATATCTCAATGCCTCTAATATCAAACCTGAGATCCTTCCTATAACATGTGATGTGATATTCAATTCCTTCCCCTTCCAAACCTGAGACCCTCCCTTTAGCATGAGATGTGATATCCAACTCCTTCCCATTCCAATACTGAGACCCTTATGATAGCATGAGATGTGATATCTCAATGCCTCTAATACCAAACCTGAGATACTTCCGATAGCATGAGATGTGATATCTCAATGCTTCTAATACCAAACCTGAGATCCTTCCTATAACATGAGATGTGATATCCAACTCCTTCCCATTCCAATCCTGAGACCCTTCTGATAGCATGAGATGTGATATCTCAATGCCTCTAATACCAAACCTGAGATCCTACCTCTAAAATGAAATGTGATATCCAACTCCTTCCCTTTCCAAACCTGAGACCCTGCCTATAGCATGAGATGTGATATCCAAGTCCTTCCCATTCCAATCCTGAGACCCTTCCTATAGCATGAGATGTGATATCTCAATGTCTCGTCGTCGTATTGAGTCTGCAGCAGCAGAGTTGAGTAAAAGACGTCCCAAACGAAGGAACCCGCACAGTTTGTTACCACAGCAGGGCAACGGAGCGGCGGTGTGTATCTGAGCCAAATGTACACTGCTCACTTCAGACCTGGGAACGCCAAGTGTACGAATCATGTGAGAGTGACAAGGACTCGATATACTACACAACCTGGCAGCGGTTACAGAGCAAGACTCCTGTGTAGGCTGGTCAGTCTGCTGGATGGCCCAGAGACGCTTCCGAAGGCTTACTAGCAGGAGATGGTGAAGATGCCGAGAATAGCTGTCCCCGCTATTCCAAGGGTCGAAGTACCAGTACAGGCCTTCTGGTTCGATCAAAGGTGAAAAGGGTTTCACAAGGCGACAGCAGTGCAGAGGAGCAGTCCTTCAGCGGGTCACCAGCGATTCCTCGGTTCAGCCTCTTGGTTGCAGGATACTTGGCTCCTGTATTCCTTCGTTCGTGAGAACTCAGGAGATCGACATGGTAGTGGTGTTTCCAGCCCCCTCTTATCCACGGTTCCCTTCGCGCCAAAACGGAGGGGACCCAATGGGAGATCCGCTCATCAACACTCACACCATTCGTGGACCTATCACGGACCACGGTGGTCCCAGGCATTCACACCACCCTAGACTCTCTGGCACCCAGGATGTGTATTGGGACCAGACATCCCAGCCCACATCCTGGAGGCACACACAAGACATGTAGAAGCCCGCGAAAGCATCTGTGTTTCGCGGGAAAGTACATGCCCAAATAAGGAAGGCCCCAGGTCGGCTCGACCTGGGGAAGGTGAAGGGAGCAAGATGGTCAGCGGACAGGACAAAGGAGCCTCGTGGTCTGGCCATTTTGGGCTCTAGGCCACCATTTTGGGTTAAGCGCGAGAAACGCGCTTAGAACGCCAAAAGGAGCTCAAAACACAATAAACGATCGCTGCCACCATTCCCGTCCGTGAATCACTTGCACCGATCAGTTACAATCCTGGAAGAGTATCTAGGGCCTGTAGAAGGCTAGAGACCCAAGAGAGCAGTAACTTATCTTACAGTGCCCTCTTGTGTCATGTTGCACGAAAGCCGCAACATGATAAAAGAAACTACGGAAACGAGCGTTTCCTGGTACTGACTGTCTTAAGGGCATGACAGTTTCCCCATAAGAAAGGAGCGAAAGCCCAGAGGAGTGCGGCAGAAGGCTGCACTTCTCTGGCAAAGTCGAGAACAAGGTGAAAAACAACAGCAAAAAGTTTAGGGGTTGCCACATGGAAGGAAAATTACCTACAATTACGAAATCTTTCCTAACACTCACCCCTCCCAGACTATGGACAGGGGGAACTAATCCACCCCTGGATGAGTCTCTTGTTCAGGTCGGTTAAACATTCTGCACAACCCATCAGCATTGCTATGTTGGACACCTGGTCTATGCTCAATAGTGAAGTCGAAGCCTTGTAGACTTATGGACCACCTAAGCAACTTTGGATTCTCCCCCTTCATGTTTATTAGCCACTTTAAGGGCTTATGGTCAGTTTGCACAGTGAAGTGGGTCCCATAGAGGTAGGGCCTCAGCTTCCTTAGGGCCCACACAACAGAGAAACATTCTTTCTCTACCGTGGACCATCTGAGCTCTCTGTCCTTAAACTGGTGACTAATAAAACCAATAGGGTGTTCCTTACCCTTCTCATCTACTTGCGATAGTACAGCTCCTATCCCAGTGTCAGAGGCGTCCGTCTGCACGATAAAAGGTCTTTGATAATCAGGGGCCCTGAGGACAGGGGCCTGGCACAAGGAGTCTTTTAAGCCATTGAAGGCCTTCTCACACTCGTCGGTCCAAGTTACCTTCTTGGGTTTCTTCAGAGTTGTGAGGGCAGTCAGAGGGGCAGCTATTGTGCCATAGTCTGCCACAAAATTGCGGTAATACCCCGTGAGTCCTAAGAAGGCTCTCACTTGGGTTTGTGTAGTGGGGGTAGGCCAGTCTTGTACTGCTTGTACTTTACTGGGTAGAGGCTGTATCCTCCCTCCACCTACTTCATGTCCAAGGTAAAACACTGAGCCTTGTCCAATCTGGCATTTACTAGCCTTTATGGTCAAGTGTGCTTTCTGAAGAGCCTGGAGCACAATCCCGAGGTGTTTCACATGGTCTTCCCAGGTGGCACTGAAAACTGCTATATCGTCCAGATATGCAAGACAGAATTCGTCCAACCCATTCAAAACATGATGCACAAGCCTCTGGAAAGTGGCAGGTGCATTCTTCAACCCGAACGGCATTACCCGGAATTGGTAAAGGCCGTCTGGAGTAGAAAATGCTGTCTTCTCCTTGGCATGTTCTGCTAAAGCTATTTGCCAATAGCCAGCAGTGAGGTCAAACGTGCTGAGGTACTTGGAGGCACCCAAAGTATCCACCAGCTCATCTGTTCGAGGCAAGGGGTGTGCATCTGTCTTGGTGACAGCATTCAGAGCCCTGTAATCCACCAGAACCTCAATTCAGAAGTGCCTGCCTTTGGAACGAAAACCACAGGGCTGGACCAAGGACTACTAGAGGGTTCAATCACCCCAAGGTCTAACATCTTGTTGACCTCGGTTTTAATATAAGACCGTACTTTGTCTGACATCCTGTATCCCCTACTTTTGGTAGGTACACTGTCTCCTGTGTCTATGTTATGTTTGCACCAAGGTGTCAAACCAGGCGACTGTGAAAACAGGGGGGAAAACTGCCTAAGCAAACTTTTCACCTCAGCCTGCTGATCAGAAGTCAGGTGAGGGGCCCCTCGGACTCCCTCAAAGGAGCTATCTGAAGGACCGCTTTGGAACAGGTCGGGGAGAGGTTCAGACTCCTCTTCCTCAACATCTGAAGCCAGTAACAGTGCTGCGATTTCGACTCTTGGGACGAAAGCTTTTGGAGCCTGTCCAGGCCTTCCAAGGTCCACTAAATAGTTAACCTCACCCAGGGGCTCCACCACTGTGTAAGAGCCTGACCATTTGTCCTGTAAAGCTCAAGGCCTTATGGGATTCATGATCAGGACTTGCTGACCAGGTGTAAAGTTGATGAGGGAAGCTTTCTGGTCGTACCAATGTTTCACCAGTGCTTGTCCTGCCTTCAATTTATCACTAGCCAAGCCCATCAGAAGTACCATCCATTTTCTGAGCCCTAGCACATAATCAACTACGTTGGTAGTAACAGGGGGAGTGGGCATCTCCCATCCCTCTTTGACTATGGCTAAGGGTCTGTTAGGAGGTGTTTAGACTTACATCAATGTGTTTATACTTACATCATTTCAGCTGCTGCCATGTAATCTAGTTACCAAAGAATCTTTGTTGTTATGATTAAGCAAGGGTTCCAGATTCGAGCAGCAGAGAGAGGATTGAGACCAGGAGGACAGCCCACAGCTGGGGGCCTTTCTCTTGGATGAACTAACTAAATAAATCCTCACGAAAGACAAGGATTGCAGTGAAGTGTGGTCATTTACTTATTAACATTGGCGACGAGGATTGGGCCAAGGAGAAAAGGCCCCCAGCAGCAGCAATATTGATTACAGTTTGGATGCAACCGGACGGAGCGGCACACTACATGTGTAATAGCCGGCGAGAAACACGGCCGTTATCCTGGAGCGGAGTACGAATTTTGAGGAAAAAGTCAGTGCCTGGGAGTGAAGTGAACCACGAAGGAATCCTGGAGCAGAGCACGAATACTGAGGAGGTTGATTTGTGGTTTGTGATTTGCAACTACGAGAGACTGCGCTGACAACACCAGCAGAGGTCCCACCTGAGGTCACTCACTATTTGGATTGCCATTACCTTAATTACTCACTGTCTTGCCGTTACACACACGGCTGCGGCTTGCAGTTGTTTATCTTTGAATGGAACCCGGCTGTCAGGTGAACGAATAGTCGACCAAGCGAGCGAGGAATTCTTGGAATGTTGCAGCCTGGGGCCTTTCTCTTGGATGAACTAACTAAATAAATCCTCACTAAAGACAAGGATTGCAGTGAAGTGTGGTCATTTACTTATTAACAGGGTCCCCGTACAGGATGACCAAACAGAAGTTTGAAGGGGCTGAAGCCAACACCCTCCTGTGGTACCTCTCGGTAGGCAAACAGTAAGCATGGTAAAAGAAGATCCCATTGTCTTCTCTGAAGCTTCTCCAGAGCCCCAATCATGCTTTTTAACGTTCTGTTGAAACGTTCCACCAGACCATTGGTCTGGGGGTGGTATGCAGAAGAGAACTTGTAGGTGACCCCACATTCTTTCCACATAGCCTGCATATACTTTGACATAAAGTTGCTGCCACAATCTGACACAACTTCTTTAGGGAAGCCAACCCTAGTAAATATGCCAAGTAAAGCTTTTGCAACTGACTTGGCAGTTACATTTTTCAATGGGATGGCCTCAGGATATCTGGTTGCATGGTCGACCAGCACCAGGATAAACCTATTGCCCGAGGATGTTTGCGGGTCAAGGGGACCAACGATGTCGATCCCTACCCTTTCAAATGGTACCCCCACAACTGGGAGCGGTACCAACGGAGCTTGGATTGTCGAGCCAACCTTACCAGATAACTGGCAGGAGGCACAACTCCTGCAGTGACTTTCTACTTGCACCCCCATCTTGGGCCAGTAGAAGTGCATGGATAACCTTTGCTTGCTCCTCTTAATACCAAGGTGACCAGCAAGGAGCACTTCATGCGCCAACTGCAGGAGGAAGGGCCTAACAGCAAGGGGAACCACCAACCTCCTATGGTCTCCTTCTGTAGACTCTGTGGGCTCACTATACAGGAGTCCACCTTCCCAATAAATCCTATGCGTCCCAGGAGGTTCACCCTCAAGCTGGGAGCAGGCCTGTCTCCTTAGGCCTTCCAGAGATGGGCACTCACGTTGGCCTTTACTGAATTCGTCCCTATCAGGACCTCCTTCAACTAACAAGTCTTTTAGTTCAGGATGGTCGTTGGGGTCAAATACTTCAGGCATCGCCACCTCCTCGTCAGGCCCGGGCGATTGACCAACTTCCTCCACCGCAGTGGTAGGCGAGCTCGGGGGAATATTCTCTTTCCCTCGTCTTGACTTGTTGACTCCTTTCGCCTTGGGTTTCCCCTTCGGCTGGGGCGGCGTATTGGTCTTGGCCAATGCTGCCCGTGCTTGAGACCGTGTGTAGGGTCTTTCGGCAGTGTCTCCTACGAGCCCTAAAGCTCTGAGATCATTACCTAACAAGACCTTTCCCGGGACGTTTCTCTGAATGCTCACTGGAATCCTGACTGCTGTACCATTTAAAGTAAGATTTACAGGTATTACTGGGAACATACGGAGTGGGCCGTCAGCCAACTTAGTGGGCATCAGAGTAGCTCTGGCAACTTCCTCTGAGTCTACCAAGGTAGAATCCACTACAGTTCGACTGCACCCACTATCCCTAAGAGCTGGAGTATCTACTCCATTGATCAGCACACTGTCTTTAAAGTAGTGCTTGGTATTATCTGTAATCCTAGCATAAGCCTCTGCGACTTTAGGATCCCAGGAACCCAGGGAAACTAAAACTACCTCAGCCTCTATCCCGCTGGGAAATGAGTCTGAGGAGAAGGATGCTCCGTTAATCTCTTCTTCCTCGTAGGAGGAGAAGGCCAGATTAGCGGAGTGGACCCCCAAAGGTCAAACCTTACACCGGGGATCCCCCTTCACGTGGTCAGTTGCTCCACAAGCAAAACAAGATCCATTGGGTCTGTTTACATAGGGAGGCTTATTGTAACCAGAGTTCTGTTTCGGAGGCTGACCTCCACTACCCTGTGAGTTCTCTTGTGTCTTACCCTTATTTTTCTTTTTGTGGCCCTTTTGAGAAGAAGATTTATCAGATTCTCCACCCTCCTTATCTTTGGACTTTTTCCCTTCCTCCTGCTTACCAGGATGAGTTTTGTCCTTATGGGACACTCGATGTGACACCCATAAGTCTGCTGCAATGGCCAGCTTCTTAGGATCTATCTCCTTCGAATCGGCCAAATGCTGCTTAAGCTCCGGGGAAGAAGATGCAAAAATGTGTTCCAGCATGACAAGATGTATCATGCCTTCGAAGGTAGAAACCTTATAACCTTCGACCCAGCCAGTTAAGTTTTTCAAGGATTCAGTGACATAAGATACCCAAGTACCACCTTCCTTTTTCTTATACTCTATGAATCGTTTCAAATATTGGGCCGGAGTCTTCCCAAACTTTAAAATGAGAGTTTGCTTTAACATTGCGAAATCAGCTTGCTCAGCCTTCGACATTTCCATAATGGCACTACAGCCAGAATGGGGCAGTCTGCTGAGTAACCAGGCAATCTTATCAGCATTGTCAACTTGTTGAACTTCGCATGCATACTCAAACGCATTCATCCAGTCCATAATGTCATTCCTTTCCTCATACACAATGACCAGATCTTTCGGAAACCGTGGATGAGAGGAGGCCCCAGACCCATGTCCAGGACCCTTGGACCCATTTGCAACCTGAAGCTTGGCCAGTTCCAACTGGTGATCCCTGTCTTTCTGTTTTTCTGACTGTTCGATTTTTAGTTTGGCTATGCTGAATTCAAGCTCCTTCTGCCTAAACCGCAGCTCTTGCTTCTTGAATTCAAGCATAGCCTCCCCATCAACACTGGCAGAGGAAACATTAGACATCTCATCCTCCCTGTCCTCGTGGTCGCGGTGGATCAGTGCAGCGGCAGAACCGTCGGTTCTACCAGTGAGAGCAGCCCCACCTCCTTCCGCACTGTCCTCAGAAGTTATAGCGTCAAGCTGCGCTTCTTGCCACGCCACGATTCTTTTGATCATATCCAATTTCGTGCCTTGAGAGGAAACACCTCTCTCCGCACACATTTTTTTCAATGTTTCTGATTTGGAAGCATTTAAAGTTAACAAGGTATTTGTTTCCATACTGTTAGATAGGACTATGGCCTTTTTAAAGTTATACTACAACAATTCACTACATGTCCTGGTAGGAATAACTTGAAATGCCTTAGTTCGTGCGCAACACTGGATACCTTCAGTCGTATCCCACCGCTGTACACCAATTTGTTAAGACGGATTTCTGAACTCTGTCCTGGTGGCGCAGAAGTTCAGAAGGCCAACCTAATTACTTGGAACAGGGTAACCTCTGGACAAGCCAGACCAATCAAGGTAGCGATCGCGGCGGTCAAGACTAGGTCTCAAGAGGGGTGAGGGTGACTGAAAGCCTGCAATGAGCACACAAAGCAAGGACACTTACAAACTACTCCAAACAGGTGCTATATTAAAAATATATATACATTTATTCCAAGGCCTTTAAAACAATGACCGTAGCGAGAAATCACAATACAACTCTAGTAAACCAACACATACCATACCAATACAATATATATACAAATACAAACAAGTCTCAAGCGTTAGATGCACGAAATGTGTAGTCCACCTAAAAGGGAAGGAAAACAGGCAGTGTGAAATAATGCTTAGACCCAGTCCGCTTTCAGAGGCACCTAACTAAAAGGAAGTCCGAGCCCTACGAAGAGTGGAGCCTTGTGCTCAAAAGTACCTGCACACGCTGGTGCCAACGGGCAAAAGGGGATTCTCTTCGAGGGAGATCAGGCAGTTCAGTTTAGTGCACAAACGAAGAACAACAGTGTTCCGCGACTCAAGCGCAGCCTCCACTGTGGGCAGAAGCAGAGCGCGAGTACGGAAAGGCGTGCTGTTTTGACACAGCGGGGAAAAGCTATGGGCTCCTGCAGGAGGGCGACCAGTTCATAGCTATGCTACTCACCGGACCCCGATGCAAGCAGACCCAGGCTTCTCCGCGTCAGTTTCAGTCGCTGGCAGGTTCAGAAGAGCAGGGGACGTCTCTTCGTCGTGTTGAGTCTGCAGCAGCAGAGTTGAGTAAAAGACGTCCCAAACGAAGGAACCCGCACAGTTTGTTACCACAGCAGGGCAACGGAGCGGCCGTGTGTATCTGAGCCAAATGTACACTACTCACTTCAGACCTGGGAACGCCAAGTGTACGAATCGTGTGAGAGTGACAAGGACTCGATATACTACACAACCTGGTGGCGGTTACAGAGCAAGACTCCTGTGTAGGCTGGTCAGTCTGCTGGATGGCCCAGAGACGCTTCCGAAGGCTTACTAGCAGGAGATGGTGAAGATGCCGAGAATAGCTGTCCCCGCTATTCCAAGGGTCGAAGTACTAGTACAGGCCTTCTGGTTCGATCAAAGGTGAAAAGGGTTTCACAAGGCGACAGCAGTGCAGAGGGGCAGTCCTTCAGCGGGTCACCAGCGATTCCTCGGTTCAGCCTCTTGGTTGCAGGATACTTGGCTCCTGTATTCCTTTGTTCGTGAGAACTCAGGAGATCGACATGGTAGTGGTGTTTCCAGCCCCCTCTTATCCACGGTTCCCTTCGTGCCAAAACGGTGGGGACCCAATGGGAGATCCGCTCATCAACACTCACACCATTCGTGGACCTATCACGGACCACGGTGGTCCCAGGCATTCACACGGGACCAGACATCCCAGCCCACATCCTGGAGGCACACACAAGACATGTAGAAGCCCGCGAAAGCATCCTTGTTTCGCGGGAAAGTACATGCCCAAATAAGGAAGGCCCCGGCTCGGCTCGACCTGGGGAAGGTGAAGGGAGCAAGACGGTCAGCGGACAGGACAAAGGAGCCTCGTGGTCTGGCCATTTTGGGAGCCAGGCCACCATTTTGGGTTAAGTGCGAGAAACGCGCTTAGAACGCCAAAAGGAGCTCAAAACACAAGAAACGATCGCTGCCACCATTCCCGTCCGTGAATCACTTGCACCGATCAGTTACAATCCTGAAAGAGTATCTAGGGCCTGTAGAAGGCTAGAATCCCAAGAGAGCAGTAACTTAGCTTACAGTGCCCTCTTGTGTCATGTTGCACGAAAGCCGCAACATGATAAAAGAAACTACGGAAAACAGCGTTTCCCGGTACTGACTGTCTTAAGGCCATGTCAGTTTCCCCGTAAGAAAGGAGCGAAAGCCCAGAGGAGTGCGGCAGAAGGCTGCACTTCTCTGGCAAAGTCGAGAACAAGGTGAAAAACAACAGCAAAAAGTTTAGGGGTTGCCACATGGAAGGAAAATTACCTACAATTACGAAATCTTTCCTAACAAATATCACATCTCATGTTATAGGAAGAGTCTCAGGTTTGGTATAAGCATTGAGATATCACATCTCTGCAATTGGAAGTGTCTCAGGATTGGGATGGGAAGGAGTTGGATATCCCATCTCATGCTATAGGACGGGTCTCAGGATTGTTATTAGAATCATTGAGATATCATATATATTGCGTGCTGTAGGAAGGGTCTAAGGATTGGAATGGGAAGGACTTGGATATCACATCTCATGCTATGGATAGGCTCTCAGGTTTGGAAAGGGAAGGAGTTGGATATCACATTTCATGTTAGAGGAAGGATCTCAGGTTTGGTATTAGAGGCATTGAGATATCACATCTCATGCTATAGGAAGGGTCTCAGGATTGGAATGGGAAGGAGTTGGATATCACATCTCATGCTATAGGAAGGGTCTCAGGTTTGGTATAAGCATTGAGATATCACATCTCATGCTATAGGAAGGGTCTCAGGATTGGAATGGAAGGAGTTGGATATCACATCTCATGTTAAACGAAGGATCTCAGGTTTGGTATTAGAAGCATTGAGACATCACATCTCATGCTATAGGAAGGGTCTCAGGATTGGAATGGGAAGGAGTTGGATATCACATCTCATGCTATAGGAAGGGTCTCAGGTTTGGTATAAGCATTGAGATATCACATCTCATGCTATCGGAAGGGTCTCAGGATTGGAATGGGAAGGAGTTGTATATGACATCTCAAGCCATACGAAGGGTCTCAGGTTTGGTATAAGCTTTGAGATATCACATCTCTGCTATCGGAAGGGTCTCATGATTGGAATGGGAAGGAGTTGGATATCCCATCTCATGTTATAGGAAGAGTCTCAGGTTTGGTATTAGAAGCATTGAGATATCACATCTCATGCTATAGGAAGTGTCTCAGGATTGGAATGGGAAGGACTTGGATATCACATCTCATGCTATAGGGAGGGTCTCAAGTTTGATATTAGAAGCATTGAGATATCATATCTTATGCTATAGGAAGGGTCTCAGGATTGGAATGGGAAGGAGTAGGATATCACATCTCATGCTATAGGAAGGATCTCAGGTTTGGTATAAGCATTGAGATATCACATCTCTTCTATCGGAAGGGTCTCAGGATTGGAATGGGAAGGAGTTGGATATTCCCATCTCATGTTATAGGAAGGGTCTCAGGTTTGGTATTAGAAGCATTGAGATATCACATCTCATGCTATAGGAAGGGTCTCAGGATTGGAATGGGAAGGACTTGGATATCACATCTCATGCTATAGGGAGGGTCTCAAGTTTGATATTAGAAGCATTGAGATATCACATCTCACGATATCGGAAGGGTCTCAGGATTGGAATGGGAAGGAGTTGGATATCACATCTCATGATAAAGGAAGGGTCTAAGGTTTGGAAGGGGAAGGATTTGGATATCACATCTCATGTTATAGGACGGGTCTCAGGTTTGGTATTAGAAGCACTGAGATATCAAGTCTCATGGTATAGGAAGGGTCTCAGAATTGGAATGAGAAGGAGTTGGATATCACATCTCAAGATATAGGAAGGGTCTCAGGATTGGAATGGGAAGGAGTTTGATATCACATCTCATGCAATAGTATGGGTCTCAGGTTTGGTATAAGCATTGGGATATCACATCTCATGCTATCGGAAGGGTATCAGGATTGGATTTGGAAGGAGCTGGATATCCCATCTCATGCTATGGGAAGGGTCTCAGGTTGGAATGGGAAGGAGTTGGATATCACATCTCATGTTATAGGAAGGGTCTCAGGATTGGAATGGGAAGGACTTGGATATCACATCTCATGCTATAGGAAGGCTCTCAGGTTTGGAAGGGGAAAGAGTTGGATATCACATTTCATGTTAGAGTTAGGATCTCAGGTTTGGTATTAGAGGCATTGAGATATCACATCTCATGCTATCAGAAGGGTCTCAGGATTGGAATGGGAAGGAGTTGGATATCACATCTCATGCTAAAGGGAGGGTCTCAGGTTTGGAAGGGGAAGGATTTGGATATCACATCTCTTGTTATAGGAAGGATCTCAGGTTTGGTATTAGAAGCATTGAGATATCACATCTCATGCTATCGGAAGGATCTCAGGTTTGGTATTAGAAGCATTGAGATATCACATCTCATGCTATCAGAATGGTCTCAGGATTGGAATCGGAAGGAGTTGGATATCACATCTCATGCTAAAGGGAGGGTCTCAGGTTTGGAAGGGGAAGGATTTGGATATCACATCTCATGTTATCAGAAGGATCTCAGGTTTGGTATTAGAAGTATTGAGATATCACATCTCATGCTATAGGAAGGGTCTCAGGATTGGAATGGGAAGGAGTTGGATATCACATCTCAAGCTATAGGAAGGGTCTCAGGTTTGGTATAAGCATTGAGATATCACATCACATGCTATAGGAAGGGTCTCAGGATTGGAATGGGAAGGAGTTGGATATCACATCTCATGTTATAGGAAAGATCTCAGGTTTGGTATTAGAAGCATTGAGACATCACATCTCATGTTATAGGAAGGGTCTCAGGATTGGAATGGGAAGAAGTTGGATATCACATCTCATGCAATAGGAAGAGTCTCAGGTTTGGTATAATCATTGAGATATCACATCTCATGATATAGGAAGGGCTCAGGATTGGAATGGGAAGGAGTTGTATATGACATCTCATGCCATAGGAAGGGTCTCAGGTTTGGTATAAGCATTGAGATATCACATCACATGCTATAGGAAGGGTCTCAGGATTGGAATGGGAAGGACTTGGATATCACATCTCATGCTAAAGGGAGGGTCTCAGGTTTGGAAGGGGAAGGATTTGGATATCACATCTCATGTTATAGGAAGGATCTCAGGTTTGGTATAAGAAGCATTGAGATATCACATATCATGCTATCGGAAGAATCTCAGATTTCCAAACCTGAGAGCCTTCCTACAGCATGAGATGTGATATCCAAGTCATTCCCATTCCAATCCTGAGACCCTTCCTATAACATGAGATGTCATATCCAACTCCTTCCCATTCCAACCTGAGACCCTTCCTATAGCATGAGATGGGATATCCAACTCCTTCCAAATCCAATCCTGATACCCTTCCGATAGCATGAGATGTGATATCCCAATGCTTCTACAAAACCTGAGACCCATACCATGGCATGAGATGTGATATCAAACTCCCGTCCTATACCATGAGACTTGATATCTCAATGCTTCTAATACCAAACCTGAGACCGGTCCAATAACATGAGATGTGATATCCAAATCCTTCCCCTTCCAAACATTAGACCTTTCCTTTATCATGAGATGTGATATCCAAGTCCTTCCCATTCCATTCCTGAGACCCTTCCTATAGCATGAGATGTGATATCTCAATGTTTCTAATACCAAACCTGAGACCCTTCCTATAACATGAGATGTGATATCCAAGTCCTTCCCATTTCAATCCTGAGACCCTTCCTATAGCATGAGATGTGATATCTCAATGCTTCTAATACCAAACCTGAGACCCTTCCTATAACATGAATTCTGATATCCAAGTCCTTCCCATTCCAATCCTGAGACCCTTCCAATAGCAGAGATGTGATATCTCAATGCTTCTAATATCAAACCTGAGACCTGTCCTATAACATGAGATGGGATATCCAACTCCTTCCCGTTCCAAACCTGATACCCTTCCTATAGCATGAGATGTGATATCCAATTCCTTCCCATCCCAATCCTGAGACACCTCCGATAGCAGAGATGTGATATCTCAATGCTTATACCAAACCTGAGACTCTTCCTATAACATGAGATGTGATATCTAACTCCTTCCCGTTCCAAACCTGAGACCCTTCTGATAGCATGAGATGTGATATCTCAATGCCTCTAATACCAAACCTGAGATCCTACCTCTAACATGAAATGTGATATCCATCTCCTTCCCTTTCCAAACTTGAGACCCTGCCTATAGCATGAGATGTGATATTCAAGTCCTTCCCATTCCAATCCTGAGACCCTTCCTATAGCATGTGATGTGATATCTCAATGCGTATACCAAACCTGAGACCCTTCCTATGGCATGAGATGTCATATACAACTCCTTCCCATTCCAATCCTGAGACCCTTCCTATAGCATGAGATGTGATATCTCAATGCTTATACCAAACCTGAGACCCTTCCTATAGCATGAGATGTGATATCCAACTTCTTCCCATTCCAATCCTGAGACCCTTCCTATAGCATGAGATGTGATATCTCAAGGCCTCTAATACCAAACCTGAGATCCTTCCTCTAACATGAAATGTGATATCCAACTCCTTCCCCTTCCTAACCTGAGACCCTTCCTATAGCATGAGATGTGATATCCAACTCCTTCCCATTCCAATCCTGAGACCCTTCCGATAGCTTGAGATGTGATATCTCAATGCTTCTAATATCAATACTGAGACCCTCCCTATAGCATGAGATGTGATATCTAAGTCCTTCCCATTCCAATCCTGAGACCCTTCCGATAGCAGAGATGTGATATCTCAATGCTTATACCAAACCTGAGACCCTTCCTATAGCATGAGATGTGATATCCAACTCCTTCCCATTCCAATCCTGAGACCCTTCCTATAGCATGATATGTGAAATCTCAATGCTTCTACCAAAACTGAGACCCTTCCTTTAGCATGAGATGTGATATCCAACTCCTTCCCATTCCAATCCTGAGACCAGTCCTATAGCATGAGATGTGATATCTCAATGCTTCTAATACCAAACCTGAGATCCTTCCTATAACATGAGATGTGATATCCAACTCCTTCCCATTCCAATTGTGAGACCCTTCCTATAGCATGAGATGTGATATCTCAATGCTTCTAATACCAAACCTGAGATCCTTCCGATAGCATGAGATGTGATATCTCAATGCTTCTAATACCAAACCTGGGATCCTTCCTATAACATGAGATGTGATATCCAAATCCTTCCCCTTCCGAACCTGAGACCCTCCCTTTAGCATGAGATGTGATATCCAACTCCTTCCCATTCCAATCCTGATACCCTTCTGATAGCATGAGATGTGATATCTCAATGCCTCTAATACCAAACCTGAGATCCTACCTCTAACATGAAATGTGATATCCAACTCCTTCCCTTTCCAAACCTGAGAGCCTTCCTACAGCATGAGATGTGATATCCAAGTCCTTCCCATTCCAATCCTGAGACCCTTCCTATAACATGAGATGTCATATCCAACTCCTTCCCATTCCAACCTGAGACCCTTCCTATAGCATGAGATGGGATATCCAACTCCTTCTTATGCCAAACCTGAGACCCTTCCTATGGCATGATATGTGATATCCAACTCCTTGCCATTCAAATCCTGAGACCCTTCCTATAGCATGAGAAGGGATATCCAACTCCTTCCCAATCCAATCCCGAGACCCTTCCGATAGCAGAGATGTGATATCTCAACGCTTCTACCAAACCTGAGAACCTTCCTATAACATGAGATGTGATATCCAATTCCTACCCATTTCAAACCTGAGACCCTTCCTATTGGATGAGATGTGATATCCAACTCCTTCCCATTCCAACCCTGAGACCCTTCCTATACCATGAGATGTGATATCTCAATGCTTCTAATACCAAACCTGGGTCCCGTCCTATAACATGAGATATGATATCCAAATCCTTCCCCTTCCAAACTTGAGACCCTTCCTTTAGCATGAGATGTGATATCCAAATACTTCCCATTCCAATCCTAAAACCCTTCCTATAGCATGAGATGTGATATCTCAATGTTTCTAATAAAAAACCTGAGACCCTTCCTATAGCAAGAGATGCGATATCCAAATCCTTCCCATTCCAATCCTGAGACCCTTCCTATAACATGAGATGTGATATCCAACTCCTTCCCATTCCAACCTGAGACCCTTCCTATAGCATGAGAAGGGATATCCAACTCCTTCCCAATCAAATCCTGAGACCCTTCCGATAGCAGAGATGTGATATCTCAATGCTTATACCAAACCTGAGACCCTTCCTATGGCATGAGATGTGATATCCAACTCCTTGCCATTCAAATCCTGAGACCCTCCCTATAACAAGAGATGTCATATCCAACTCCTTCCCATTCCAAACCTGAGACCCTTCCTTTAGCATGAGATGTAATATCCAAATCCTTCACATTCCAATCCGGAGACCCTTCCTATAGCATGAGATGTGATATCTCAATGCTTCTAATACCAAACATGAGATCCTTCCTATAACATGAGATGTGATATCCAACTCCTTCCCATTCCAAACCTGAGACCCTTCCGATAGCATGAGATGTGATATCTCAATGCTTCAAAAACCAAACATGAGAACCATCCTATAACATGAGATGTGAAATCCAAATCCTTCCCTTCCCAAACCTGAGACTCTTCCTATAGCATGAGATGTGATATCACAATGCTTCTAATACCAAACCTGAGACCTGTCCTATAACATGAGATGTGATATCCAAATCCTTCCCCTTCCAAACCTTAGACCCTTCCTTTATCATGAGATGTGATATCCAAGTCCTTCCCATTCCATTCCTGAGACCCTTCCTATAGCATGAGATGTGATATCTCAATGCTTCTAATACCAAACCTGAGGCCCTTCCTATAACATGAGATGTGATATCCAAGTCCTTCCCATTCCAATCCTGAGACCCTTCCTATAGCATGAGATGTGATATCCTAGTCCTTCCCATTCCAATCCTGAGACCCTTCCGATAGCAGAGATGTGATATCTCAATGCTTATACCAAACCTGAGACCCTTCCTATGGCATGAGATGTCATATACAACTCCTTCCCATTCCAATCCTGAGACCCTTCCTATAGCATGAGATGTGATATCTCAATGCTTATACCAAACCTGAGACCCTTCCTATAGCATGAGATGTGATATCCAACTCCTTCCCATTCCAATCCTGATACCCTTCCTATAACATGAGATGTGATGTCTCAATGCTTCTAATACCAAACATGAGATCCTTCCTATGGCATGAGATGTCATATAAAACTCCTTCCCATTCCATTCCTGAGACCCTTCCTATAGCATGAGATATGATATCCAACTCCTTCCCATTCCAATCCTGAGACCCTTCCTATAGTTGAGATGTGATATCTCAATGCTTCTAATAACAAACCTGAGATCCTTCCTATAACATGAGATGTGATATCCAAATCCTTCCCCTTCCGAACCAGAGACCCTCCCTTTAGCATGAGATGTGATATCCAACTCCTTCCCATTCCAATCCTGAGACCGTTCTGATAGCATGAGATGTGATATCTCAATGCTTCTAATACCAAACCTGAGATCCTTCCGATAGCATGAGATGTGATATTTCAATTCTTCTAATACCAAACCTGAGATCCTTCCTATAACACGAGATGTGATTTTCAAATCCTTCCCCTTCCAAACCTGAGACCCTCCCTTTAGCATGAGATGTGATATCCAACTCCTTCCCATTCCAATCCTGAGACCCTTCTGATAGCATGAGATGTTATATCTCAATGCCTCTAATACCAAACCTGAGATTCTACCTCTAACATGAAATGTGATATCCAACTCCTTCCCCTTCCAAACCTGGGAGCCTTCCTATAACATGAGATGTGATATCGAAGTCCTTCCCATTCCTATCCTGAGACCCTTCCTATAACATGAGATGTGATATCCAACTCCTTCCCATTCCAATCCTGAGACCCTTCCTATAGCATGAGATGTGATGTCTCAATGCTTCTAATACCAAATCTGAGATCCTTCCTATAACATGAGATGTGATATCCAACTCCTTCCATTCCAATCCTGAGACCCTTCCTATAGCATGGGATGTGATATTTCAATGCTTATACCAAACCTGAGACCCTTCCTATAGCATGAGATGTGATATCCAAATCCTTCCCATTCCAATCGTGAGACCCTTCCTATAGCATGAGATGTGATATCTCAATGCCTCTAATACCAAACCTGAGATCCTTCCTCTAACATGAAATGTGATATCCAAATCCTTCCCCTTCCAAACCTGAGAGCCTACCTATAGCATGAGATGTGATATCCAACTCCTCCCCATTCCAATCCTGAGACCCTTCCTATAGCATGAGATGTGATATCTCAATGCTTATACCAAACCTGAGACCCTTCCTATTGCATGAGATGTGATATCCAAATCCTTCCCATTCCAATCCTGAGACCCTTCCTATAGCATGAGATGTGATATCTCAATGCCTCTAATACCAAACCTGAGATCCTTCCTTGAACATGAAATGTGATATCCCACTCCTTCCCTTTCCAAACCTGAGAGTCTACCTATAGCATGAGATGTGATATCCAAGTCCTTCCCATTCCAATCCTTAGACACTTCCTACAGCATGAGATGTGATATCTCAATGATTCTATTACCAAACCTGAGACCCGTCCTATAACATGAGATAGGATATCCAACTCCGTCCCATTTCAATCCTGAGAAACTTCCGATAGCAGAGATGTGATATCTCAATGCTTAGACCAAACCTGAGACCCTTCCTATAACATGAGATGTGATATCCAACTCCTTCCCGTTCCAAACCTGAGACCCTTTCTATAGCAAGAATCTAATATCCAACTCCTTCCCATTCCAATCCTGAGACCATTCCCATAGCATGAGATGTGATATCTCAATGCTTCTAATACCAAACCTGAGATCCTTCCTATGACATGAGATGTGATATCCAATTCCTTCCCATTCCAAACCTGAGACCCTTCCTATAGCATGAGACGTGATATCTCAATGCTTCTAATACCAAACCTGAGATCCTTCCTATAACATGAGATGTGATATCCAAATCCTTCCCCTTCCAAACCAGAGACCCTCCCTTTAGCATGAGATGTGATATCCAACTCCTTCCCATTCCAATCCTGAGACATTTCTGATAGCATGAGATGTGATATCTCAATGCCTCTAATACCAAACCTGAGATCCTACCTCTAACATGAAATGTGATATCCAACTCCTTCCCCTTGCAAACCTGAGAGCCTTCCTATAGCATGAGATGTGATATCGAAGTATTTCCCATTCCAATCCTGAGACCCTTCCTATAACATGAGATGTAATATCCAACTCCTTCCCATTCCAACCTGAGACCCTTCCTATAGCATGAGATGGGATATCCAACTACTTCCAAATCCAATCCTGATACCCTTCCGATAGCATGAGATGTGATATCTCAATCCCTCTAATACCAAACCTGAGATCCTTCCTATAACATGAGATGTGATATCAAAATCCTTCCCCTTCCAAACCTGAGACCCTCCCTTTAGCATGAGATGTGATATCCAACTCCTTCCCATTCCAATCCTGAGACCCTTCTGATAGCATGAGATGTGATATTCAATGCCTCTAATACCAAACCTGAGATCCTACCTCTAACATGAAATGTGATATCCAACTCCTTCCCTTTCCAAAACGTGAGAGCCTCCCTATAGCATGAGATGGGATATTCAAGTCCTTCCCATTCCAATCCTGAGACCCTTCCTATAGCATGAGATGGGATATCCAACTCCTTCCCATTCCAATCCTGAGACCCTTCCGATAGCAGAGATGTGATATCTCAATGCTGATACCAAACCTGAGACCCTTCCTATGGCATGAGATGTCATATACAACTCCTTCCCATTCCAATCCTGAGACCCTTCCTATAGCATGAGATGTGATATCTCAATGCTTATACCAAACCTGAGACCATTCCTATAGCATGAGATGTGATATCCAACTCCTTCCCATTCCAATCCTGAGACCCTTCCTATAGCATGAGATGTGATATCTCAATGCTTATACCAAACCTGAGACCCTTCCTATAGCATGAGATGTGATATCCAACTCCTTCCCATTCCAATCCTGAGACCCTTCCTATAACATGAGATGTGATATCTCAATGCTTCTAATACCAAACCTGAGACCCTTCCTATAACATAAGATGGGATATCCAACTCCTTCCCATTCCAATCCTGAGACCCTTCCGATAGCAGAGATGTGATATCTCAATGCTGATACCAAACCTGAGACCCTTCCTATGGCATGAGATGTCATATACAACTCCTTCCCATTCCAATCCTGAGACCCTTCCTATAGCATGAGATGTGATATCTCAATGCTTATACCAAACCTGAGACCCTTCCTATAGCATGAGATGTGATATCCAACTCCTTCCCATTCCAATCCTAAGACCCTTCCTATAACATGAGATGTGATGTCTCAATGCTTCTAATACCAAACCTGAGATCCTTCCTATGGCATGAGATGTCATATAAAACTCCTTCCCATTCCATTCCTGAGACCCTTCCTATAGCATGAGATGTGATATCCAACTCCTTCCCATTCCAATCCTGAGACCCTTCCTATAGCATGAGATGTGATATCCAAATCCTTCCCATTCCAATTGTGAGACCCTTCCTATAGCATGAGATGTGATATCCAAAACCTTCCCTTTCCAAAACTGAGAGCCTACCTATAGCATGAGATGTGATATCCAACTCCTTCCCATTCCAATCCTGAGACCCTTCCTATAGCATGAGATGTGATATCTCAATGCTTATACCAAACCTGAGACCCTTCCTATAGCATGAGATGTGATATCCAAATCCTTCCCATTCCAATCCTGAGACCCTTCCTATAGCATGAGATGTGATATCCAAATCCTTCCCCTTCCAAACCTGAGACCCTCCCTTTAGCATGAGATGTGATATCCAAGTCCTTCCCATTCCAATCCTGAGACCCTTCTGATAGCATGAGATGTTATATCTCAATGCCTCTAATACCAAACCTGAGATCCTACCTCTAACATGAAATGTGATATCCAACTCCTTCCCCTTCTAAACCTGGAAGCCTTCCTATAACATGAGATGTGATATCGAAGTGCTTCCCATTCCAATCCTGAGACCCTTCCTATAACATGAGATGTGATATCCAACTCCTTCCCATTCCAATCCTGAGACCCTTCCTATAGCATGAGATGTGATGTCTCAATGCTTCTAATACCAAATCTGAGATCCTTCCTATAACATGAGATGTGATATCCAACTCCTTCCCATTGCAATCTTGAGACCGTTTCTATAGCATGAGATGTGATATCTCAATGCTTATACCAAACCTGAGACCCTTCCTATAGCATGAGATGTGATATCCAAATCCTTCCCCTTCCAAACCTGATAGCCTTCCTATAGCATGAGATGTGATATCCAAGTCCTTCCCATTCCAATCCTGATACCCTTCCTATAACATGAGATGTGATATCCAACTCCTTCCCATTCCAACCTGAGACCCTTCCTATAGCATGAGATGGGATATCCAACTCCTTCCAAATCCAATCCTGATACCCTTCCGATAGCATGAGATGTGATATCCCAATGCTTCTACAAAACCTGAGACCCATACCATGGCATGAGATGTGATATCAAACTCCTTCCCATTCCAATCCTGACACCCTTCCTATAGCTTGAGATGTGATATCCAACTCCTTCCCATTCCAATTCTGAGACCCGTCCTATACCATGGGACTTGATATCTCAATGCTTCTAATACCAAACCTGAGACCGGTCCTATAACATGAGATGTGATATCCAAATCCTTCCCCTTCCAAACCTTAGACCCTTCCTTTATCATGAGATGTGATATCCAAGTCGTTCCCATTCCAATCCTGAGACCCTTCCTATAGCATGAGATGTGATATCTCAATGCTTCTAATACCAAACCTGAGACCCTTGCTATAATGAGATGGGATATCCAACTCCTTCCCATTCCAATCCTGAGACCCTTCCGATAGCAGAGATGTGATATCTCAATGCTTATACCAAACCTGAGACCCTTCCTATGGCATGAGATGTCAAATACAACTCCTTCCGATTCCAATCCTGAGAACCTTCCTATAGCATGAGATGTGATATCTCAATGCTTCTAATAATAAACCTGAGATCCTTCCTATAACATGAGATGTGATATCCAACTCCTTCCCATTCCAAACCTGAGACCCTTCCAATTGCATGAGATGTGATATCAAACTCCTTCCCATTCCAATCCTGAGACCCTTCCTATACCATGAGATGTGATATCTCAATGCTTCTAATACCAAACCTGACACCCGTTCTAAAACATGAGATGTGATGTCCAAATCCTTCCCCTTCCAAACCTGAGATCTTTCCTTTAGCATGAGATGTGATATCCAACTCCTTCCCATTCCAATCCTGAGACCCTTCCTATACCATGAGATGTGATATCTCAATGCTTCTAATACCAAACCTGACACCCGTCCTAAAACATGAGATGTGATGTCCAAATCCTTCCCCTTCCAAACCTGAGATCTTTCCTTTAGCATGAGATGTGATATCCAACTCCTTCCCATTCCAATCCTGAGACCCTTCCTATACCATGAGATGTGATATCTCAATGCTTCTAATACCAAACCTGACACCCGTCCTAAAACATGAGATGTGATGTCCAAATCCTTCCCCTTCCAAACCTGAGATCTTTCCTATAACATAAGATGGAATATCCAACTCCTTCCCATTCCAATCCTGAGACCCTTCCGATAGCAGAGATGTGATATCTCAATGCTTATACCAAACCTGAGACCCTTCCTGTGGCATGAGATGTCATATCCAACTCCTTCCCATTCCAATCCTGAGACCCTTCCTATAGCATGATATGTGATATCACAATTTTTCTAATACCAAACCTGAGATCCTTCCTATAACATGAGATGTGTATCCAACTCCTTCCCATTCCAAAACCTGAGACCCTTCCTATAGCATGAGATGTGATATCTTAATGCTTCTAAAACCAAACCTGAGAACTATCCAATAACATATGTGAAATCCAAATCCTTCCCTTTCCAAACCTGAGAACCTTCCGATAGCATTAGATGTGATATCTCAATGCTTCTAAAACCAAACATGAGAACCATCCTATAACATGAGATGTGAAATCCAAATCCTTCCCTTTCCAAACCTGAGACCCTTCCTATAGCTTGAGATGTGATATCAAACTCCTTCCCATTCCAATCCTGTGATAGCTTGAGATGTGATATCCAACTCCTTCCCATTACAATCCTGAGACCCTTCCTATACCATGAGATGTGATATCTCAATGCTTCTAATACCAAACCTGAGACCCGTCCTAAAACATGAGATGTGAGATCCAAATCCTTCCCCCTCCAAACCTGAGAACCTTCCTATAGCTTGAGATGTGATATCAAACTCCTTCCCATTCCAATCCTGAGATAGCTTGAGATGTGATATCCAACTCCTTCCCATTCCTATCCTGAGACCCTTCCGATAGCAGAGATGTGATATCTCAATGCTTGTACCAAACCTGAGACCCTTCCTATGGCATGAGATGTGATATCCAACTCCTTCCCATTCCAATCCTGAGACCCTTCCTATAGCATGAGATGTGATATCTCAATGCTTATACCAAACCTGAGACCCTTCCTATAGCATGAGATGTGATATCCAAATCCTTCCCATTCCAATCCTGAGACCCTTCCTATAGCATGAGATGTGATATCTCAATGCCTCTAATACCAAACCTGAGGTCCTTCCTTGAACATGAAATGTGATATCCCACTCCTTCCCTTTCCAAACCTGAGAGTCTACCTATAGCATGAGATGTGATATCCAAGTCCTTCCCATTCCAATCCTTAGACACTTCCTACAGCATGAGATGTGATATCTCAATGATTCTATTACCAAACCTGAGACCCGTCCTATAACATGAGATGGGATATCCAACTCCTTCCCATTTCAATCCTGAGAAACTTCTGATAGCAGAGATGTGATATCTCAATGCTTAGACCAAACCTGAGACCCTTCCTATAACATGAGATGTGATATCCAACTCCTTCCCGTTCCAAACCTGAGACCCTTTCTATAGCAAGAATCTAATATCCAACTCCTTCCCATTCCAATCCTGAGACCATTCCTATAGCATGAGATGTGATATCTCAATGCTTCTAATACCAAACCTGAGATCCTTCCTATGACATGAGATGTGATATCCAATTCCTTCCCATTCCAAACCTGAGACCCTTCCTATAGCATGAGATGTGATATCTCAATGCTTCAAATACCAAACCTGAGATCCTTCCTATAACATGAGATGTGATATCCAAATCCTTCCCCTTCCAAACCAGAGACCCTCCCTTTAGCATGAGATGTGATATCCAACTCCTTCCCATTCCAATCCTGAGACATTTCTGATAGCATGAGATGTGATATCTCAATGCCTCTAATACCAAACCTGAGATCCTACCTCTAACATGAAATGTGATATCCAACTCCTTCCCCTTGCAAACCTGAGAGCCTTCCTATAGCATGAGATGTGATATCGAAGTATTTCCCATTCCAATCCTGAGACTCTTCCTATAACATGAGATGTGATATCCAATTCCTTCCCATTCCAACCTGAGACCCTTCCTATAGCATGAGATGGGATATCCAACTACTTCCAAATCCAATCCTGATACCCTTCCGATAGCATGAGATGTGATATCTCAATCCCTCTAATACCAAACCTGAGATCCTTCCTATAACATGAGATGTGATATCAAAATCCTTCCCCTTCCAAACCTGAGACCCTCCCTTTAGCATGAGATGTGATATCCAACTCCTTCCCATTCCAATCCTGAGACCCTTCTGATAGCATGAGATGTGATATTCAATGCCTCTAATACCAAACCTGAGATCCTACCTCTAACATGAAATGTGATATCCAACTCCTTCCCTTTCCAAACGTGAGAGCCTCCCTATAGCATGAGATGGGATATTCAAGTCCTTCCCATTCCAATCCTGAGACCCTTCCTATAGCATGAGATGTGATATCTCAATGCTTCTAATACCAAACCTGAGACCCTTCCTATAACATAAGATGGGATATCCAACTCCTTCCCATTCCAATCCTGAGACCCTTCCGATAGCAGAGATGTGATATCTCAATGCTGATACCAAACCTGAGACCCTTCCTATGGCATGAGATGTCATATACAACTCCTTCCCATTCCAATCCTGAGACCCTTCCTATAGCATGAGATGTGATATCTCAATGCTTATACCAAACCTGAGACCCTTCCTATAGCATGAGATGTGATATCCAACTCCTTCCCATTCCAATCCTGAGACCCTTCCTATAACATGAGATGTGATGTCTCAATGCTTCTAATACCAAACCTGAGATCCTTCCTATGGCATGAGATGTCATATAAAACTCCTTCCCATTCCATTCCTGAGACCCTTCCTATAGCATGAGATGTGATATCCAACTCCTTCCCATTCCAATCCTGAGACCCTTCCTATAGCATGAGATGTGATATCCAAATCCTTCCCATTCCAATCGTGAGACTCTTCCTATAGCATGAGATGTGATATCCAAAACCTTCCCTTTCCAAAACTGAGAGCCTACCTATAGCATGAAATGTGATATCCAACTCCTTCCCATTCCAATCCTGAGACCCTTCCTATAGCATGAGATGTGATATCTCAATGCTTATACCAAACCTGAGACCCTTCCTATAGCATGAGATGTGATATCCAAATCCTTCCCATTTCAATCCTGAGACCCTTCCTATAGCATGAGATGTGATATCCAACTCCTTCCCATTCCAATCCTGAGACCCTTCTGATAGCATGAGATGTTATATCTCAATGCCTCTAATACCAAACCTGAGATCCTACCTCTAACATGAAATGTGATATCCAACTCCTTCCCCTTCTAAACCTGGGAGCCTTCCTATAACATGAGATGTGATATCGAAGTGCTTCCCATTCCAATCCTGAGACCCTTCCTATAACATGAGATGTGATATCCAACTCCTTCCCATTCCAATCCTGAGACCCTTCCTATAGCATGAGATGTGATGTCTCAATGATTCTAATACCAAATCTGAGATCCTTCCTATAACATGAGATGTGATATCCAACTCCTTCCCATTGCAATCTTGAGACCGTTTCTATAGCATGAGATGTGATATCTCAATGCTTATACCAAACCTGAGACCCTTCCTATAGCATGAGATGTGATATCCAAATCCTTCCATTCCAATCGTGAGACCCTTCCTATAGCATGAGATGTGATATCTCAATGCCTCTAATACCAAACCTGAGATCCTACCTCTAAAATGAAATTTGATATGCAACTCCTTCCCCTTCCAAACCTGATAGCCTTCCTATAGCATGAGATGTGATATCCAAGTCCTTCCCATTCCAATCCTGATACCCTTCCTATAACATGAGATGTGATATCCAATTCCTTCCCATTCCAACCTGAGACCCTTCCTATAGCATGAGATGGGATATCCAACTCCTTCCAAATCCAATCCTGATACCCTTCCGATAGCATGAGATGTGATATCCCAATGCTTCTACAAAACCTGAGACCCATACCATGGCATGAGATGTGATATCAAACTCCTTCCCATTCCAATCCTGACACCCTTCCTATAGCTTGAGATGTGATATCCAACTCCTTCCCATTCCAATTCTGAGACCCGTCCTATACCATGGGACTTGATATCTCAATGCTTCTAATACCAAACCTGAGACCGGTCCTATAACATGAGATGTGATATCCAAATCCTTCCCCTTCCAAACCTTAGACCCTTCCTTTATCATGAGATGTGATATCCAAGTCGTTCCCATTCCAATCCTGAGACCCTTCCTATAGCATGAGATGTGATATCTCAATGCTTCTAATACCAAACCTGAGACCCTTGCTATAACATGAGATGTGATATTCAAGTCCTTCCCATTCCAATCCTGAGACCCTTCCTATAGCATGAGATGTGATATCTCAATGCTTCTAATACCAAACCTGAGACCCTTCCTATAATGAGATGGGATATCCAACTCCTTCCCATTCCAATCCTGAGACCCTTCCGATAGCAGAGATGTGATATCTCAATGCTTATACCAAATCTGAGACCCTTCCTATGGCATGAGATGTCAAATACAACTCCTTCCGATTCCAATCCTGAGACCCTTCCTATAGCATGAGATGTGATATCTCAATGCTTCTAATAATAAACCTGAGATCCTTCCTATAACATGAGATGTGATATCCAACTCCTTCCCATTCCAAACCTGAGACCCTTCCGATTGCATGAGATGTGATATCAAACTCCTTCCCATTCCAATCCTGAGATAGCTTGAGATGTGATATCCAACTCCTTCCCATTCCAATCCTGAGACCCTTCCTATACCATGAGATGTGATATCTCAATGCTTCTAATAAATGTGATATCAAACTCCTTCCCATTCCATCCTGAGACCCTTCCGATAGAATGAGATGGGATATCCAACTTCTTCCAAATCCAATACTGATACCCTTCCGATAGCATGAGATGTGATATCCCAATGCTTCTACCAAACCTGAGACCCATACTATGGCATGAGATGTGATATCAAACTCCTTCCCATTCCAATCCTGAGACCCTTCCTATAGCTTGAGGTGTGATATCCAACTCCTTCCCATTCCAATTCTGAGACCCTTCTTATACCATGAGACTTGATATCTCAATGCTTCTAATACCAAACCTGAGACCCGTCTTATAACATGAGATGTGATATCCAAATCCTTCCCCTTCCAAACCTTAGACCCTTCCTTTATCATGAGATGTGGTATCCAACTCCTTCCCATTCCAATCCTGAGACCCTTCCGATATCATGAGATTTGTTATCTCAATGCTTCTAATATCAAACTTGAGACCCTCCCTATAGCATGAGATGTGACATCCAAGTCCTTCCCATTCCAATCCTGAGACCCTTCCTATAGCATGAGATGTGATATCTCTATGCTTCTAATACCAAACCTGAGACCCTTCCTATAACATGAGATGGGATATCCAACTCCTTCCCATTCCAATCCTGAGACCCTTCCGATAGCAGAGATGTGATATCTCAATGCTTATACCAAACCTGAGACCCTTCCTATGGCCTGAGATGTCATATACAACTCCTTCCCATTCCAATCCTGAGACCCTTATTTTAGCATGAGATGTGATATCTCAATGCTTATACCAAATCTGAGACCCTTCCTATAGCATGAGATGTGATATCCAAATCCTTCCCATTCCAATCCTGAGACCCTTCCTATAGCATGAGATGTGATATCTCAATGCTTATACCAAATCTGAGAGCCTACCTATAGCATGAGATGTGATATCCAACTCCTTCCCATTCCAATCCTGAGCCGCTTCCGATAGCAGAGATGTGACATCTCAATGCTTATACCAAACCTGAGACCCTTCCTATAACATGAGATGTGATATCCAACTCCTTCCCGTTCCAAACCTGAGACACTAACTATAGCATATGTGATATCCAACTCCTTCCCATTCCAAACATGAGACCCTTCCTATAGCAAGAAAGTAATATCCAACTCCTACCCATTCCAATCCTGAGACCCTTCCTATAGCAAGAGATGTGATATCCAAATCCTTCCCATTCCAATCCTGAGACCCTTCCTATAACATGAGATGTGATATCCAACTCCTTCCGATTCCAACCTGAGACACTTCCTATAGCATGAGAAGGGATATCCAACTCCTTCCCAATCCAATCCTGAGACCCTTCCGATAGCAGAGATGTGATATCTCAATGCTTATACAAAACCTGAGACCCTTCCTATGGCATTAGATGTGATATCCAACTCCTTGCCATTCAAATCCTGAGACCCTTCCTATAGCATGAGAAGGGATATCCAACTCCTTCCCAATCCAATCCTGAGACCCTTCTGATAGCAGAGACTTGATATCTCAATGCTTCTACCAAACCTGAGACCCTTCCTTTAGCATGAGATGTGATATCCAAATCCTTCACATTCCAATCCTGAGACCCTTCCTATAGCATGAGATGTGATATCTCAATGCTTCTAATACCAAACCTGAGATCCTTCCTATAACATGAGATGTGATATCCAATTCCTTCCCATTCCAAACCTGAGACCCTTCCTATTGGATGAGATGTGATATCCAACTCCTTCCCATTCCAACCCTGAGACCCTTCCTATAGCATGAGATGTGATGTCTCAATGCTTCTAATACCAAACCTGAGATCCTTCCTATAACATGAGATGTGATATCCAACTCCTTCCATTCCAATCCTGAGACCCGTCCTATAGCATGAGATGTGATATCTCAATGCTTATACCAAACCTGAGACCCTTCCTATAGCATGAGATGTGATATCCAACTACTTCCCATTCCAATCCTGAGACCCTTCCTATAGCATGAGATGTGATATCTCAATGCTTCTAATACCAAACCTGAGATCCTTCCTCTAACATGAAATGTGATATCCAACTCCTTCCCTTTCCAAACCTAAGAGCCTATCTATAGCATGAGATGTGATATCCAAGTCCTTCCCATTCCAACCCTTAGACCCTTCCTACAGCATGCAATATGATATTCCAATGATTCTAATAACAAACCTGAGACCCGTCCTATAACATGAGATGGGATATCCAACTCCTTCCCATTCCAATACTGAGACACTTCCGATAGCAGAGATGTGATATCTCAATGCTTATACCAAACCTGAGACCCTTCCTATAACATGAGATGTGATATCCAAATCCTTCCCGTTCCAAACCTGAGACCCTTCCTTTAGCATGAGATGTGATATCCAAATCCTTCCCGTTCCAAACCTGAGACCCTTCCTTTAGCATGAGATGTGATATCCAGCTCCTTCCCATTCCAATCCTGAGACACTTCCGATAGCATGAGATGTGATATCTCAATGCTTCTAATATCAAAACTGAGACCCTCCCTATAGCATGATATGTGATATCTAAGTCCTTCCCATTCCAATCCTGAGACACTCCCTATAGCATGAGATATGATATCTCAATACTTCTAATACCAAACGTGAGATCCTTCCGATAACATGAGATGTGATATCCAAATCCTTCCCCTTCCAAACCTGAGACCCTCCCTTTAGCATGAGATGTGATATCCAACTCCTTCCCATTCCAATCCTGAGACCCTTCTGATAGCATGAGATGTGATATCTCAATGCTTCTAATACCAAACCTGAGATCCTTCCGATAGCATGAGATGTGATATCTCAATGCTTCTAATACCAAACCTGAGATCCTTCCTATAACATGAGATGTGATATCCAAATCCTTCCCCTTCCAAACCTGAGACCCTCCCTTTAGCATGAGATGTGATATCCAACTCCTTCCCATTCCATTCCTGAGACCCTTCTGATAGCATGAGATGTGATATCTCAATGCCTCTAATACCAAACCTGAGATCCTACCTCTAACATGAAATGTGATATCCAACTCTTTCCCCTTCCAAACCTGAGAGCCTTCCTATAGCATGAGATGTGATATCCAAGTCCTTCCCATTCCAATCCTGAGACCCTTCCTATAGCTTGAGATGTGATATCCAACTCCTTCCCATTCCAATTCTGAGACCCTTCCTATACTCTGAGACTTGATATCTCAATGCTTCTAATACCAAACCTGAGACCCGTAATATAACATGAGATGTGATATCCAAATCCTTCCCCTTCCAACCTTAGACCCTTCCTTTATCATGAGATGTGATATCCAACTCCTTCCCATTCCAATCCTGAGACCCTTCCGATATCATGAGATGTGATATCTCAAAGCTTCTAATATCAAACTTGAGACCCTCCCTATAGCATGAGATGTGATATCCAAGTCCTTCCCATTCCAATCCTGAGGCCCTTCCTATAGCATGAGATGTGATATCTCAATGCTTCTAATACCAAACCTGAGACCCTTCCTATAACATGAGATGGGAATATCCAACTCCTTCCCATTCCAATCCTGAGACCCTTCCGATAGCAGAGATGTGATATCTCAATGCTTATACCAAACCTGAGACCCTTCCTATGGCATGAGATGTGATATCCAACTCCTTGCCATTCAAATCCTGAGACCCTTCCTATAGCATGAGAAGGGATATCCAACTCCTTCCCAATCCAATCCTGAGACCCTTCCGATAGCAGAGACGTGATATCTCAATGCTTCTACCAAACCTGAGACCCTTCCTTTAGCATGAGATGTGATATCCAAATCCTTCACATTCCAATCCTGAGATCCTTCCTATAACATGAGATGTGATATCCAACTCCTTCCCATTCCAACCCTGAGACCCTTCCTATAGCATGAGATGTGATGTCTCAATGCTTCTAATACCAAACCTGAGATCCTTCCTATAACATGAGATGTGATATCCAACTCCTTCCATTCCAATCCTGAGACCCGTCCTATAGCATGAGATGTGATATCTCAATGCTTATACCAAACCTGAGACCCTTCCTATAGCATGAGATGTGATATCCAACTACTTCCCATTCCAATCCTGAGACCCTTCCTATAGCATGAGATGTGATATCTCAATGCTTCTAATACCAAACCTGAGATCCTTCCTCTAACATGAAATGTGATATCCAACTCCTTCCCTTTCCAAACCTAAGAGCCTATCTATAGCATGAGATGTGATATCCAAGTCCTTCCCATTCCAATCCTTAGACCCTTCCTACAGCATGCAATATGATATCTCAATGATTCTAATAACAAACCTGAGACCCGTCCTATAGCATGAGATATGATATCCAAGTCCTTCCCATTCCAATCCTGAGACCCTTCCTATAACATGAAATGTGATATCCAACTCCTTCCCATTCCAACCTGAGACCCTTCCTATAGCATGAGATGGGATATCCAACTTCTTCCAAATCCAATACTGATACACTTCCGATAGCATGAGATGTGATATCCCAATGCTTCTACCAAACCTGAGACCCATACTATGGCATGAGATGTGATATCAAACTCCTTCCCATTCCAATCCTGAGACCCTTCCTATAGCTTGAGGTGTGATATCCAACTCCTTCCCATTCCAATTCTGAGACCCTTCTTATACGATGAGACTTGATATCTCAATGCTTCTAATACCAAACCTGAGACCCGTCCTATAACATGAGATGTGATATCAAATCCTTCTCCTTCCAAACCTTAGACCCTTCGTTTATCATGAGATGTGATATCCAACTCCTTCCCATTCCAATCCTGAGACCCTTCCGATATCATGAGATTTGTTATCTCAATGCTTCTAATATCAAACTTGAGACCCTCCCTATAGCATGAGATGTGACATCCAAGTCCTTCCCATTCCAATCCTGAGACCCTTCCTATAGCATGAGATGTGATATCTCTATGCTTCTAATACCAAACCTGAGACCCTTCCTATAACATAAGATGGGATATCCAACTCCTTCCCATTCCAATCCTGAGACCCTTCCGATAGCAGAGATGTGATATCTCAATGCTGATACCAAACCTGAGACCCTTCCTATGGCATGAGATGTCATATACAACTCCTTCCCATTCCAATCCTGAGACCCTTCCTATAGCATGAGATGTGATATCTCAATGCTTATACCAAACCTGAGACCCTTCCTATAGCATGAGATGTGATATCCAACTCCTTCCCATTCCAATCCTGAGACCCTTCCTATAACATGAGATGTGATGTCTCAATGCTTCTAATACCAAACCTGAGATCCTTCCTATGGCATGAGATGTCATATAAAACTCCTTCCCATTCCATTCCTGAGACCCTTCCTATAGCATGAGATGTGATATCCAACTCCTTCCCATTCCAATCCTGAGACCCTTCCTATAGCATGAGATGTGATATCCAAATCCTTCCCATTCCAATCGTGAGACTCTTCCTATAGCATGAGATGTGATATCCAAAACCTTCCCTTTCCAAAACTGAGAGCCTACCTATAGCATGAAATGTGATATCCAACTCCTTCCCATTCCAATCCTGAGACCCTTCCTATAGCATGAGATGTGATATCTCAATGCTTATACCAAACCTGAGACCCTTCCTATAGCATGAGATGTGATATCCAAATCCTTCCCATTTCAATCCTGAGACCCTTCCTATAGCATGAGATGTGATATCCAACTCCTTCCCATTCCAATCCTGAGACCCTTCTGATAGCATGAGATGTTATATCTCAATGCCTCTAATACCAAACCCGAGATCCTACCTCTAACATGAAATGTGATATCCAACTCCTTCCCCTTCTAAACCTGGGAGCCTTCCTATAACATGAGATGTGATATCGAAGTGCTTCCCATTCCAATCCTGAGACCCTTCCTATAACATGAGATGTGATATCCAACTCCTTCCCATTCCAATCCTGAGACCCTTCCTATAGCATGAGATGTGATGTCTCAATGCTTCTAATACCAAATCTGAGATCCTTCCTATAACATGAGATGTGATATCCAACTCCTTCCCATTGCAATCTTGAGACCGTTTCTATAGCATGAGATGTGATATCTCAATGCTTATACCAAACCTGAGACCCTTCCTATAGCATGAGATGTGATATCCAAATCCTTCCATTCCAATCGTGAGACCCTTCCTATAGCATGAGATGTGATATCTCAATGCCTCTAATACCAAACCTGAGATCCTACCTCTAAAATGAAATTTGATATGCAACTCCTTCCCCTTCCAAACCTGATAGCCTTCCTATAGCATGAGATGTGATATCCAAGTCCTTCCCATTCCAATCCTGATACCCTTCCTATAACATGAGATGTGATATCCAATTCCTTCCCATTCCAACCTGAGACCCTTCCTATAGCATGAGATGGGATATCCAACTCCTTCCAAATCCAATCCTGATACCCTTCCGATAGCATGAGATGTGATATCCCAATGCTTCTACAAAACCTGAGACCCATACCATGGCATGAGATGTGATATCAAACTCCTTCCCATTCCAATCCTGACACCCTTCCTATAGCTTGAGATGTGATATCCAACTCCTTCCCATTCCAATTCTGAGACCCGTCCTATACCATGGGACTTGATATCTCAATGCTTCTAATACCAAACCTGAGACCGGTCCTATAACATGAGATGTGATATCCAAATCCTTCCCCTTCCAAACCTTAGACCCTTCCTTTATCATGAGATGTGATATCCAAGTCGTTCCCATTCCAATCCTGAGACCCTTCCTATAGCATGAGATGTGATATCTCAATGCTTCTAATACCAAACCTGAGACCCTTGCTATAACATGAGATGTGATATTCAAGTCCTTCCCATTCCAATCCTGAGACCCTTCCTATAGCATGAGATGTGATATCTCAATGCTTCTAATACCAAACCTGAGACCCTTCCTATAATGAGATGGGATATCCAACTCCTTCCCATTCCAATCCTGAGACCCTTCCGATAGCAGAGATGTGATATCTCAATGCTTATACCAAACCTGAGACCCTTCCTATGGCATGAGATGTCAAATACAACTCCTTCCGATTCCAATCCTGAGACCCTTCCTATAGCATGAGATGTGATATCTCAATGCTTCTAATAATAAACCTGAGATCCTTCCTATAACATGAGATGTGATATCCAACTCCTTCCCATTCCAAACCTGAGACCCTTCCGATTGCATGAGATGTGATATCAAACTCCTTCCCATTCCAATCCTGAGATAGCTTGAGATGTGATATCCAACTCCTTCCCATTCCAATCCTGAGACCCTTCCTATACCATGAGATGTGATATCTCAATGCTTCTAATAAATGTGATATCAAACTCCTTCCCATTCCATCCTGAGACCCTTCCGATAGAATGAGATGGGATATCCAACTTCTTCCAAATCCAATACTGATACCCTTCCGATACCATGAGATGTGATATCCCAATGCTTCTACCAAACCTGAGAACCATACTATGGCATGAGATGTGATATCAAACTCCTTCCCATTCCAATCCTGAGACCCTTCCTATAGCTTGAGGTGTGATATCCAACTCCTTCCCATTCCAATCCTGATACCCTTCCTATAACATGAGATGTGATATCCAATTCCTTCCCATTCCAACCTGAGACCCTTCCTATAGCATGAGATGGGATATCCAACTCCTTCCAAATCCAATCCTGATACCCTTCCGATAGCATGAGATGTGATATCCCAATGCTTCTACAAAACCTGAGACCCATACCATGGCATGAGATGTGATATCAAACTCCTTCCCATTCCAATCCTGACACCCTTCCTATAGCTTGAGATGTGATATCCAACTCCTTCCCATTCCAATTCTGAGACCCGTCCTATACCATGGGACTTGATATCTCAATGCTTCTAATACCAAACCTGAGACCGGTCCTATAACATGAGATGTGATATCCAAATCCTTCCCCTTCCAAACCTTAGACCCTTCCTTTATCATGAGATGTGATATCCAAGTAGTTCCCATTCCAATCCTGAGACCCTTCCTATAGCATGAGATGTGATATCTCAATGCTTCTAATACCAAACCTGAGACCCTTGCTATAACATGAGATGTGATATTCAAGTCCTTCCCATTCCAATCCTGAGACCCTTCCTATAGCATGAGATGTGATATCTCAATGCTTCTAATACCAAACCTGAGACCCTTCCTATAATGAGATGGGATATCCAACTCCTTCCCATTCCAATCCTGAGACCCTTCCGATAGCAGAGATGTGATATCTCAATGCTTATACCAAACCTGAGACCCTTCCTATGGCATGAGATGTCAAATACAACTCCTTCCGATTCCAATCCTGAGACCCTTCCTATAGCATGAGATGTGATATCTCAATGCTTCTAATAATAAACCTGAGATCCTTCCTATAACATGAGATGTGATATCCAACTCCTTCCCATTCCAAACCTGAGACCCTTCCGATTGCATGAGATGTGATATCAAACTCCTTCCCATTCCAATCCTGAGATAGCTTGAGATGTGATATCCAACTCCTTCCCATTCCAATCCTGAGACCCTTCCTATACCATGAGATGTGATATCTCAATGCTTCTAATAAATGTGATATCAAACTCCTTCCCATTCCATCCTGAGACCCTTCCGATAGAATGAGATGGGATATCCAACTTCTTCCAAATCCAATACTGATACCCTTCCGATAGCATGAGATGTGATATCCCAATGCTTCTACCAAACCTGAGACCCATACTATGGCATGAGATGTGATATCAAACTCCTTCCCATTCCAATCCTGAGACCCTTCCTATAGCTTGAGGTGTGATATCCAACTCCTTCCCATTCCAATTCTGAGACCCTTCTTATACCATGAGACTTGATATCTCAATGCTTCTAATACCAAACCTGAGACCCGTCCTATAACATGAGATGTGATATCCAAATCCTTCCCCTTCCAAACCTTAGACCCTTCCTTTATCATGAGATGTGGTATCCAACTCCTTCCCATTCCAATCCTGAGACCCTTCCGATATCATGAGATTTGTTATCTCAATGCTTCTAATATCAAACTTGAGACCCTCCCTATAGCATGAGATGTGACATCCAAGTCCTTCCCATTCCAATCCTGAGACCCTTCCTATAGCATGAGATGTGATATCTCTATGCTTCTAATACCAAACCTGAGACCCTTCCTATAACATGAGATGGGATATCCAACTCCTTCCCATTCCAATCCTGAGACCCTTCCGATAGCAGAGATGTGATATCTCAATGCTTATACCAAACCTGAGACCCTTCCTATGGCCTGAGATGTCATATACAACTCCTTCCCATTCCAATCCTGAGACCCTTATTTTAGCATGAGATGTGATATCTCAATGCTATACCAAATCTGAGACCCTTCCTATAGCATGAGATGTGATATCCAAATCCTTCCCATTCCAATCCTGAGACCCTTCCTATAGCATGAGATGTGATATCTCAATGCTTATACCAAACCTGAGAGCCTACCTATAGCATGAGATGTGATATCCAACTCCTTCCCATTCCAATCCTGAGCCGCTTCCGATAGCAGAGATGTGACATCTCAATGCTTATACCAAACCTGAGACCCTTCCTATAACATGAGATGTGATATCCAACTCCTTCCCGTTCCAAACCTGAGACACTAACTATAGCATATGTGATATCCAACTCCTTCCCATTCCAAACATGAGACCCTTCCTATAGCAAGAAAGTAATATCCAACTCCTACCCATTCCAATCCTGAGACCCTTCCTATAGCAAGAGATGTGATATCCAAATCCTTCCCATTCCAATCCTGAGACCCTTCCTATAACATGAGATGTGATATCCAACTCCTTCCCATTCCAACCTGAGACACTTCCTATAGCATGAGAAGGGATATCCAACTCCTTCCCAATCCAATCCTGAGACCCTTCCGATAGCAGAGATGTGATATCTCAATGCTTATACAAAACCTGAGACCCTTCCTATGGCATTAGATGTGATATCCAACTCCTTGCCATTCAAATCCTGAGACCCTTCCTATAGCATGAGAAGGGATATCCAACTCCTTCCCAATCCAATCCTGAGACCCTTCCGATAGCAGAGACGTGATATCTCAATGCTTCTACCAAACCTGAGACCCTTCCTTTAGCATGAGATGTGATATCCAAATCCTTCACATTCCAATCCTGAGACCCTTCCTATAGCATGAGATGTGATATCTCAATGCTTCTAATACCAAACCTGAGATCCTTCCTATAACATGATATGTGATATCCAATTCCTTCCCATTCCAAACCTGAGACCCTTCCTATTGGATGAGATGTGATATCCAACTCCTTCCCATTCCAACCCTGAGACCCTTCCTATAGCATGTGATGTGATGTCTCAATGCTTCTAATACCAAACCTGAGATCCTTCCTATAACATGAGATGTGATATCCAACTCCTTCCATTCCAATCCTGAGACCCGTCCTATAGCATGAGATGTGATATCTCAATGCTTATACCAAACCTGAGACCCTTCCTATAGCATGAGATGTGATATCCAACTACTTCCCATTCCAATCCTGAGACCCTTCCTATAGCATGAGATGTGATATCTCAATGCTTCTAATACCAAACCTGAGATCCTTCCTCTAACATGAAATGTGATATCCAAAACCTTCCCTTTCCAAAACTGAGAGCCTACCTATAGCATGAAATGTGATATCCAACTCCTTCCCATTCCAATCCTGAGACCCTTCCTATAGCATGAGATGTGATATCTCAATGCTTATACCAAACCTGAGACCCTTCCTATAGCATGAGATGTGATATCCAAATCCTTCCCATTTCAATCCTGAGACCCTTCCTATAGCATGAGATGTGATATCCAACTCCTTCCCATTCCAATCCTGAGACCCTTCTGATAGCATGAGATGTTATATCTCAATGCCTCTAATACCAAACCTGAGATCCTACCTCTAACATGAAATGTGATATCCAACTCCTTCCCCTTCTAAACCTGGGAGCCTTCCTATAACATGAGATGTGATATCGAAGTGCTTCCCATTCCAATCCTGAGACCCTTCCTATAACATGAGATGTGATATCCAACTCCTTCCCATTCCAATCCTGAGACCCTTCCTATAGCATGAGATGTGATGTCTCAATGATTCTAATACCAAATCTGAGATCCTTCCTATAACATGAGATGTGATATCCAACTCCTTCCCATTGCAATCTTGAGACCGTTTCTATAGCATGAGATGTGATATCTCAATGCTTATACCAAACCTGAGACCCTTCCTATAGCATGAGATGTGATATCCAAATCCTTCCATTCCAATCGTGAGACCCTTCCTATAGCATGAGATGTGATATCTCAATGCCTCTAATACCAAACCTGAGATCCTACCTCTAAAATGAAATTTGATATGCAACTCCTTCCCCTTCCAAACCTGATAGCCTTCCTATAGCATGAGATGTGATATCCAAGTCCTTCCCATTCCAATCCTGATACCCTTCCTATAACATGAGATGTGATATCCAATTCCTTCCCATTCCAACCTGAGACCCTTCCTATAGCATGAGATGGGATATCCAACTCCTTCCAAATCCAATCCTGATACCCTTCCGATAGCATGAGATGTGATATCCCAATGCTTCTACAAAACCTGAGACCCATACCATGGCATGAGATGTGATATCAAACTCCTTCCCATTCCAATCCTGACACCCTTCCTATAGCTTGAGATGTGATATCCAACTCCTTCCCATTCCAATTCTGAGACCCGTCCTATACCATGGGACTTGATATCTCAATGCTTCTAATACCAAACCTGAGACCGGTCCTATAACATGAGATGTGATATCCAAATCCTTCCCCTTCCAAACCTTAGACCCTTCCTTTATCATGAGATGTGATATCCAAGTCGTTCCCATTCCAATCCTGAGACCCTTCCTATAGCATGAGATGTGATATCTCAATGCTTCTAATACCAAACCTGAGACCCTTGCTATAACATGAGATGTGATATTCAAGTCCTTCCCATTCCAATCCTGAGACCCTTCCTATAGCATGAGATGTGATATCTCAATGCTTCTAATACCAAACCTGAGACCCTTCCTATAATGAGATGGGATATCCAACTCCTTCCCATTCCAATCCTGAGACCCTTCCGATAGCAGAGATGTGATATCTCAATGCTTATACCAAATCTGAGACCCTTCCTATGGCATGAGATGTCAAATACAACTCCTTCCGATTCCAATCCTGAGACCCTTCCTATAGCATGAGATGTGATATCTCAATGCTTCTAATAATAAACCTGAGATCCTTCCTATAACATGAGATGTGATATCCAACTCCTTCCCATTCCAAACCTGAGACCCTTCCGATTGCATGAGATGTGATATCAAACTCCTTCCCATTCCAATCCTGAGATAGCTTGAGATGTGATATCCAACTCCTTCCCATTCCAATCCTGAGACCCTTCCTATACCATGAGATGTGATATCTCAATGCTTCTAATAAATGTGATATCAAACTCCTTCCCATTCCATCCTGAGACCCTTCCGATAGAATGAGATGGGATATCCAACTTCTTCCAAATCCAATACTGATACCCTTCCGATAGCATGAGATGTGATATCCCAATGCTTCTACCAAACCTGAGACCCATACTATGGCATGAGATGTGATATCAAACTCCTTCCCATTCCAATCCTGAGACCCTTCCTATAGCTTGAGGTGTGATATCCAACTCCTTCCCATTCCAATTCTGAGACCCTTCTTATACCATGAGACTTGATATCTCAATGCTTCTAATACCAAACCTGAGACCCGTCTTATAACATGAGATGTGATATCCAAATCCTTCCCCTTCCAAACCTTAGACCCTTCCTTTATCATGAGATGTGGTATCCAACTCCTTCCCATTCCAATCCTGAGACCCTTCCGATATCATGAGATTTGTTATCTCAATGCTTCTAATATCAAACTTGAGACCCTCCCTATAGCATGAGATGTGACATCCAAGTCCTTCCCATTCCAATCCTGAGACCCTTCCTATAGCATGAGATGTGATATCTCTATGCTTCTAATACCAAACCTGAGACCCTTCCTATAACATGAGATGGGATATCCAACTCCTTCCCATTCCAATCCTGAGACCCTTCCGATAGCAGAGATGTGATATCTCAATGCTTATACCAAACCTGAGACCCTTCCTATGGCCTGAGATGTCATATACAACTCCTTCCCATTCCAATCCTGAGACCCTTATTTTAGCATGAGATGTGATATCTCAATGCTTATACCAAATCTGAGACCCTTCCTATAGCATGAGATGTGATATCCAAATCCTTCCCATTCCAATCCTGAGACCCTTCCTATAGCATGAGATGTGATATCTCAATGCTTATACCAAATCTGAGAGCCTACCTATAGCATGAGATGTGATATCCAACTCCTTCCCATTCCAATCCTGAGCCGCTTCCGATAGCAGAGATGTGACATCTCAATGCTTATACCAAACCTGAGACCCTTCCTATAACATGAGATGTGATATCCAACTCCTTCCCGTTCCAAACCTGAGACACTAACTATAGCATATGTGATATCCAACTCCTTCCCATTCCAAACATGAGACCCTTCCTATAGCAAGAAAGTAATATCCAACTCCTACCCATTCCAATCCTGAGACCCTTCCTATAGCAAGAGATGTGATATCCAAATCCTTCCCATTCCAATCCTGAGACCCTTCCTATAACATGAGATGTGATATCCAACTCCTTCCGATTCCAACCTGAGACACTTCCTATAGCATGAGAAGGGATATCCAACTCCTTCCCAATCCAATCCTGAGACCCTTCCGATAGCAGAGATGTGATATCTCAATGCTTATACAAAACCTGAGACCCTTCCTATGGCATTAGATGTGATATCCAACTCCTTGCCATTCAAATCCTGAGACCCTTCCTATAGCATGAGAAGGGATATCCAACTCCTTCCCAATCCAATCCTGAGACCCTTCTGATAGCAGAGACTTGATATCTCAATGCTTCTACCAAACCTGAGACCCTTCCTTTAGCATGAGATGTGATATCCAAATCCTTCACATTCCAATCCTGAGACCCTTCCTATAGCATGAGATGTGATATCTCAATGCTTCTAATACCAAACCTGAGATCCTTCCTATAACATGAGATGTGATATCCAATTCCTTCCCATTCCAAACCTGAGACCCTTCCTATTGGATGAGATGTGATATCCAACTCCTTCCCATTCCAACCCTGAGACCCTTCCTATAGCATGAGATGTGATGTCTCAATGCTTCTAATACCAAACCTGAGATCCTTCCTATAACATGAGATGTGATATCCAACTCCTTCCATTCCAATCCTGAGACCCGTCCTATAGCATGAGATGTGATATCTCAATGCTTATACCAAACCTGAGACCCTTCCTATAGCATGAGATGTGATATCCAACTACTTCCCATTCCAATCCTGAGACCCTTCCTATAGCATGAGATGTGATATCTCAATGCTTCTAATACCAAACCTGAGATCCTTCCTCTAACATGAAATGTGATATCCAACTCCTTCCCTTTCCAAACCTAAGAGCCTATCTATAGCATGAGATGTGATATCCAAGTCCTTCCCATTCCAACCCTTAGACCCTTCCTACAGCATGCAATATGATATTCCAATGATTCTAATAACAAACCTGAGACCCGTCCTATAACATGAGATGGGATATCCAACTCCTTCCCATTCCAATACTGAGACACTTCCGATAGCAGAGATGTGATATCTCAATGCTTATACCAAACCTGAGACCCTTCCTATAACATGAGATGTGATATCCAAATCCTTCCCGTTCCAAACCTGAGACCCTTCCTTTAGCATGAGATGTGATATCCAAATCCTTCCCGTTCCAAACCTGAGACCCTTCCTTTAGCATGAGATGTGATATCCAGCTCCTTCCCATTCCAATCCTGAGACACTTCCGATAGCATGAGATGTGATATCTCAATGCTTCTAATATCAAAACTGAGACCCTCCCTATAGCATGATATGTGATATCTAAGTCCTTCCCATTCCAATCCTGAGACACTCCCTATAGCATGAGATATGATATCTCAATACTTCTAATACCAAACGTGAGATCCTTCCGATAACATGAGATGTGATATCCAAATCCTTCCCCTTCCAAACCTGAGACCCTCCCTTTAGCATGAGATGTGATATCCAACTCCTTCCCATTCCAATCCTGAGACCCTTCTGATAGCATGAGATGTGATATCTCAATGCTTCTAATACCAAACCTGAGATCCTTCCGATAGCATGAGATGTGATATCTCAATGCTTCTAATACCAAACCTGAGATCCTTCCTATAACATGAGATGTGATATCCAAATCCTTCCCCTTCCAAACCTGAGACCCTCCCTTTAGCATGAGATGTGATATCCAACTCCTTCCCATTCCATTCCTGAGACCCTTCTGATAGCATGAGATGTGATATCTCAATGCCTCTAATACCAAACCTGAGATCCTACCTCTAACATGAAATGTGATATCCAACTCTTTCCCCTTCCAAACCTGAGAGCCTTCCTATAGCATGAGATGTGATATCCAAGTCCTTCCCATTCCAATCCTGAGACCCTTCCTATAGCTTGAGATGTGATATCCAACTCCTTCCCATTCCAATTCTGAGACCCTTCCTATACTCTGAGACTTGATATCTCAATGCTTCTAATACCAAACCTGAGACCCGTAATATAACATGAGATGTGATATCCAAATCCTTCCCCTTCCAACCTTAGACCCTTCCTTTATCATGAGATGTGATATCCAACTCCTTCCCATTCCAATCCTGAGACCCTTCCGATATCATGAGATGTGATATCTCAAAGCTTCTAATATCAAACTTGAGACCCTCCCTATAGCATGAGATGTGATATCCAAGTCCTTCCCATTCCAATCCTGAGGCCCTTCCTATAGCATGAGATGTGATATCTCAATGCTTCTAATACCAAACCTGAGACCCTTCCTATAACATGAGATGGGAATATCCAACTCCTTCCCATTCCAATCCTGAGACCCTTCCGATAGCAGAGATGTGATATCTCAATGCTTATACCAAACCTGAGACCCTTCCTATGGCATGAGATGTGATATCCAACTCCTTGCCATTCAAATCCTGAGACCCTTCCTATAGCATGAGAAGGGATATCCAACTCCTTCCCAATCCAATCCTGAGACCCTTCCGATAGCAGAGACGTGATATCTCAATGCTTCTACCAAACCTGAGACCCTTCCTTTAGCATGAGATGTGATATCCAAATCCTTCACATTCCAATCCTGAGATCCTTCCTATAACATGAGATGTGATATCCAACTCCTTCCCATTCCAACCCTGAGACCCTTCCTATAGCATGAGATGTGATGTCTCAATGCTTCTAATACCAAACCTGAGATCCTTCCTATAACATGAGATGTGATATCCAACTCCTTCCATTCCAATCCTGAGACCCGTCCTATAGCATGAGATGTGATATCTCAATGCTTATACCAAACCTGAGACCCTTCCTATAGCATGAGATGTGATATCCAACTACTTCCCATTCCAATCCTGAGACCCTTCCTATAGCATGAGATGTGATATCTCAATGCTTCTAATACCAAACCTGAGATCCTTCCTCTAACATGAAATGTGATATCCAACTCCTTCCCTTTCCAAACCTAAGAGCCTATCTATAGCATGAGATGTGATATCCAAGTCCTTCCCATTCCAATCCTTAGACCCTTCCTACAGCATGCAATATGATATCTCAATGATTCTAATAACAAACCTGAGACCCGTCCTATAGCATGAGATATGATATCCAAGTCCTTCCCATTCCAATCCTGAGACCCTTCCTATAACATGAAATGTGATATCCAACTCCTTCCCATTCCAACCTGAGACCCTTCCTATAGCATGAGATGGGATATCCAACTTCTTCCAAATCCAATACTGATACACTTCCGATAGCATGAGATGTGATATCCCAATGCTTCTACCAAACCTGAGACCCATACTATGGCATGAGATGTGATATCAAACTCCTTCCCATTCCAATCCTGAGACCCTTCCTATAGCTTGAGGTGTGATATCCAACTCCTTCCCATTCCAATTCTGAGACCCTTCTTATACGATGAGACTTGATATCTCAATGCTTCTAATACCAAACCTGAGACCCGTCCTATAACATGAGATGTGATATCAAATCCTTCTCCTTCCAAACCTTAGACCCTTCGTTTATCATGAGATGTGATATCCAACTCCTTCCCATTCCAATCCTGAGACCCTTCCGATATCATGAGATTTGTTATCTCAATGCTTCTAATATCAAACTTGAGACCCTCCCTATAGCATGAGATGTGACATCCAAGTCCTTCCCATTCCAATCCTGAGACCCTTCCTATAGCATGAGATGTGATATCTCTATGCTTCTAATACCAAACCTGAGACCCTTCCTATAACATAAGATGGGATATCCAACTCCTTCCCATTCCAATCCTGAGACCCTTCCGATAGCAGAGATGTGATATCTCAATGCTGATACCAAACCTGAGACCCTTCCTATGGCATGAGATGTCATATACAACTCCTTCCCATTCCAATCCTGAGACCCTTCCTATAGCATGAGATGTGATATCTCAATGCTTATACCAAACCTGAGACCCTTCCTATAGCATGAGATGTGATATCCAACTCCTTCCCATTCCAATCCTGAGACCCTTCCTATAACATGAGATGTGATGTCTCAATGCTTCTAATACCAAACCTGAGATCCTTCCTATGGCATGAGATGTCATATAAAACTCCTTCCCATTCCATTCCTGAGACCCTTCCTATAGCATGAGATGTGATATCCAACTCCTTCCCATTCCAATCCTGAGACCCTTCCTATAGCATGAGATGTGATATCCAAATCCTTCCCATTCCAATCGTGAGACTCTTCCTATAGCATGAGATGTGATATCCAAAACCTTCCCTTTCCAAAACTGAGAGCCTACCTATAGCATGAAATGTGATATCCAACTCCTTCCCATTCCAATCCTGAGACCCTTCCTATAGCATGAGATGTGATATCTCAATGCTTATACCAAACCTGAGACCCTTCCTATAGCATGAGATGTGATATCCAAATCCTTCCCATTTCAATCCTGAGACCCTTCCTATAGCATGAGATGTGATATCCAACTCCTTCCCATTCCAATCCTGAGACCCTTCTGATAGCATGAGATGTTATATCTCAATGCCTCTAATACCAAACCCGAGATCCTACCTCTAACATGAAATGTGATATCCAACTCCTTCCCCTTCTAAACCTGGGAGCCTTCCTATAACATGAGATGTGATATCGAAGTGCTTCCCATTCCAATCCTGAGACCCTTCCTATAACATGAGATGTGATATCCAACTCCTTCCCATTCCAATCCTGAGACCCTTCCTATAGCATGAGATGTGATGTCTCAATGCTTCTAATACCAAATCTGAGATCCTTCCTATAACATGAGATGTGATATCCAACTCCTTCCCATTGCAATCTTGAGACCGTTTCTATAGCATGAGATGTGATATCTCAATGCTTATACCAAACCTGAGACCCTTCCTATAGCATGAGATGTGATATCCAAATCCTTCCATTCCAATCGTGAGACCCTTCCTATAGCATGAGATGTGATATCTCAATGCCTCTAATACCAAACCTGAGATCCTACCTCTAAAATGAAATTTGATATGCAACTCCTTCCCCTTCCAAACCTGATAGCCTTCCTATAGCATGAGATGTGATATCCAAGTCCTTCCCATTCCAATCCTGATACCCTTCCTATAACATGAGATGTGATATCCAATTCCTTCCCATTCCAACCTGAGACCCTTCCTATAGCATGAGATGGGATATCCAACTCCTTCCAAATCCAATCCTGATACCCTTCCGATAGCATGAGATGTGATATCCCAATGCTTCTACAAAACCTGAGACCCATACCATGGCATGAGATGTGATATCAAACTCCTTCCCATTCCAATCCTGACACCCTTCCTATAGCTTGAGATGTGATATCCAACTCCTTCCCATTCCAATTCTGAGACCCGTCCTATACCATGGGACTTGATATCTCAATGCTTCTAATACCAAACCTGAGACCGGTCCTATAACATGAGATGTGATATCCAAATCCTTCCCCTTCCAAACCTTAGACCCTTCCTTTATCATGAGATGTGATATCCAAGTCGTTCCCATTCCAATCCTGAGACCCTTCCTATAGCATGAGATGTGATATCTCAATGCTTCTAATACCAAACCTGAGACCCTTGCTATAACATGAGATGTGATATTCAAGTCCTTCCCATTCCAATCCTGAGACCCTTCCTATAGCATGAGATGTGATATCTCAATGCTTCTAATACCAAACCTGAGACCCTTCCTATAATGAGATGGGATATCCAACTCCTTCCCATTCCAATCCTGAGACCCTTCCGATAGCAGAGATGTGATATCTCAATGCTTATACCAAACCTGAGACCCTTCCTATGGCATGAGATGTCAAATACAACTCCTTCCGATTCCAATCCTGAGACCCTTCCTATAGCATGAGATGTGATATCTCAATGCTTCTAATAATAAACCTGAGATCCTTCCTATAACATGAGATGTGATATCCAACTCCTTCCCATTCCAAACCTGAGACCCTTCCGATTGCATGAGATGTGATATCAAACTCCTTCCCATTCCAATCCTGAGATAGCTTGAGATGTGATATCCAACTCCTTCCCATTCCAATCCTGAGACCCTTCCTATACCATGAGATGTGATATCTCAATGCTTCTAATAAATGTGATATCAAACTCCTTCCCATTCCATCCTGAGACCCTTCCGATAGAATGAGATGGGATATCCAACTTCTTCCAAATCCAATACTGATACCCTTCCGATACCATGAGATGTGATATCCCAATGCTTCTACCAAACCTGAGAACCATACTATGGCATGAGATGTGATATCAAACTCCTTCCCATTCCAATCCTGAGACCCTTCCTATAGCTTGAGGTGTGATATCCAACTCCTTCCCATTCCAATCCTGATACCCTTCCTATAACATGAGATGTGATATCCAATTCCTTCCCATTCCAACCTGAGACCCTTCCTATAGCATGAGATGGGATATCCAACTCCTTCCAAATCCAATCCTGATACCCTTCCGATAGCATGAGATGTGATATCCCAATGCTTCTACAAAACCTGAGACCCATACCATGGCATGAGATGTGATATCAAACTCCTTCCCATTCCAATCCTGACACCCTTCCTATAGCTTGAGATGTGATATCCAACTCCTTCCCATTCCAATTCTGAGACCCGTCCTATACCATGGGACTTGATATCTCAATGCTTCTAATACCAAACCTGAGACCGGTCCTATAACATGAGATGTGATATCCAAATCCTTCCCCTTCCAAACCTTAGACCCTTCCTTTATCATGAGATGTGATATCCAAGTAGTTCCCATTCCAATCCTGAGACCCTTCCTATAGCATGAGATGTGATATCTCAATGCTTCTAATACCAAACCTGAGACCCTTGCTATAACATGAGATGTGATATTCAAGTCCTTCCCATTCCAATCCTGAGACCCTTCCTATAGCATGAGATGTGATATCTCAATGCTTCTAATACCAAACCTGAGACCCTTCCTATAATGAGATGGGATATCCAACTCCTTCCCATTCCAATCCTGAGACCCTTCCGATAGCAGAGATGTGATATCTCAATGCTTATACCAAACCTGAGACCCTTCCTATGGCATGAGATGTCAAATACAACTCCTTCCGATTCCAATCCTGAGACCCTTCCTATAGCATGAGATGTGATATCTCAATGCTTCTAATAATAAACCTGAGATCCTTCCTATAACATGAGATGTGATATCCAACTCCTTCCCATTCCAAACCTGAGACCCTTCCGATTGCATGAGATGTGATATCAAACTCCTTCCCATTCCAATCCTGAGATAGCTTGAGATGTGATATCCAACTCCTTCCCATTCCAATCCTGAGACCCTTCCTATACCATGAGATGTGATATCTCAATGCTTCTAATAAATGTGATATCAAACTCCTTCCCATTCCATCCTGAGACCCTTCCGATAGAATGAGATGGGATATCCAACTTCTTCCAAATCCAATACTGATACCCTTCCGATAGCATGAGATGTGATATCCCAATGCTTCTACCAAACCTGAGACCCATACTATGGCATGAGATGTGATATCAAACTCCTTCCCATTCCAATCCTGAGACCCTTCCTATAGCTTGAGGTGTGATATCCAACTCCTTCCCATTCCAATTCTGAGACCCTTCTTATACCATGAGACTTGATATCTCAATGCTTCTAATACCAAACCTGAGACCCGTCCTATAACATGAGATGTGATATCCAAATCCTTCCCCTTCCAAACCTTAGACCCTTCCTTTATCATGAGATGTGGTATCCAACTCCTTCCCATTCCAATCCTGAGACCCTTCCGATATCATGAGATTTGTTATCTCAATGCTTCTAATATCAAACTTGAGACCCTCCCTATAGCATGAGATGTGACATCCAAGTCCTTCCCATTCCAATCCTGAGACCCTTCCTATAGCATGAGATGTGATATCTCTATGCTTCTAATACCAAACCTGAGACCCTTCCTATAACATGAGATGGGATATCCAACTCCTTCCCATTCCAATCCTGAGACCCTTCCGATAGCAGAGATGTGATATCTCAATGCTTATACCAAACCTGAGACCCTTCCTATGGCCTGAGATGTCATATACAACTCCTTCCCATTCCAATCCTGAGACCCTTATTTTAGCATGAGATGTGATATCTCAATGCTATACCAAATCTGAGACCCTTCCTATAGCATGAGATGTGATATCCAAATCCTTCCCATTCCAATCCTGAGACCCTTCCTATAGCATGAGATGTGATATCTCAATGCTTATACCAAACCTGAGAGCCTACCTATAGCATGAGATGTGATATCCAACTCCTTCCCATTCCAATCCTGAGCCGCTTCCGATAGCAGAGATGTGACATCTCAATGCTTATACCAAACCTGAGACCCTTCCTATAACATGAGATGTGATATCCAACTCCTTCCCGTTCCAAACCTGAGACACTAACTATAGCATATGTGATATCCAACTCCTTCCCATTCCAAACATGAGACCCTTCCTATAGCAAGAAAGTAATATCCAACTCCTACCCATTCCAATCCTGAGACCCTTCCTATAGCAAGAGATGTGATATCCAAATCCTTCCCATTCCAATCCTGAGACCCTTCCTATAACATGAGATGTGATATCCAACTCCTTCCCATTCCAACCTGAGACACTTCCTATAGCATGAGAAGGGATATCCAACTCCTTCCCAATCCAATCCTGAGACCCTTCCGATAGCAGAGATGTGATATCTCAATGCTTATACAAAACCTGAGACCCTTCCTATGGCATTAGATGTGATATCCAACTCCTTGCCATTCAAATCCTGAGACCCTTCCTATAGCATGAGAAGGGATATCCAACTCCTTCCCAATCCAATCCTGAGACCCTTCCGATAGCAGAGACGTGATATCTCAATGCTTCTACCAAACCTGAGACCCTTCCTTTAGCATGAGATGTGATATCCAAATCCTTCACATTCCAATCCTGAGACCCTTCCTATAGCATGAGATGTGATATCTCAATGCTTCTAATACCAAACCTGAGATCCTTCCTATAACATGATATGTGATATCCAATTCCTTCCCATTCCAAACCTGAGACCCTTCCTATTGGATGAGATGTGATATCCAACTCCTTCCCATTCCAACCCTGAGACCCTTCCTATAGCATGTGATGTGATGTCTCAATGCTTCTAATACCAAACCTGAGATCCTTCCTATAACATGAGATGTGATATCCAACTCCTTCCATTCCAATCCTGAGACCCGTCCTATAGCATGAGATGTGATATCTCAATGCTTATACCAAACCTGAGACCCTTCCTATAGCATGAGATGTGATATCCAACTACTTCCCATTCCAATCCTGAGACCCTTCCTATAGCATGAGATGTGATATCTCAATGCTTCTAATACCAAACCTGAGATCCTTCCTCTAACATGAAATGTGATATCCAACTCCTTCCCTTTCCAAACCTAAGAGCCTATCTATAGCATGAGATGTGATATCCAAGTCCTTCCCATTCCAACCCTTAGACCCTTCCTACAGCATGCAATATGATATTCCAATGATTCTAATAACAAACCTGAGACCCGTCCTATAACATGAGATGGGATATCCAACTCCTTCCCATTCCAATACTGAGACACTTCCGATAGCAGAGATGTGATATCTCAATGCTTATACCAAACCTGAGACCCTTCCTATAACATGAGATGTGATATCCAAATCCTTCCCGTTCCAAACCTGAGACCCTTCCTTTAGCATGAGATGTGATATCCAAATCCTTCCCGTTCCAAACCTGAGACCCTTCCTTTAGCATGAGATGTGATATCCAGCTCCTTCCCATTCCAATCCTGAGACACTTCCGATAGCATGAGATGTGATATCTCAATGCTTCTAATATCAAAACTGAGACCCTCCCTATAGCATGATATGTGATATCTAAGTCCTTCCCATTCCAATCCTGAGACACTCCCTATAGCATGAGATATGATATCTCAATACTTCTAATACCAAACGTGAGATCCTTCCGATAACATGAGATGTGATATCCAAATCCTTCCCCTTCCAAACCTGAGACCCTCCCTTTAGCATGAGATGTGATATCCAACTCCTTCCCATTCCAATCCTGAGACCCTTCTGATAGCATGAGATGTGATATCTCAATGCTTCTAATACCAAACCTGAGATCCTTCCGATAGCATGAGATGTGATATCTCAATGCTTCTAATACCAAACCTGAGATCCTTCCTATAACATGAGATGTGATATCCAAATCCTTCCCCTTCCAAACCTGAGACCCTCCCTTTAGCATGAGATGTGATATCCAACTCCTTCCCATTCCATTCCTGAGACCCTTCTGATAGCATGAGATGTGATATCTCAATGCCTCTAATACCAAACCTGAGATCCTACCTCTAACATGAAATGTGATATCCAACTCTTTCCCCTTCCAAACCTGAGAGCCTTCCTATAGCATGAGATGTGATATCCAAGTCCTTCCCATTCCAATCCTGAGACCCTTCCTATAGCTTGAGATGTGATATCCAACTCCTTCCCATTCCAATCCTGAGACCCTTCCGATAGCAGAGATGTGATATCTCAATGCTTATACCAAACCTGATACCATTCCTATGGCATGAGATGTGATATCCAACTCCTTGCCATTCAAATCCTGAGACCCTTCCTATAGCATGAGAAGGGATATCCAACTCCTTCCCAATCCAATCCTGAGACCCTTCCGATATCATGAGATGTGATATCTCAAAGCTTCTAATATCAAACTTGAGACCCTCCCTATAGCATGAGATGTGATATCCAAATCCTTCCCATTCCAATCCTGAGACCCTTCCTATAGCATGAGATGTGATATCTCAATGCTTCTAATACCAAACCTGAGACCCTTCCTATAACATGAGATGGGAATATCCAACTCCTTCCCATTCCAATCCTGAGACCCTTCCGATAGCAGAGATGTGATATCTCAATGCTTATACCAAACCTGAGACCCTTCCTATGGCATGAGATGTGATATCCAACTCCTTGCCATTCAAATCCTGAGACCCTTCCTATAGCATGAGAAGGGATATCCAACTCCTTCCCAATCCAATCCTGAGACCCTTCCGATAGCAGAGACGTGATATCTCAATGCTTCTACCAAACCTGAGACCCTTCCTTTAGCATGAGATGTGATATCCAAATCCTTCACATTCCAATCCTGAGATCCTTCCTATAACATGAGATGTGATATCCAATTCCTTCCCATTCCAAACCTGAGACCCTTCCTATTGGATGAGATGTGATATCCAACTCCTTCCCATTCCAACCCTGAGACCCTTCCTATAGCATGAGATGTGATGTCTCAATGCTTCTAATACCAAACCTGAGATCCTTCCTATAACATGAGATGTGATATCCAACTCCTTCCATTCCAATCCTGAGACCCGTCCTATAGCATGAGATGTGATATCTCAATGCTTATACCAAACCTGAGACCCTTCCTATAGCATGAGATGTGATATCCAACTACTTCCCATTCCAATCCTGAGACCCTTCCTATAGCATGAGATGTGATATCTCAATGCTTCTAATACCAAACCTGAGATCATTCCTCTAACATGAAATGTGATATCCAACTCCTTCCCTTTCCAAACCTAAGAGCCTATCTATAGCATGAGATGTGATATCCAAGTCCTTCCCATTCCAATCCTTAGACCCTTCCTACAGCATGCAATATGATATCTCAATGATTCTAATAACAAACCTGAGACCCGTCCTATAGCATGAGATATGATATCCAAGTCCTTCCCATTCCAATCCTGAGACCCTTCCTATAACATGAAATGTGATATCCAACTCCTTCCCATTCCAACCTGAGACCCTTCCTATAGCATGAGATGGGATATCCAACTTCTTCCAAATCCAATACTGATACCCTTCCGATAGCATGAGATGTGATATCCCAATGCTTCTACCAAACCTGAGACCCATACTATGGCATGAGATGTGATATCAAACTCCTTCCCATTCCCATCCTGAGACCCTTCTTATACGATGAGACTTGATATCTCAATGCTTCTAATACCAAACCTGAGACCCGTCCTATAACATGAGATGTGATATCCAAATCCTTCCCCTTCCAAACCTTAGACCCTTCGTTTATCATGAGATGTGATATCCAACTCCTTCTCATTCCAATCCTGAGACCCTTCCGATATCATGAGATTTGTTATCTCAATGCTTCTAATATCAAACTTGAGACCCTCCCTATAGCATGAGATGTGACATCCAAGTCCTTCCCATTCCAATCCTGAGACCATTCCTATAGCATGAGATGTGATATCTCTATGCTTCTAATACCAAACCTGAGACCCTTCCTATAACATGAGATGGGATATCCAACTCCTTCCCATTCCAATCCTGAGACCCTTCCGATAGCAGAGATGTGATATCTCAATGCTTATACCAAACCTGAGAACCTTCCTATGGCCTGAGATGTCATATACAACTCCTTCCCATTCCAATCCTGAGACCCTTCCTTTAGCATGAGATGTGATATCTCAATGCTTATACCAAATCTGAGACCCTTCCTATAGCATGAGATGTGATATCCAATTCCTTCCCATTCCAATCCTGAGACCCTTCCTATAGCATGAGATGTGATATCTCAATGCTTATACCAAACCTGGAGCCTACCTATAGCATGAGATGTGATATCCAAGTCCATACCATTCCAATCCTTAGACCCTTCCTACAGCATGCGATGTGATATCTCAATGATTCTAATACCAAACCAGAGACTCTTCCTATAACATGAGATGGGATATCCAACTCCTTCCCATTCCAATCCTGAGCCGCTTCCGATAGCAGAGATGTGATATCTCAATGCTTATACCAAACCTGAGACCCTTCCTATAACATGAGATGTGATATCCAACTCCTTCCCGTTCCAAACCTGAGACACTAACTATAGCATATGTGATATCCAACTCCTTCCCATTCCAAACATGAGACCCTTCCTATAGCAAGAAAGTAATATCCAACTCCTACCCATTCCAAACCTGAGACCCTTCCTATAGCAAGAGATGTGATATCCAAATCCTTCCCATTCCAATCCTGAGACCCTTCCTATAACATGAGATGTGATATCCAACTCCTTCCAATTCCAACCTGAGACACTTCCTATCGCATGAGAAGGGATATCCAACTCCTTCCCAATCCAATCCTGAGACCCTTCCGATAGCAGAGATGTGATATCTCAATGCTTATACCAAACCTGAGACCCTTCCTATGGCATGAGATGTGATATTCAACTCCTTGCCATTCAAATCCTAAGACCCTTCCTATAGCATGAGATGTGATATCTCTATGCTTCTAATACCAAACCTGAGACCCTTGCTATAACATGAGATGTGATATTCAAGTCCTTCCCATTCCAATCCTGAGACCCGTCCTATAGCATGAGATGTGATATCTCAATGCTTCTAATACCAAACCTGAGACCCTTCCTATAATGAGATGGGATATCCAACTCCTTCCCATTCCAATCCTGAGACCCTTCCGATAGCAGAGATGTGATATCTCAATGCTTATACCAAACCTGAGACCCTTCCTATGGCATGAGATGTCAAATACAACTCCTTCCCATTCCAAACCTGAGACCCTTCCGATTGCATGAGATGTGATATCAAACTCCTTCCCATTCCAATCCTGAGATAGCTTGAGATGTGATATCCAACTCCTTCCCATTCCAATCCTGAGACCCTTCCTATACCATGAGATGTGATATCTCAATGCTTCTAATAAATGTGATATCAAACTCCTTCCCATTCCATCCTGAGACCCTTCCGATAGAATGAGATGGGATATCCAACTTCTTCCAAATCCAATACTGATACCCTTCCGATAGCATGAGATGTGATATCCCAATGCTTCTACCAAACCTGAGACCCATACTATGGCATGAGATGTGATATCAAACTCCTTCCCATTCCAATCCTGAGACCCTTCCTATAGCTTGAGGTGTGATATCCAACTCCTTCCCATTCCAATTCTGAGACCCTTCTTATACCATGAGACTTGATATCTCAATGCTTCTAATACCAAACCTGAGACCCGTCCTATAACATGAGATGTGATATCCAAATCCTTCCCCTTCCAAACCTTAGACCCTTCCTTTATCATGAGATGTGGTATCCAACTCCTTCCCATTCCAATCCTGAGACCCTTCCGATATCATGAGATTTGTTATCTCAATGCTTCTAATATCAAACTTGAGACCCTCCCTATAGCATGAGATGTGACATCCAAGTCCTTCCCATTCCAATCCTGAGACCCTTCCTATAGCATGAGATGTGATATCTCTATGCTTCTAATACCAAACCTGAGACCCTTCCTATAACATGAGATGGGATATCCAACTCCTTCCCATTCCAATCCTGAGACCCTTCCGATAGCAGAGATGTGATATCTCAATGCTTATACCAAACCTGAGACCCTTCCTATGGCCTGAGATGTCATATACAACTCCTTCCCATTCCAATCCTGAGACCCTTATTTTAGCATGAGATGTGATATCTCAATGCTTATACCAAATCTGAGACCCTTCCTATAGCATGAGATGTGATATCCAAATCCTTCCCATTCCAATCCTGAGACCCTTCCTATAGCATGAGATGTGATATCTCAATGCTTATACCAAACCTGAGAGCCTACCTATAGCATGAGATGTGATATCCAACTCCTTCCCATTCCAATCCTGAGCCGCTTCCGATAGCAGAGATGTGACATCTCAATGCTTATACCAAACCTGAGACCCTTCCTATAACATGAGATGTGATATCCAACTCCTTCCCGTTCCAAACCTGAGACACTAACTATAGCATATGTGATATCCAACTCCTTCCCATTCCAAACATGAGACCCTTCCTATAGCAAGAAAGTAATATCCAACTCCTACCCATTCCAATCCTGAGACCCTTCCTATAGCAAGAGATGTGATATCCAAATCCTTCCCATTCCAATCCTGAGACCCTTCCTATAACATGAGATGTGATATCCAAATCCTTCCCATTCCAACCTGAGACACTTCCTATAGCATGAGAAGGGATATCCAACTCCTTCCCAATCCAATCCTGAGACCCTTCCGATAGCAGAGATGTGATATCTCAATGCTTATACAAAACCTGAGACCCTTCCTATGGCATTAGATGTGATATCCAACTCCTTGCCATTCAAATCCTGAGACCCTTCCTATAGCATGAGAAGGGATATCCAACTCCTTCCCAATCCAATCCTGAGACCCTTCCGATAGCAGAGACGTGATATCTCAATGCTTCTACCAAACCTGAGACCCTTCCTTTAGCATGAGATGTGATATCCAAATCCTTCACATTCCAATCCTGAGACCCTTCCTATAGCATGAGATGTGATATCTCAATGCTTCTAATACCAAACCTGAGATCCTTCCTATAACATGAGATGTGATATCCAATTCCTTCCCATTCCAAACCTGAGACCCTTCCTATTGGATGAGATGTGATATCCAACTCCTTCCCATTCCAACCCTGAGACCCTTCCTATAGCATGAGATGTGATGTCTCAATGCTTCTAATACCAAACCTGAGATCCTTCCTATAACATGAGATGTGATATCCAACTCCTTCCATTCCAATCCTGAGACCCGTCCTATAGCATGAGATGTGATATCTCAATGCTTATACCAAACCTGAGACCCTTCCTATAGCATGAGATGTGATATCCAACTACTTCCCATTCCAATCCTGAGACCCTTCCTATAGCATGAGATGTGATATCTCAATGCTTCTAATACCAAACCTGAGATCCTTCCTCTAACATGAAATGTGATATCCAACTCCTTCCCTTTCCAAACCTAAGAGCCTATCTATAGCATGAGATGTGATATCCAAGTCCTTCCCATTCCAACCCTTAGACCCTTCCTACAGCATGCAATATGATATTCCAATGATTCTAATAACAAACCTGAGACCCGTCCTATAACATGAGATGGGATATCCAACTCCTTCCCATTCCAATACTGAGACACTTCCGATAGCAGAGATGTGATATCTCAATGCTTATACCAAACCTGAGACCCTTCCTATAACATGAGATGTGATATCCAAATCCTTCCCGTTCCAAACCTGAGACCCTTCCTTTAGCATGAGATGTGATATCCAAATCCTTCCCGTTCCAAACCTGAGACCCTTCCTTTAGCATGAGATGTGATATCCAGCTCCTTCCCATTCCAATCCTGAGACACTTCCGATAGCATGAGATGTGATATCTCAATGCTTCTAATATCAAAACTGAGACCCTCCCTATAGCATGATATGTGATATCTAAGTCCTTCCCATTCCAATCCTGAGACACTCCCTATAGCATGAGATGTGATATCCAACTCTTTCCCATTCCAATCCTGAGACCCTTCCTATAGCATGAGATATGATATCTCAATACTTCTAATACCAAACGTGAGATCCTTCCGATAACATGAGATGTGATATCCAAATCCTTCCCCTTCCAAACCTGAGACCCTCCCTTTAGCATGAGATGTGATATCCAACTCCTTCCCATTCCAATCCTGAGACCCTTCTGATAGCATGAGATGTGATATCTCAATGCTTCTAATACCAAACCTGAGATCCTTCCGATAGCATGAGATGTGATATCTCAATGCTTCTAATACCAAACCTGAGATCCTTCCTATAACATGAGATGTGATATCCAAATCCTTCCCCTTCCAAACCTGAGACCCTCCCTTTAGCATGAGATGTGATATCCAACTCCTTCCCATTCCATTCCTGAGACCCTTCTGATAGCATGAGATGTGATATCTCAATGCCTCTAATACCAAACCTGAGATCCTACCTCTAACATGAAATGTGATATCCAACTCTTTCCCCTTCCAAACCTGAGAGCCTTCCTATAGCATGAGATGTGATATCCAAGTCCTTCCCATTCCAATCCTGAGACCCTTCCTATAGCTTGAGATGTGATATCCAACTCCTTCCCATTCCAATTCTGAGACCCTTCCTATACTCTGAGACTTGATACCTCAATGCTTCTAATACCAAACCTGAGACCCGTAATATAACATGAGATGTGATATCCAAATCCTTCCCCTTCCAACCTTAGACCCTTCCTTTATCATGAGATGTGATATCCAACTCCTTCCCATTCCAATCCTGAGACCCTTCCGATATCATGAGATGTGATATCTCAAAGCTTCTAATATCAAACTTGAGACCCTCCCTATAGCATGAGATGTGATATCCAAGTCCTTCCCATTCCAATCCTGAGACCCTTCCTATAGCATGAGATGTGATATCTCAATGCTTCTAATACCAAACCTGAGACCCTTCCTATAACATGAGATGGGAATATCCAACTCCTTCCCATTCCAATCCTGAGACCCTTCCGATAGCAGAGATGTGATATCTCAATGCTTATACCAAACCTGAGACCCTTCCTATGGCATGAGATGTGATATCCAACTCCTTGCCATTCAAATCCTGAGACCCTTCCTATAGCATGAGAAGGGATATCCAACTCCTTCCCAATCCAATCCTGAGACCCTTCCGATAGCAGAGACGTGATATCTCAATGCTTCTACCAAACCTGAGACCCTTCCTTTAGCATGAGATGTGATATCCAAATCCTTCACATTCCAATCCTGAGATCCTTCCTATAACATGAGATGTGATATCCAATTCCTTCCCATTCCAAACCTGAGACCCTTCCTATTGGATGAGATGTGATATCCAACTCCTTCCCATTCCAACCCTGAGACCCTTCCTATAGCATGAGATGTGATGTCTCAATGCTTCTAATACCAAACCTGAGATCCTTCCTATAACATGAGATGTGATATCCAACTCCTTCCATTCCAATCGTGAGACCCGTCCTATAGCATGAGATGTGATATCTCAATGCTTATACCAAACCTGAGACCCTTCCTATAGCATGAGATGTGATATCCAACTACTTCCCATTCCAATCCTGAGACCCTTCCTATAGCATGAGATATGATATCTCAATGCTTCTAATACCAAACCTGAGATCCTTCCTCTAACATGAAATGTGATATCCAACTCCTTCCCTTTCCAAACCTAAGAGCCTATCTATAGCATGAGATGTGATATCCAAGTCCTTCCCATTCCAATCCTTAGACCCTTCCTACAGCATGCAATATGATATCTCAATGATTCTAATAACAAACCTGAGACCCGTCCTATAGCATGAGATATGATATCCAAGTCCTTCCCATTCCAATCCTGAGACCCTTCCTATAACATGAAATGTGATATCCAACTCCTTCCCATTCCAACCTGAGACCCTTCCTATAGCATGAGATGGGATATCCAACTTCTTCCAAATCCAATACTGATACCCTTCCGATAGCATGAGATGTGATATCCCAATGCTTCTACCAAACCTGAGACCCATACTATGGCATGAGATGTGATATCAAACTCCTTCCCATTCCAATCCTGAGACCCTTCCTATAGCTTGAGGTGTGATATCCAACTCCTTCCCATTCCAATTCTGAGACCCTTCTTATACGATGAGACTTGATATCTCAATGCTTCTAATACCAAACCTGAGACCCGTCCTATAACATGAGATGTGATATCCAAATCCTTCCCCTTCCAAACCTTAGACCCTTCGTTTATCATGAGATGTGATATCCAACTCCTTCCCATTCCAATCCTGAGACCCTTCCGATATCATGAGATTTGTTATCTCAATGCTTCTAATATCAAACTTGAGACCCTCCCTATAGCATGAGATGTGACATCCAAGTCCTTCCCATTCCAATCCTGAGACCCTTCCTATAGCATGAGATGTGATATCTCTATGCTTCTAATACCAAACCTGAGACCCTTCCTATAACATGAGATGGGATATCCAACTCCTTCCCATTCCAATCCTGAGACCCTTCCGATAGCAGAGATGTGATATCTCAATGCTTATACCAAACCTGAGAACCTTCCTATGGCCTGAGATGTCATATACAACTCCTTCCCATTCCAATCCTGAGACCCTTCCTTTAGCATGAGATGTGATATCTCAATGCTTATACCAAATCTGAGACCCTTCCTATAGCATGAGATGTGATATCCAATTCCTACCCATTCCAATCCTGAGACCCTTCCTATAGCATGAGATGTGATATCTCAATGCTTATACCAAACCTGAAAGCCTACCTATAGCATGAGATGTGATATCCAAGTCCATCCCATTCCAATCCTTAGACCCTTCCTACAGCATGCGATGTGATATCTCAATGATTCTAATACCAAACCAGAGACTCTTCCTATAACATGAGATGGGATATCCAACTCCTTCCCATTCCAATCCTGAGCCGCTTCCGATAGCAGAGATGTGATATCTCAATGCTTATACCAAACCTGAGACCCTTCCTATAACATGAGATGTGATATCCAACTCCTTCCCGTTCCAAACCTGAGACACTAACTATAGCATATGTGATATCCAACTCCTTCCCATTCCAAACATGAGACCCTTCCTATAGCAAGAAAGTAATATCCAACTCCTACCCATTCCAAACCTGAGACCCTTCCTATAGCAAGAGATGTGATATCCAAATCCTTCCCATTCCAATCCTGAGACCCTTCCTATAACATGAGATGTGATATCCAACTCCTTCCCATTCCAACCTGAGACACTTCCTATCGCATGAGAAGGGATATCCAACTCCTTCCCAATCCAATCCTGAGACCCTTCCGATAGCAGAGATGTGATATCTCAATGCTTATACCAAACCTGAGACCCTTCCTATGGCATGAGATGTGATATTCAACTCCTTGCCATTCAAATCCTAAGACCCTTCCTATAGCATGAGATGTGATATCTCTATGCTTCTAATACCAAACCTGAGACCCTTCCTATAACATGAGATGGGATATCCAACTCCTTCCTATTCCAATCCTGAGACCCTTCCGATAGCAGAGATGTGATATCTCAATGCTTATACCAAACCTGAGAACCTTCCTATGGCCTGAGATGTCATATACAACTCCTTCCCATTCCAATCCTGAGACCCTTCCTTTAGCATGAGATGTGATATCTCAATGCTTATACCAAATCTGAGACCCTTCCTACAGCATGAGATGTGATATCCAATTCCTTCCCATTCCAATCCTGATACCCTTCCTATAGCATGAGATGTGATATCTCAATGTTTATACCAAACCTGAGAGCCTACCTATAGCATGAGATGTGATCTCCAAGTCCATCCCATTCCAATCCTTAGACCCTTCCTACAGCATGCAATGTGATATCTCAATGATTCTAATACTAAACCAGAGACTCTTCCTATAACATGAGATGTGATATCCAATTCCTTCCCATTCCAAACCTGAGACCCTTCCTATTGGATGAGATGTGATATCCAACTCCTTCCCATTCCAACCCTGAGACCCTTCCTATAGCATGAGATGTGATGTCTCAATGCTTCTAACACCAGACCTGAGATCCTTCCTATAACATGAGATGTGATATCCAACTCCTTCCATTCCAATCCTGAGACCCGTCCTATAGCATGAGATGTGATATCTCAATGCTTATACCAAACCTGAGACCCTTCCTATAGCATGAGATGTGATATCCAACTGCTTCCCATTCCAATCCTGAGACCCTTCCTATAGCATGAGATGTGATATCTCAATGCTTCTAATACCAAACCTGAGATCCTTCCTCTAACATGAAATGTGATATCCAACTCCTTTCCTTTCCAAACCTAAGAGCCTATCTATAGCATGAGATGTGATATCCAAGACCTTCCCATTCCAACCCTTAGACCTTTCCTACAGCATGCAATATGATATCTCAATGATTCTAATAACAAACCTGAGACCCGTACTATAACATGAGATGGGATATCCAACTCCTTCCCATTCCAATCCTGAGACACTTCCGATAGCAGAGATGTGATATCTCAATGCTTATACCAAACCTGAGACCCTTCCTATAACATGAGATGTGATATCCAAATCCTTCCCGTTCCAAACCTGAGACCCTTCCTTTAGCATGAGATGTGATATCCAGCACCTTCCCATTCCAATCCTGAGACACTTCCGATAGCATGAGATGTGATATCTCAACGCTTCTAATATCAAAACTGAGACCCTCCCTATAGCATGATATGTGATATCTAAGTCCTTCCCATTCCAATCCTGAGACCCTCCCTTTAGCATGAGATGTGATATCCAACTCCTTCCTATTCCAATCCTGAGACTCTTCTGATAGCATGAGATGTGATATCTCAATGCTTCTAATACCAAACCTGAGATCCTTCCGATAGCATGAGATGTGATATCTCAATGCTTCTAATACCAAACCTGAGATCCTTCCTATAACATGAGATGTGATATCCAAATCCTTCCCCTTCCAAACCTGAGACCCTCCCTTTAGCATGAGATGTGATATCCAACTCCTTCCCATTCCATTCCTGAGACCCTTCTGATAGCATGAGATGTGATATCTCAATGCCTCTAATACCAAACCTGAGATCCTACCTCTAACATGAAATGTGATATCCAACTCTTTCCCCTTCCAAACCTGAGAGCCTTCCTATAGCATGAGATGTGATATCCAAGTCCTTCCCATTCCAATCCTGAGACCCTTCCTATAGCTTGAGATGTGATATCCAACTCCTTCCCATTCCAATTCTGAGACCCTTCCTATACTATGAGACTTGATATCTCAATGCTTCTAATACCAAACGTGAGACCCGTAATATAACATGAGATGTGATATCCAAATCCTTCCCCTTCCAAACCTTAGACCCTTCCTTTATCATGAGATGTGATATCCAACTCCTTCCCATTCCAATCCTGAGACCCTTCCGATATCATGAGATGTGATATCTCAAAGCTTCTAATATCAAACTTGAGACCCTCCCTATAGCATGAGATGTGATATCCAAGTCCTTCCCATTCCAATCCTGAGACCCTTCCTATAGCATGAGATGTGATATCTCAATGCTTCTAATACCAAACCTGAGACCCTTCCTATAACATGAGATGGGAATATCCAACTCCTTCCCATTCCAATCCTGAGACCCTTCCGATAGCAGAGATGTGATATCTCAATGCTTATACCAAACCTGAGATCCTTCCTATAACATGAGATGTGATATCCAACTCCTTCCCATTCCAATCCTGAGACACTTCCTATAGCATGAGATGTGATATCTCACTGCTTATACCAAACCTGAGACCCTTCCCATAGCATGAGATGTGATATCCAACTCCTTCCCATTCCAATCCTCAGACCCTTCCTATAGCATGAGATGTGATATCTCAATGCTTCTAATATCAAACTTGAGACCCTACCTATAGCATGAGATGTGATATCCAAGTCCTTCCCATTCCAATCCTGAGACGCTTCCTATAGCATGAGATGTGATATCCAACTCCTTCCCATTCCAATCCTGAGACCCTTCTGATAGCATGAGATGTGATATCTCAATGCTTCTAATACCAAACCTGAGATCCTTCCGATAGCATGAGATGTGATATCTCAATGCTTCTAATACCAAACCTGAGATCCTTCCTATAACATGAGATGTGATATCCAAATCCTTCCCCTTCCAAACCTGAGACCCTCCCTTTAGCATGAGATGTGATATCCAACTCCTTCCCATTCCATTCCTGAGACCCTTCTGATAGCATGAGATGTGATATCTCAATGCCTCTAATACCAAACCTGAGATCCTACCTCTAACATGAAATGTGATATCCAACTCCTTCCCATTCCAACCTGAGACCCTTCCTATAGCATGAGATGGGATATCCAACTCCTTCCAAATCCAATACTGATACCCTTCCAATAGCATGAGATGTGATATCCCAATGCTTCTACCAAACCTGAGACCCATACTATGGCATAAGATGTGACATCAAACTCCTTCCCATTCCAATCCTGAGACCCTTTCTATAGCTTGAGATGTGATATCCAACTCCTTCCCATTCCAATTCTGAGACCCTTCCTATACTCTGAGACTTGATATCTCAATGCTTCTAATACCAAACCTGAGACCCGTAATATAACATGAGATGTGATATCCAAATCCTTCCCCTTCCAAACCTTAGACCCTTCCTTTATCATGAGATGTGATATCTCAAAGCTTCTAATATCAAACTTGAGACCCTCCCTATAGCATGAGATGTGATATCCAAGTCCTTCCCATTCCAATCCTGAGACCCTTCCTATAGCATGAGATGTGATATCTCAATGCTTCTAATACCAAACCTGAGACCCTTCCTATAACATGAGATGGGAATATCCAACTCCTTCCCTTTCCAATCCTGAGACCCTTCCGATAGCAGAGATGTGATATCTCAATGCTTATACCAAACCTGATACCATTCCTATGGCATGAGATGTGATATCCAACTCCTTGCCATTCAAATCCTGAGACCCTTCCTATAGCATGAGAAGGGATATCCAACTCCTTCCCAATCCAATCCTGAGACCCTTCCGATATCATGAGATGTGATATCTCAAAGCTTCTAATATCAAACTTGAGACCCTCCCTATAGCATGAGATGTGATATCCAAGTCCTTCCCATTCCAATCCTGAGACCCTTCCTATAGCATGAGATGTGATATCTCAATGCTTCTAATACCAAACCTGAGACCCTTCCTATAACATGAGATGGGAATATCCAACTCCTTCCCATTCCAATCCTGAGACCCTTCCGATAGCAGAGATGTGATATCTCAATGCTTATACCAAACCTGATACCATTCCTATGGCATGAGATGTGATATCCAACTCCTTGCCATTCAAATCCTGAGACCCTTCCTATAGCATGAGAAGGGATATCCAACTCCTTCCCAATCCAATCCTGAGACCCTTCCGATAGCAGAGACGTGATATCTCAATGCTTCTACCAAACCTGAGACCCTTCCTTTAGCATGAGATGTGATATCCAAATCCTTCACATTCCAATCCTGAGATCCTTCCTATAGCATGAGATGTGATATCTCAATGCTTCTAATACCAAACCTGAGATCCTTCCTATAACATGAGATGTGATATCCAATTCCTTCCCATTCCAAACCTGAGACCCTTCCTATTGGATGAGTTGTGATATCCAACTCCTTCCCATTCCAACCCCGAGACCCGTCCTATAGCATGAGATGTGATGTCTCAATGCTTCTAATACCAAACCTGAGATCCTTCCTATAACATGAGATGTGATATCCAACTCCTTCCATTCCAATCCTGAGACCCGTCCTATAGCATGAGATGTGATATCTCAATGCTTATACCAAACCTGAGACCCTTCCTATAGCATGAGATGTGATATCCAACTACTTCCCATTCCAATCCTGAGACCCTTCCTCTAACATGAAATGTGATATCCAACTCCTTCCCTTTCCAAACCTAAGAGCCTATCTATATCATGAGATGTGATATCCAGGTCCTTCCCATTCCAATCCTTAGACCCTTCCTACAGCATGCAATATGATATCTCAATGATTCTAATAACAAACCTGAGACCCGTCCTATAGCATGAGATATGATATCCAAGTCCTTCCCATTCCAATCCTGAGACCCTTCCTATAACATGAAATGTGATATCCAACTCCTTCCCATTCCAACCTGAGACCCTTCCTATAGCATGAGATGGGATATCCAACTTCTTCCAAATCCAATACTGATACCCTTCCGATAGCATGAGATGTGATATCCCAATGCTTCTACCAAACCTGAGACCCATACTATGGCATGAGATGTGATATCAAACTCCTTCCCATTCCAATCCTGAGACCCTTCCTATAGCTTGAGGTGTGATATCCAACTCCTTCCCATTCCAATTCTGAGACCCTTCTTATACCATGAGACTTGATATCTCAATGCTTCTAATACCAAACCTGAGACCCGTCCTATAACATGAGATGTGATATCCAAATCCTTCCCCTTCCAAACCTTAGACCCTTCCTTTATCATGAGATGTGATATCCAACTCCTTCCCATTCCAATCCTGAGACCCTTCCGATATCATGAGATTTGTTATCTCAATGCTTCTAATATCAAACTTGAGACCCTCCCTATAGCATGAGATGTGACATCCAAGTCCTTCCCATTCCAATCCTGAGACCCTTCCTATAGCATGAGATGTGATATCTCTATGCTTCTAATACCAAACCTGAGACCCTTCCTATAACATGAGATGGGATATCCAACTCCTTCCCATTCCAATCCTGAGACCTTTCCGATAGCAGAGATGTGATATCTCAATGCTTATACCAAACCTGAGAACCTTCCTATGGCCTGAGATGTCATATACAACTCCTTCCCATTCCAATCCTGAGACCCTTCCTTTAGCATGAGATGTGATATCTCAATGCTTATACCAAATCTGAGACCCTTCCTATAGCATGAGATGTGATATCCAATTCCTTCCCATTCCAATCCTGAGACCCTTCCTATAGCATGAGATGTGATATCTCAATGCTTATACCAAACCTGAGAGCCTACCTATAGCATGAGATGTGATATCCAAGTCCATCCCATTCCAATCCTTAGACCCTTCCTACAGCATGCGATGTGATATCTCAATTATTCTAATACCAAACCAGAGACTCTTCCTATAACATGAGATGGGATATCCAACTCCTTCCCATTCCAATCCTGAGCCGCTTCCGATAGCAGAGATGTGATATCTCAATGCTTATACCAAACCTGAGACCCTTCCTATAACATGAGATGTGATATCCAACTCCTTCCTGTTCCAAACCTGAGACACTAACTATAGCATATGTGATATCCAACTCCTTCCAATTCCAAACATGAGACCCTTCCTATAGCAAGAAAGTAATATCCAACTCCTACCCATTCCAATCCTGAGACCCTTCCTATAGCAAGAGATGTGATATCCAAATCCTTCCCATTCCAATCCTGAGACCCTTCCTATAACATGAGATGTGATATCCAACTCCTTCCCATTCCAACCTGAGACACTTCCTATAGCATGAGAAGGGATATCCAACTCCTTCCCAATCCAATCCTGAGACCCTTCCGATAGCAGAGATGTGATATCTCAATGCTTATACCAAACCTGAGACCCTTCCTATGGCATGAGATGTGATATCCAACTCCTTGCCATTCAAATCCTGAGACCCTTCCTATAGCATGAGAAGGGATATCCAACTCCTTCCCAATCCAATCCTGAGACCCTTCCGATAGCAGAGACGTGATATCTCAATGCTTCTACCAAACCTGAGACCCTTCCTTTAGCATGAGATGTGATATCCAAATCCTTCACATTCCAATCCTGAGACCCTTCCTATAGCATGAGATGTGATATCTCAATGCTTCTAATACCAAACCTGAGATCCTTCCTATAACATGAGATGTGATATCCAATTCCTTCCCATTCCAAACCTGAGACCCTTCCTATTGGATGAGATGTGATATCCAACTCCTTCCCATTCCAACCCTGAGACCCTTCCTATAGCATGAGATGTGATGTCTCAATGCTTCTAATACCAAACCTGAGATCCTTCCTATAACATGAGATATGATATCCAACTCCTTCCATTCCAATCCTGAGACCCGTCCTATAGCATGAGATGTGATATCTCAATGCTTATACCAAACCTGAGACCCTTCCTATAGCATGAGATGTGATATCCAACTGCTTCCCATTCCAATCCTGAGACCCTTCCTATAGCATGAGATGTGATATCTCAATGCTTCTAATACCAAACCTGAGATCCTTCCTCTAACATGAAATGTGATATCCAACTCCTTCCCTTTCCAAACCTAAGAGCCTATCTATAGCATGAGATGTGATATCCAAGTCCTTCACATTCCAACCCTTAGACCCTTCCTACAGCATGCAATATGATATCTCAATGATTCTAATAACAAACCTGAGACCCGTCCTTTAACATGAGATGGGATATCCAACTCCTTCCCATTCCAATCCTGAGACACTTCCGATAGCAGAGATGTGATATCTCAATGCTTATACCAAACCTGAGACCCTTCCTATAACATGAGATGTGATATCCAAATCCTTCCCGTTCCAAACCTGAGACCCTTCCTTTAGCATGAGATGTGATATCCAGCTCCTTCCCATTCCAATCCTGAGACACTTCCGATAGCATGAGATGTGATATCTCAATGCTTCTAATATCAAAACTGAGACCCTCCCTATAGCATGATATGTGATATCTAAGTCCTTCCCATTCCAATCCTGAGACCCTCCCTATAGCATGAGATGTGATATCCAACTCCTTCCCATTCCAATCCTGAGACACTTCCTATAGCATGAGATATGATATCTCAATACTTCTAATTCCAAACGTGAGATCCTTCCGATAACATGAGATGTGATATCCAAATCCTTCCCCTTCCAAACCTGAGACCCTCCCTTTAGCATGAGATGTGATATCCAACTCCTTCCTATTCCAATCCTGAGACTCTTCTGATAGCATGAGATGTGATATCTCAATGCTTCTAATACCAAACCTGAGATCCTTCCGATAGCATGAGATGTGATATCTCAATGCTTCTAATACCAAACCTGAGATCCTTCCTATAACATGAGATGTGATATCCAAATCCTTCCCCTTCCAAACCTGAGAGCCTTCCTATAGCATGAGATGTGATATCCAAGTCCTTCCCATTCCAATCCTGAGACCCTTCCTATAGCTTGAGATGTGATATCCAACTCCTTCCCATTCCAATTCTGAGACCCTTCCTATACTATGAGACTTGATATCTCAATGCTTCTAATACCAAACCTGAGACCCGTAATATGACATGAGATGTGATATCCAAATCCTTCCCCTTCCAAACCTTAGACCCTTCCTTTATCATGAGATGTGATATCCAACTCCTTCCCATTCCAATCCTGAGACCCTTCCGATATCATGAGATGTGATATCTCAAAGCTTCTAATATCAAACTTGAGACCCTCACTATAGCATGAGATGTGATATCCAAGTCCTTCCCATTCCAATCCTGAGACCCTTCCTATAGCATGAGATGTGATATCTCAATGCTTCTAATACCAAACCTGAGACCCTTCCTATAACATGAGATGGGAATATCCAACTCCTTCCCATTCCAATCCTGAGACACTTCCTATAGCATGAGATGTGATATCTCACTGCTTATACCAAACCTGAGACCCTTCCCATAGCATGAGATGTGATATCCAACTCCTTCCCATTCCAATCCTCAGACCCTTCCTATAGCATGAGATGTGATATCTCAATGCTTCTAATATCAAACTTGAGACCCTACCTATAGCATGAGATGTGATATCCAAGTCCTTCCCATTCCAATCCTGAGACACATCCTATAGCATGAGATGTGATATTTCAATGCTTCTAATACCAAACCTGAGACTCTTCCTATAACATGAGATGGGATATCCAACTCCTTCCCATTCCAATCCTGAGACCCTTTTGATAGCAGAGATGTGATATCTCAATGTTTATACCAAACCTGAGACCCTTCCTACGGCATGAGATGTCATATTCAACTCCTTCCCATTCCAATCCTGAGACCCTTCCTATAGCATGAGATGTGATATCCAACTCCTTTCCATTCCAATCCTGAGACCCTTCCTATAGCATGAGATTTGATGTCTCAATGCTTCTAATACCAAACCTGAGATCGTTCCTATAACATGAGATGTGATATCCAACTCCTTCCATTCCAATCCTGAGACCCTTCCTATAGCATGAGATGTGATATCTCAATGCTTATACCAAACCTGAGACCCTTCCTATAGCATGAGATGTGATATCCAACTCCTTCACGTTCCAAACCTGAGACCCTTCCTTTAGCATGAGATGTGATATCCAGCTCCTTCCCATTCCAATCCTGAGACATTTCCGATAGCATGAGATGTGATATCTCAATGCTTCTAATATCAAAACTGAGACCCTCCCTATAGCATGATATGTGATATCTAAGTCCTTCCCATTCCAATCCTGAGACCCTTCCTATAGCATGAGTTGTGATATCTCAATGCTTCTACCAAACCTGAGACCCTTCCTTTAGCATGAGATGTGATATCCAACTCCTTCCCATTCCAATCCTGAGACCCTTCCTATAGTATGAGATGTGATATCTCAATACTTCTAATACCAAACCTGAGATTCTTCCGATAACATGAGATGTGATATCTCAATACTTCTAATACCAAACCTGAGATCCATCCTATAACATGAGATGTGATATCCAAATCCTTCGCCTTCCAAACCTGAGACCCTCCCTTTAGCATGAGATGTGATATCCAACTCCTTCCCATTCCAATCCTGAGACCCTTCTGATAGCATAAGATATGATATCTCAATGCTTCTAATACCAAACCTGAGATCCTTCCTATAACATGAGATGTGATATCCAAATCCTTATCTTCCAAACCTGAGACCCTCCCTTTAGCATGAGATGTGATATCCAACTCCTTCCCATTCCAATCCTGAGACTCTTCTGATAGCATAAGATATGATATCTCAATGCTTCTATACCAAACCTGAGATCCTTCTGATAGCATGAGATGTGATATCTCAATACTTCTAATACCAAACCTGAGATCCTACCTCTAACATGAAATGTGATATCCAACTCTTTCCCCTTGCAAACCTGAGAGCCTTCCTATAGCATGAGATGTGATATCCAAGTCCTTCCCATTCCAATCCTGAGACCCTTCCTATAACATGAGATGTGATATCCAACTCCTTCCCATTCCAACCTGAGACCCTTCCTATAGCATGAGATGGGATATCCAACTCCTTCCAAATCCAATCCCGATACCCTTCCGATAGCATGAGATGTGATATCCCAATGCTTCTACCAAACCTGAGATCCATACTATGGCATGAGATGTGATATCAAACTCCTTCCCATTCTAATCCTGAGACCCTTCCTATAGCTTGAGATGTGATATCCAACTCCTTCCCATTCCAATTCTGAGACCCTTCCTATACCATGAGACTTGATATCTCAATGCTTCTAATACCAAACCTGAGACCCGTCCTATAACATGAGATGTGATATCCAAATCCTTCCCCTTCCAAACCTTAGACCCTTCCTTTATCATGAGATGTGATATCCAACTCCTTCCCATTCCAATCTTGAGACCCTTCCGATATCATGAAATGTGATATCTCAATGCTTCTAATATCAAACTTGAGACCCTCCCTATAGCATGAGATGTGATATCCAAGTCCTTCCCATTCCAATCCTGAGACCCTTCCTATAGCATGAGATGTGATATCTCAATGCTTCTAATACCAAACCTGAGACCCTTCCTATAACATGAGATGGGAATATCCAACTCCTTCCCATTCCAATCCTGAGACCCTTCCGATAGCAGAGATGTGATATCTCAATGCTTATACCAAACCTGAGATCCTTCCTATAACATGAGATGTGATATCCAACTCCTTCCCATTCCAATCCTGAGACACTTCCTATAGCATGAGATGTGATATCTCACTGCTTATACCAAACCTGAGACCCTTCCTATAGCATGAGATGTGATATCCAACTCCTTCCCATTCCAATCCTGAGACCCTTCCTATAGCATGAGATGTGATATCTCAATGCTTCTAATATCAAACTTGAGACCCTCCCTATAGCATGAGATGTGATACCCAAGTCCTTCCCATTCCAATCCTGAGACACTTCCTATAGCATGAGATGTGATATCTCAATGCTTCTAATACCAAACCTGAGACTCTTCCTATAACATGAGATGGGATATCCAACTCCTTCCCATTCCAATCCTGAGACCCTTTCGATAGCAGAGATGTGATATCTCAATGTTTATACCAAACCTGAGACCCTCCCTACGGCATGAGATGTCATATCCAACTCCTTCCCATTCCAATCCTGAGACCCTTCCTATAGCATGAGATGTGATATCCAACTCCTTCCCATTCCAATCTTGAGACCCTTCCAATATCATGAAATGTGATATCTCAATGCTTCTAATATCAAACTTGAGACCCTCCCTATAGCATGAGATGTGATATCCAAGTCCTTCCCATTCCAATCCTGAGACCCTTCCTATAGCATGAGATGTGATATCTCAATGCTTCTAATACCAAACCTGAGACCCTTCCTATAACATGAGATGGGAATATCCAACTCCTTCCCATTCCAATCCTGAGACCCTTCCGATAGCAGAGATGTGATATCTCAATGCTTATACCAAACCTGAGATCCTTCCTATAACATGAGATGTGATATCCAACTCCTTCCCATTCCAATCCTGAGACACTTCCTATAGCATGAGATGTGATATCTCACTGCTTATACCAAACCTGAGACCCTTCCTATAGCATGAGATGTGATATCCAACTCCTTCCCATTCCAATCCTGAGACCCTTCCTATAGCATGAGATGTGATATCTCAATGCTTCTAATATCAAACTTGAGACCCTCCCTATAGCATGAGATGTGATACCCAAGTCCTTCCCATTCCAATCCTGAGACACTTCCTATAGCATGAGATGTGATATCTCAATGCTTCTAATACCAAACCTGAGACTCTTCCTATAACATGAGATGGGATATCCAACTCCTTCCCATTCCAATCCTGAGACCCTTTCGATAGCAGAGATGTGATATCTCAATGTTTATACCAAACCTGAGACCCTCCCTACGGCATGAGATGTCATATACAACTCCTTCCCATTCCAATCCTGAAACCCTTCCTATAGCATGAGATGTGATATCCAACTCCTTCCCATTCCAATCCTGAGACCCTTCCTATAGCATGAGATGTGATGTCTCAATGCTTATAACAAAACCTGAGACCCTTCCTATAGCATGAGATGTGATATCCAACTCCTTCCCATTCCAATCCTGAGACCCTTCCTATAGCCTGAGATGTGATATCTCAATGCCTCTAATACCAAACCTGAGATCCTTCCTCTAACATGAAATGTGATATCCAACTCCTTCACTTTCCAAACCTGAGAGCCTATCTATAGCATGAGATGTGATATCCAAGTCCTTCCCATTCCAATCCTTAGACCCTTCCTACAGCATGCAATATGATATCTCAATGATTTTAATAAAAAACCTGAGACCCATCCTATAACATGAGATGGGATATCCAACTCCTTGCCATTCAAATCCTGAGACCCTTCCTATAGCATGAGAAGGGATATCCAACTCCTTCCCAATCCAATCCTGAGACCCTTCCGATAGCAGAGACGTGATATCTCAATGCTTCTACCAAACCTGAGACCCTTCCTTTAGCATGAGATGTGATATCCAAATCCTTCACATTCCAATCCTGAGACCCTTCCTATAGCATGAGATGTGATATCTCAATGCTTCTAATACCAAACCTGAGATCCTTCCTATAACATGAGATGTGATATCCAATTCCTTCCCATTCCAAACCTGAGACCCTTCCTATTGGATGAGATGTGATATCCAACTCCTTCCCATTCCAACCCTGAGACCCTTCCTATAGCATTAGATGTGATGTCTCAATGCTTCTAATACCAAACCTGAGATCCTTCCTATAACATGAGATGTGATATCCAACTCCTTCCATTCCAATCCTGAGACCCGTCCTATAGCATGAGATGTGATATCCAACTGCTTCCCATTCCAATCCTGAGACCCTTCCTATAGCATGAGATGTGATATCTCAATGCTTCTAATACCAAACCTGAGATCCTTCCTCTAACATGAAATGTGATATCCAACTCCTTCCCTTTCCAAACCTAAGAGCCTATCTATAGCATGAGATGTGATATCCAAGTCCTTCACATTCCAACCCTTAGACCCTTCCTACAGCATGCAATATGATATCTCAATGATTCTAATAACAAACCTGAGACCCGTCCTATAACATGAGATGGGATATCCAACTCCTTCCCATTCCAATCCTGAGACACTTCCGATAGCAGAGATGTGATATCTCAATGCTTATACCAAACCTGAGACCCTTCCTATAATATGAGATGTGATATCCAAATCCTTCCCGTTCCAAACCTGAGACCCTTCCTTTAGCATGAGATGTGAAATCCAGCTCCTTCCCATTCCAATCCTGAGACACTTCCGATAGCATGAGATGTGATATCTCAATGCTTCTAATATCAAAACTGAGACCCTCCCTATAGCATGATATGTGATATCTAAGTCCTTCCCATTCCAATCCTGAGACCCTCCCTATAGCATGAGATGTGATATCCAACTCCTTCCCATTCCAATCCTGAGACCCTTCCTATAGCATGAGATATGATATCTCAATACTTCTAATACCAAATGTGAGATCCTTCCGATAACATGAGATGTGATATCCAAATCCTTCCCCTTCCAAACCTGAGACCCTCCCTTTAGCATGAGATGTGATATCCAACTCCTTCCTATTCCAATCCTGAGACTCTTCTGATAGCATGAGATGTGATATCTCAATGCTTCTAATACCAAACCTGAGATCCTTCCGATAGCATGAGATGTGATATCTCAATGGTTCTAATACCAAACCTGAGATCCTTCCTATAACATGAGATGTGATATCCAAATCCTTCCCCTTCCAAACCTGAGACCCTCCCTTTAGCATGAGATGTGATATCCAACTCCTTCCCATTCCATTCCTGAGACCCTTCTGATAGCATGAGATGTGATATCTCAATGCCTCTAATACCAAACCTGAGATCCTACCTCTAACATGAAATGTGATATCCAACTCTTTCCCCTTCCAAACCTGAGAGCCTTCCTATAGCATGAGATGTGATATCCAAGTCCTTCCCATTCCAATCCTGAGACCCTTCCTATAGCTTGAGATGTGATATCCAACTCCTTCCCATTCCAATTCTGAGACCCTTCCTATACTATGAGACTTGATATCTCAATGCTTCTAATACCAAACCTGAGACCCGTAATATAACATGAGATGTGATATCCAAATCCTTCCCCTTCCAAACCTTAGACCCTTCCTTTATCATGATATGTGATATCCAACTCCTTCCCATTCCAATCCTGAGACCCTTCCGATATCATGAGATGTGATATCTCAAAGCTTCTAATATCAAACTTGAGACCCTCTCTATAGCATGAGATGTGATATCCAAGTCCTTCCCATTCCAATCCTGAGACCCTTCCTATAGCATGAGATGTGATATCTCAATGCTTCTAATATCAAACTTGAGACCCTACCTATAGCATGAGATGTGATATCCAAGTCCTTCCCATTCCAATCCTGAGACACTTCCTATAGCATGAGATGTGATATCTCAATGCTTCTAATACCAAACCTGAGACTCTTCCTATAACATGAGATGGGATATCCAACTCCTTCCCATTCCAATCCTGAGACCCTTTTGATAGCAGAGATGTGATATCTCAATGTTTATACCAAACCTGAGACCCTTCCTACGGCATGAGATGTCATATTCAACTCCTTTCCATTCCAATCCTGAGACCCTTCCTATAGCATGAGATGTGATATCCAACTCCTTCCCATTCCAATCCTGAGACCCTTCCTATAGCATGAGATGTGATGTCTCAATGCTTCTAATACCAAACCTGAGATCCTTCCTATAACATGAGATGTGATATCCAACTCCTTCCATTCCAATCCTGAGACCCTTCCTATAGCATGAGATGTGATATCTCAATGCTTACACCAAACCTGAGACCCTTCCTATAGCATGAGATGTGATATCCAACTCCTTCCCATTCCAATCCTGAGACCCTTCCTATAGCCTGAGATGTGATATCTCAATGCCTCTAATACCAAACCTGAGATCCTTCCTCTAACATGAAATGTGATATCCAACTCCTTCACTTTCCAAACCTGAGAGCCTATCTATAGCATGAGATGTGATATCCAAGTCCTTCCCATTCCAATCCTTAGACCCTTCCTACAGCATGGAATATGATATCTCAATGATTCTAATAAAAAACTTGAGACCCGTCCTATAACATGAGATGGGATATCCAACTCCTTCCCATTCCAATCCTGAGACACTTCCGATAGCAGAGATGTGATATCTCAATGTTTATACCAAACCTGAGACCCTTCCTATAACATGAGATGTGATATCCAACTCCTTCCCGTTCCAAACCTGAGACCCTTCCTTTAGCATGAGATGTCATATGCAGCTCCTTCCCATTCCAATCCTGAGACACTTCCGATAGCATGAGATGTGATATCTCAATGCTTCTAATATCAAAACTGAGACCCTCCCTATAGCATGATATGTGATATCTAAGTCCTTCCCATTCCAATCCTGAGACCCTTCCTATAGCATGAGATGTGATATCTCAATGCTTCTACCAAACCTGAGACCCTTCCTTTAGCATGAGATTTGATATCCAACTCCTTCCCATTCCAATCCTGAGACCCTTCCTATAGCATGAGATGTGATATCTCAATACTTCTAATACCAAATGTGAGATCCTTCCGATAACATGAGATGTGATATCCAAATCCTTCCCCTTCCAAACCTGAGACCCTCCCTTTAGCATGAGATGTGATATCCAACTCCTTCCTATTCCAATCCTGAGACTCTTCTGATAGCATGAGATGTGATATCTCAATGCTTCTAATACCAAACCTGAGATCCTTCCGATAGCATGAGATGTGATATCTCAATGCTTCTAATACCAAACCTGAGATCCTTCCTATAACATGAGATGTGATATCCAAATCCTTCCCCTTCCAAACCTGAGACCCTCCCTTTAGCATGAGATGTGATATCCAACTCCTTCCCATTCCATTCCTGAGACCCTTCTGATAGCATGAGATGTGATATCTCAATGCCTCTAATACCAAACCTGAGATCCTACCTCTAACATGAAATGTGATATCCAACTCTTTCCCCTTCCAAACCTGAGAGCCTTCCTATAGCATGAGATGTGATATCCAAGTCCTTCCCATTCCAATCCTGAGACCCTTCCTATAGCTTGAGATGTGATATCCAACTCCTTCCCATTCCAATTCTGAGACCCTTCCTATACTATGAGACTTGATATCTCAATGCTTCTAATACCAAACCTGAGACCCGTAATATAACATGAGATGTGATATCCAAATCCTTCCCCTTCCAAACCTTAGACCCTTCCTTTATCATGAGATGTGATATCCAACTCCTTCCCATTCCAATCCTGAGACCCTTCCGATATCATGAGATGTGATATCTCAAAGCTTCTAATATCAAACTTGAGACCCTCTCTATAGCATGAGATGTGATATCCAAGTCCTTCCCAATCCAATCCTGAGACCCTTCCTATAGCATGAGATGTGATATCTCAATGCTTCTAATATCAAACTTGAGACCCTACCTATAGCATGAGATGTGATATCCAAGTCCTTCCCATTCCAATCCTGAGACACTTCCTATAGCATGAGATGTGATATCTCAATGCTTCTAATACCAAACCTGAGACTCTTCCTATAACATGAGATGGGATATCCAACTCCTTCCCATTCCAATCCTGAGACCCTTTTGATAGCAGAGATGTGATATCTCAATGTTTATACCAAACCTGAGACCCTTCCTACGGCATGAGATGTCATATTCAACTCCTTTCCATTCCAATCCTGAGACCCTTCCTATAGCATGAGATGTGATATCCAACTCCTTCCCATTCCAATCCTGAGACCCTTCCTATAGCATGAGATGTGATATCTCAATCCTTCTAATACCAAACCTGAGATCCTTCCTCTAACATGAAATGTGATATCCAACTCCTTCACTTTCCAAACCTGAGAGCCTATCTATAGCATGAGATGTGATATCCAAGTCCTTCCCATTCCAATCCTTAGACCCTTCCTACAGCATGGAATATGATATCTCAATGATTCTAATAAAAAACTTGAGACCCGTCCTATAACATGAGATGGGATATCCAACTCCTTCCCATTCCAATACTGAGACACTTCCGATAGCAGAGATGTGATATCTCAATGTTTATACCAAACCTGAGAACCTTCCTATAACATGAGATGGGATATCCAACTCCTTCCCGTTCCAAACCTGAGACCCTTCCTTTAGCATGAGATGTCATATCCAGCTCCTTCCCATTCCAATCCTGAGACACTTCCGATAGCATGAGATGTGATATCTCAATGCTTCTAATATCAAAACTGAGACCCTCCCTATAGCATGATATGTGATATCTAAGTCCTTCCCATTCCAATCCTGAGACCCTTCCTATAGCATGAGATGTGATATCTCAATGCTTCTACCAAACCTGAGACCCTTCCTTTAGCATGAGATGTGATATCCAACTCCTTCCCATTCCAATCCTGAGACCCTTCCTATAGCATGAGATGTGATATCTCAATACTTCTAATACCATACCTGAGATCCTTCCGATAACATGAGATGTGATATCTCAATACTTCTAATACCAAACCTGAGATCCATCCTATAACATGAGATGTGATATCCAAATCTTTCGCCTTCCAAACCTGAGACCCTCCCTTTAGCATGAGATGTGATATCCAACTCCTTCCCATTCCAATCCTGAGACTCTTCTGATAGCATAAGATATGATATCTCAATGCTTCTAAACCAAACCTGAGATCCTTCTGATAGCATGAGATGTGATATCTCAATACTTCTAATACCAAACCTGAGATCCTACCTCTAACATGAAACTCTTTCCCCTTGCAAACCTGAGAGCCTTCCTATAGCATGAGATGTGATATCCAAGTCCTTCCCATTCCAATCCTGAGACCCTTCCTATAACATGAGATGTGATATCCAACTCCTTCCCATTCCAACCTGAGACCCTTCCTATAGCATGAGATGGGATATCCAACTCCTTCCAAATCCAATCCCAATACCCTTCAGATAGCATGAGATGTGATATCCCAATGCTTCTACCAAACCTGAGACCCATACTATGGCATAAGATGTGATATCAAACTCCTTCCCATTCTAATCCTGAGACACTTCCTATAGCTTGAGATGTGATACCCAACTCCTTCCCATTCCAATTCTGAGACCCTTCCTATACCATGAGACTTGATATCTCAATGCTTCTAATACCAAACCTGAGACCCGTCCTATAACATGAGATGTGATATCCAAATCCTTCCCCTTCCAAACCTTAGACCCTTCCTTTATCATGAGATGTGATATCCAACTCCTTCCCATTCCAATCTTGAGACCCTTCCGATATGAAATGTGATATCTCAATGCTTCTAATATCAAACTTGAGACCCTCCCTATAGCATGAGATGTGATATCCAAGTCCTTCCCATTCCAATCCTGAGACCCTTCCTATAGCATGAGATGTGATATCTCAATGCTTCTAATACCAAACCTGAGACCCTTCCTATAACATGAGATGGGAATATCCAACTCCTTCCCATTCCAATCCTGAGACCCTTCCGATAGCAGAGATGTGATATCTCAATGCTTATACCAAACCTGAGATCCTTCCTATAACATGAGATGTGATATCCAACTCCTTCCCATTCCAATCCTGAGACACTTCCTATAGCATGAGATGTGATATCTCACTGCTTATACCAAACCTGAGACCCTTCCTATAGCATGAGATGTGATATCCAACTCCTTCCCATTCCAATCCTGAGACCCTTCCTATAGCATGAGATGTGATATCTCAATGCTTCTAATATCAAACTTGAGACCCTCCCTATAGCATGAGATGTGATACCCAGTCCTTCCCATTCCAATCCTGAGACCCTTCCTATAGCATGAGATGTGATGTCTCAATGCTTCTAATACCAAACCTGAGATCCTTCCTATAACATGAGATGTGATATCCAACTCCTTCCATTCCAATCCTGAGACCCTTCCTATAGCATGAGATGTGATATCTCAATGCTTATACCAAACCTGAGACCCTTCCTATAGCATGAGATGTGATATCCAACTCCTTCCCATTCCAATCCTGAGACCCTTCCTATAGCCTGAGATGTGATATCTCAATGCCTCTAATACCAAACCTGAGATCCTTCCTCTAACATGAAATGTGATATCCAACTCCTTCACTTTCCAAACCTGAGAGCCTATCTATAGCATGAGATGTGATATCCAAGTCCTTCCCATTCCAATCCTTAGACCCTTCCTACAGCATGGAATATGATATCTCAATGATTCTAATAAAAAACTTGAGACCCGTCCTATAACATGAGATGGGATATCCAACTCCTTCCCATTCCAATCCTGAGACACTTCCGATAGCAGAGATGTGATATCTCAATGTTTATACCAAACCTGAGACCCTTCCTATAACATGAGATGTGATATCCAACTCCTTCCCGTTCCAAACCTGAGACCCTTCCTTTAGCATGAGATGTCATATGCAGCTCCTTCCCATTCCAATCCTGAGACACTTCCGATAGCATGAGATGTGATATCTCAATGCTTCTAATATCAAAACTGAGACCCTCCCTATAGCATGATATGTGATATCTAAGTCCTTCCCATTCCAATCCTGAGACCCTTCCTATAGCATGAGATGTGATATCTCAATGCTTCTACCAAACCTGAGACCCTTCCTTTAGCATGAGATGTGATATCCAACTCCTTCCCATTCCAATCCTGAGACCCTTCCTATAGCATGAGATGTGATATCTCAATACTTCTAATACCAAATGTGAGATCCTTCCGATAACATGAGATGTGATATCCAAATCCTTCCCCTTCCAAACCTGAGACCCTCCCTTTAGCATGAGATGTGATATCCAACTCCTTCCTATTCCAATCCTGAGACTCTTCTGATAGCATGAGATGTGATATCTCAATGCTTCTAATACCAAACCTGAGATCCTTCCGATAGCATGAGATGTGATATCTCAATGCTTCTAATACCAAACCTGAGATCCTTCCTATAACATGAGATGTGATATCCAAATCCTTCCCCTTCCAAACCTGAGACCCTCCCTTTAGCATGAGATGTGATATCCAACTCCTTCCCATTCCATTCCTGAGACCCTTCTGATAGCATGAGATGTGATATCTCAATGCCTCTAATACCAAACCTGAGATCCTACCTCTAACATGAAATGTGATATCCAACTCTTTCCCCTTCCAAACCTGAGAGCCTTCCTATAGCATGAGATGTGATATCCAAGTCCTTCCCATTCCAATCCTGAGACCCTTCCTATAGCTTGAGATGTGATATCCAACTCCTTCCCATTCCAATTCTGAGACCCTTCCTATACTATGAGACTTGATATCTCAATGCTTCTAATACCAAACCTGAGACCCGTAATATAACATGAGATGTGATATCCAAATCCTTCCCCTTCCAAACCTTAGACCCTTCCTTTATCATGAGATGTGATATCCAACTCCTTCCCATTCCAATCCTGAGACCCTTCCGATATCATGAGATGTGATATCTCAAAGCTTCTAATATCAAACTTGAGACCCTCTCTATAGCATGAGATGTGATATCCAAGTCCTTCCCATTCCAATCCTGAGACCCTTCCTATAGCATGAGATGTGATATCTCAATGCTTCTAATATCAAACTTGAGACCCTACCTATAGCATGAGATGTGATATCCAAGTCCTTCCCATTCCAATCCTGAGACACTTCCTATAGCATGAGATGTGATATCTCAATGCTTCTAATACCAAACCTGAGACTCTTCCTATAACATGAGATGGGATATCCAACTCCTTCCCATTCCAATCCTGAGACCCTTTTGATAGCAGAGATGTGATATCTCAATGTTTATACCAAACCTGAGACCCTTCCTACGGCATGAGATGTCATATTCAACTCCTTTCCATTCCAATCCTGAGACCCTTCCTATAGCATGAGATGTGATATCCAACTCCTTCCCATTCCAATCCTGAGACCCTTCCTATAGCATGAGATGTGATGTCTCAATGCTTCTAATACCAAACCTGAGATCCTTCCTATAACATGAGATGTGATATCCAACTCCTTCCATTCCAATCCTGAGACCCTTCCTATAGCATGAGATGTGATATCTCAATGCTTATACCAAACCTGAGACCCTTCCTATAGCATGAGATGTGATATCCAACTCCTTCCCATTCCAATCCTGAGACCCTTCCTATAGCCTGAGATGTGATATCTCAATGCCTCTAATACCAAACCTGAGATCCTTCCTCTAACATGAAATGTGATATCCAACTCCTTCACTTTCCAAACCTGAGAGCCTATCTATAGCATGAGATGTGATATCCAAGTCCTTCCCATTCCAATCCTTAGACCCTTCCTACAGCATGGAATATGATATCTCAATGATTCTAATAAAAAACTTGAGACCCGTCCTATAACATGAGATGGGATATCCAACTCCTTCCCATTCCAATACTGAGACACTTCCGATAGCAGAGATGTGATATCTCAATGTTTATACCAAACCTGAGACCCTTCCTATAACATGAGATGTGATATCCAACTCCTTCCCGTTCCAAACCTGAGACCCTTCCTTTAGCATGAGAAGTCATATCCAGCTCCTTCCCATTCCAATCCTGAGACACTTCCGATAGCATGAGATGTGATATCTCAATGCTTCTAATATCAAAACTGAGACCCTCCCTATAGCATGATATGTGATATCTAAGTCCTTCCCATTCCAATCCTGAGACCCTTCCTATAGCATGAGATGTGATATCTCAATGCTTCTACCAAACCTGAGACCCTTCCTTTAGCATGAGATGTGATATCCAACTCCTTCCCATTCCAATCCAAAGACCCTTCCTATAGCATGAGATGTGATATCTCAATACTTCTAATACCAAACCTGAGATCCTTCCGATAACATGAGATGTGATATCTCAATACTTCTAATACCAAACCTGAGATCCATCCTATAACATGAGATGTGATATCCAAATCTTTCGCCTTCCAAACCTGAGACCCTCCCTTTAGCATGAGATGTGATATCCAACTCCTTCCCATTCCAATCCTGAGACCCTTCTGATAGCATAAGATATGATATCTCAATGCTTCTATGCCAAACCTGAGATCCTTCCGATAGCATGAGATGTGATATCTCAATACTTCTAATACCAAACCTGAGATCCTTCCTATAACATGAGATGTGATATCCAAATCCTTATCTTCCAAACCTGAGACCCTCCCTTTAGCATGAGATGTGATATCCAACTCCTTCCCATTCCAATCCTGAGACTCTTCTGATAGCATAAGATATGATATCTCAATGCTTCTAAACCAAACCTGAGATCCTTCTGATAGCATGAGATGTGATATCTCAATACTTCTAATACCAAACCTGAGATCCTACCTCTAACATGAAATGTGATATCCAACTCTTTCCCCTTGCAAACCTGAGAGCCTTCCTATAGCATGAGATGTGATATCCAAGTCCTTCCCATTCCAATCCTGAGACCCTTCCTATAACATGAGATGTGATATCCAACTCCTTCCCATTCCAACCTGAGACCCTTCCTATAGCATGAGATGGGATATCCAACTCCTTCCAAATCCAATCCCGACACCCTTCAGATAGCATGAGATGTGATATCCCAATGCTTCTACCAAACCTGAGACCCATACTATGGCATAAGATGTGATATCAAACTCCTTCCCATTCTAATCCTGAGACACTTCCTATAGCTTGAGATGTGATACCCAACTCCTTCCCATTCCAATTCTGAGACCCTTCCTATACCATGAGACTTGATATCTCAATGCTTCTAATACCAAACCTGAGACCCGTCCTATAACATGAGATGTGATATCCAAATCCTTCCCCTTCCAAACCTTAGACCCTTCCTTTATCATGAGATGTGATATCCAACTCCTTCCCATTCCAATCTTGAGACCCTTCCGATATGAAATGTGATATCTCAATGCTTCTAATATCAAACTTGAGACCCTCCCTATAGCATGAGATGTGATATCCAAGCCCTTCCCATTCCAATCCTGAGACCCTTCCTATAGCATGAGATGTGATATCTCAATGCTTCTAATACCAAACCTGAGACCCTTCCTATAACATGAGATGGGAATATCCAACTCCTTCCCATTCCAATCCTGAGACCCTTCCGATAGCAGAGATGTGATATCTCAATGCTTATACCAAACCTGAGATCCTTCCTATAACATGAGATGTGATATCCAACTCCTTCCCATTCCAATCCTGAGACACTTCCTATAGCATGAGATGTGATATCTCACTGCTTATACCAAACCTGAGACCCTTCCTATAGCATGAGATGTGATATCCAACTCCTTCCCATTCCAATCCTGAGACCCTTCCTATAGCATGAGATGTGATATCTCAATGCTTCTAATATCAAACTTGAGACCCTCCCTATAGCATGAGATGTGATACCCAAGTCCTTCCCATTCCAATCCTGAGACACTTCCTATAGCATGAGATGTGATATCTCAATGCTTCTAATACCAAACCTGAGACTCTTCCTATAACATGAGATGGGATATCCAACTCCTTCCCATTCCAATCCTGAGACCCTTTCGATAGCAGAGATGTGATATCTCAATGTTTATACCAAACCTGAGACCCTCCCTACGGCATGAGATGTCATATACAACTCCTTCCCATTCCAATCCTGAGACCCTTCCTACAGCATGCAATATGATATCTCAATGATTTTAATAAAAAACCTGAGACCCGTCCTATAACATGAGATGGGATATCCAACTCCTTGCCATTCAAATCCTGAGACCCTTCCTATAGCATGAGAAGGGATATCCAACTCCTTCCCAATCCAATCCTGAGACCCTTCCGATAGCAGAGACGTGATATCTCAATGCTTCTACCAAACCTGAGACCCTTCCTTTAGCATGAGATGTGATATCCAAATCCTTCACATTCCAATCCTGAGACCCTTCCTATAGCATGAGATGTGATATCTCAATGCTTCTAATACCAAACCTGAGATCCTTCCTATAACATGAGATGTGATATCCAATTCCTTCCCATTCCAAACCTGAGACCCTTCCTATTGGATGAGATGTGATATCCAACTCCTTCCCATTCCAACCCTGAGACCCTTCCTATAGCATGAGATGTGATGTCTCAATGCTTCTAATACCAAACCTGAGATCCTTCCTATAACATGAGATGTGATATCCAACTCCTTCCATTCCAATCCTGAGACCCGTCCTATAGCATGAGATGTGATATCTCAATGCTTATACCAAACCTGAGACCCTTCCTATAGCATGAGATGTGATATCCAACTGCTTCCCATTCCAATCCTGAGACCCTTCCTATAGCATGAGATGTGATATCTCAATGCTTCTAATACCAAACCTGAGATCCTTCCTCTAACATGAAATGTGATATCCAACTCCTTCCCTTTCCAAACCTAAGAGCCTATCTATAGCATGAGATGTGATATCCAAGTCCTTCACATTCCAACCCTTAGACCCTTCCTACAGCATGCAATATGATATCTCAATGATTCTAATAACAAACCTGAGACCCGTCCTATAACATGAGATGGGATATCCAACTCCTTCCCATTCCAATCCTGAGACACTTCCGATAGCAGAGATGTGATATCTCAATGCTTATACCAAACCTGAGACCCTTCCTATAACATGAGATGTGATATCCAAATCCTTCCCGTTCCAAACCTGAGACCCTTCCTTTAGCATGAGATGTGATATCCAGCTCCTTCCCATTCCAATCCTGAGACACTTCCGATAGCATGAGATGTGATATCTCAATGCTTCTAATATCAAAACTGAGACCCTCCCTATAGCATGATATGTGATATCTAAGTCCTTCCCATTCCAATCCTGAGACCCTCCCTATAGCATGAGATGTGATATCCAACTCCTTCCCATTCCAATCCTGAGACCCTTCCTATAGCATGAGATATGATATCTCAATACTTCTAATACCAAACGTGAGATCCTTCCGATAACATGAGATGTGATATCCAAATCCTTCCCCTTCCAAACCTGAGACCCTCCCTTTAGCATGAGATGTGATATCCAACTCCTTCCTATTCCAATCCTGAGACTCTTCTGATAGCATGAGATGTGATATCTCAATGCTTCTAATACCAAACCTGAGATCCTTCCGATAGCATGAGATGTGATATCTCAATGCTTCTAATACCAAACCTGAGATCCTTCCTATAACATGAGATGTGATATCCAAATCATTCCCCTTCCAAACCTGAGACCCTCCCTTTAGCATGAGATGTGATATCCAATTCCTTCCCATTCCATTCCAGAGACCCTTCTGATAGCATGAGATGTGATATCTCAATGCCTCTAATACCAAACCTGAGATCCTACCTCTAACATGAAATGTGATATCCAACTCTTTCCCCTTCCAAACCTGAGAGCCTTCCTATAGCATGAGATGTGATATCCAAGTCCTTCCCATTCCAATCCTGAGACCCTTCCTATAGCTTGAGATGTGATATCCTACTCCTTCCCATTCCAATTCTGAGACCCTTCCTATACTATGAGACTTGATATCTCAATGCTTCTAATACCAAACCTGAGACCCGTAATATAACATGAGATGTGATATCCAAATCCTTCCCCTTCCAAACCTTAGACCCTTCCTTTATCATGAGATGTGATATCCAACTCCTTCCCATTCCAATCCTGAGACCCTTCCGATATCATGAGATGTGATATCTCAAAGCTTCTAATATCAAACTTGAGACCCTCCCTATAGCATGAGATGTGATATCCAAGTCCTTCCCATTCCAATCCTGAGACCCTTCCTATAGCATGAGATGTGATATCTCAATGCTTCTAATACCAAACCTGAGACCCTTCCTATAACATGAGATGGGAATATCCAACTCCTTCCCATTCCAATCCTGAGACACTTCCTATAGCATGAGATGTGATATCTCACTGCTTATACCAAACCTGAGACCCTTCCCATAGCATGAGATGTGATATCCAATTCCTTCCCATTCCAAACCTGAGACCCTTCCTATTGGATGAGATGTGATATCCAACTCCTTCCCATTCCAACCCTGAGACCCTTCCTATAGCATTAGATGTGATGTCTCAATGCTTCTAATACCAAACCTGAGATCCTTCCTATAACATGAGATGTGATATCCAACTCCTTCCATTCCAATCCTGAGACCCGTCCTATAGCATGAGATGTGATATCCAACTGCTTCCCATTCCAATCCTGAGACCCTTCCTATAGCATGAGATGTGATATCTCAATGCTTCTAATACCAAACCTGAGATCCTTCCTCTAACATGAAATGTGATATCCAACTCCTTCCCTTTCCAAACCTAAGAGCCTAGCTATAGCATGAGATGTGATATCCAAGTCCTTCACATTCCAACCCTTAGACCCTTCCTACAGCATGCAATATGATATCTCAATGATTCTAATAACAAACCTGAGACCCGTCCTATAACATGAGATGGGATATCCAACTCCTTCCCATTCCAATCCTGAGACACTTCCGATAGCAGAGATGTGATATCTCAATGCTTATACCAAACCTGAGACCCTTCCTATAATATGAGATGTGATATCCAAATCCTTCCCGTTCCAAACCTGAGACCCTTCCTTTAGCATGAGATGTGAAATCCAGCTCCTTCCCATTCCAATCCTGAGACACTTCCGATAGCATGAGATGTGATATCTCAATGCTTCTAATATCAAAACTGAGACCCTCCCTATAGCATGATATGTGATATCTAAGTCCTTCCCATTCCAATCCTGAGACCCTCCCTATAGCATGAGATGTGATATCCAACTCCTTCTCATTCCAATCCTGAGACCCTTCCTATAGCATGAGATATGATATCTCAATACTTCTAATACCAAATGTGAGATCCTTCCGATAACATGAGATGTGATATCCAAATCCTTCCCCTTCCAAACCTGAGACCCTCCCTTTAGCATGAGATGTGATATCCAACTCCTTCCTATTCCAATCCTGAGACTCTTCTGATAGCATGAGATGTGATATCTCAATGCTTCTAATACCAAACCTGAGATCCTTCCGATAGCATGAGATGTGATATCTCAATGGTTCTAATACCAAACCTGAGATCCTTCCTATAACATGAGATGTGATATCCAAATCCTTCCCCTTCCAAACCTGAGACCCTCCCTTTAGCATGAGATGTGATATCCAACTCCTTCCCATTCCATTCCTGAGACCCTTCTGATAGCATGAGATGTGATATCTCAATGCCTCTAATACCAAACCTGAGATCCTACCTCTAACATGAAATGTGATATCCAACTCTTTCCCCTTCCAAACCTGAGAGCCTTCCTATAGCATGAGATGTGATATCCAAGTCCTTCCCATTCCAATCCTGAGACCCTTCCTATAGCTTGAGATGTGATATCCAACTCCTTCCCATTCCAATTCTGAGACCCTTCCTATACTATGAGACTTGATATCTCAATGCTTCTAATACCAAACCTGAGACCCGTAATATAACATGAGATGTGATATCCAAATCCTTCCCCTTCCAAACCTTAGACCCTTCCTTTATCATGATATGTGATATCCAACTCCTTCCCATTCCAATCCTGAGACCCTTCCGATATCATGAGATGTGATATCTCAAAGCTTCTAATATCAAACTTGAGACCCTCTCTATAGCATGAGATGTGATATCCAAGTCCTTCCCATTCCAATCCTGAGACCCTTCCTATAGCATGAGATGTGATATCTCAATGCTTCTAATATCAAACTTGAGACCCTACCTATAGCATGAGATGTGATATCCAAGTCCTTCCCATTCCAATCCTGAGACACTTCCTATAGCATGAGATGTGATATCTCAATGCTTCTAATACCAAACCTGAGACTCTTCCTATAACATGAGATGGGATATCCAACTCCTTCCCATTCCAATCCTGAGACCCTTTTGATAGCGGAGATGTGATATCTCAATGTTTATACCAAACCTGAGACCCTTCCTACGGCATGAGATGTCATATTCAACTCCTTTCCATTCCAATCCTGAGACCCTTCCTATAGCATGAGATGTGATATCCAACTCCTTCCCATTCCAATCCTGAGACCCTTCCTATAGCATGAGATGTGATGTCTCAATGCTTCTAATACCAAACCTGAGATCCTTCCTATAACATGAGATGTGATATCCAACTCCTTCCATTCCAATCCTGAGACCCTTCCTATAGCATGAGATGTGATATCTCAATGCTTACACCAAACCTGAGACCCTTCCTATAGCATGAGATGTGATATCCAACTCCTTCCCATTCCAATCCTGAGACCCTTCCTATAGCCTGAGATGTGATATCTCAATGCCTCTAATACCAAACCTGAGATCCTTCCTCTAACATGAAATGTGATATCCAACTCCTTCACTTTCCAAACCTGAGAGCCTATCTATAGCATGAGATGTGATATCCAAGTCCTTCCCATTCCAATCCTTAGACCCTTCCTACAGCATGGAATATGATATCTCAATGATTCTAATAAAAAACTTGAGACCTGTCCTATAACATGAGATGGGATATCCAACTCCTTCCCATTCCAATCCTGAGACACTTCCGATAGCAGAGATGTGATATCTCAATGTTTATACCAAACCTGAGACCCTTCCTATAACATGAGATATGATATCCAACTCCTTCCCGTTCCAAACCTGAGACCCTTCCTTTAGCATGAGATGTCATATGCAGCTCCTTCCCATTCCAATCCTGAGACACTTCCGATAGCATGAGATGTGATATCTCAATGCTTCTAATATCAAAACTGAGACCCTCCCTATAGCATGATATGTGATATCTAAGTCCTTCCCATTCCAATCCTGAGACCCTTCCTATAGCATGAGATGTGATATCTCAATGCTTCTACCAAACCTGAGACCCTTCCTTTAGCATGAGATTTGATATCCAACTCCTTCCCATTCCAATCCTGAGACCCTTCCTATAGCATGAGATGTGATATCTCAATACTTCTAATACCAAATGTGAGATCCTTCCGATAACATGAGATGTGATATCCAAATCCTTCCCCTTCCAAACCTGAGACCCTCCCTTTAGCATGAGATGTGATATCCAACTCCTTCCTATTCCAATCCTGAGACTCTTCTGATAGCATGAGATGTGATATCTCAATGCTTCTAATACCAAACCTGAGATCCTTCCGATAGCATGAGATGTGATATCTCAATGCTTCTAATACCAAACCTGAGATCCTTCCTATAACATGAGATGTGATATCCAAATCCTTCCCCTTCCAAACCTGAGACCCTCCCTTTAGCATGAGATGTGATATCCAACTCCTTCCCATTCCATTCCTGAGACCCTTCTGATAGCATGAGATGTGATATCTCAATGCCTCTAATACCAAACCTGAGATCCTACCTCTAACATGAAATGTGATATCCAACTCTTTCCCCTTCCAAACCTGAGAGCCTTCCTATAGCATGAGATGTGATATCCAAGTCCTTCCCATTCCAATCCTGAGACCCTTCCTATAGCTTGAGATGTGATATCCAACTCCTTCCCATTCCAATTCTGAGACCCTTCCTATACTATGAGACTTGATATCTCAATGCTTCTAATACCAAACCTGAGACCCGTAATATAACATGAGATGTGATATCCAAATCCTTCCCCTTCCAAACCTTAGACCCTTCCTTTATCATGAGATGTGATATCCAACTCCTTCCCATTCCAATCCTGAGACCCTTCCGATATCATGAGATGTGATATCTCAAAGCTTCTAATATCAAACTTGAGACCCTCTCTATAGCATGAGATGTGATATCCAAGTCCTTCCCAATCCAATCCTGAGACCCTTCCTATAGCATGAGATGTGATATCTCAATGCTTCTAATATCAAACTTGAGACCCTACCTATAGCATGAGATGTGATATCCAAGTCCTTCCCATTCCAATCCTGAGACACTTCCTATAGCATGAGATGTGATATCTCAATGCTTCTAATACCAAACCTGAGACTCTTCCTATAACATGAGATGGGATATCCAACTCCTTCCCATTCCAATCCTGAGACCCTTTTGATAGCAGAGATGTGATATCTCAATGTTTATACCAAACCTGAGACCCTTCCTACGGCATGAGATGTCATATTCAACTCCTTTCCATTCCAATCCTGAGACCCTTCCTATAGCATGAGATGTGATATCCAACTCCTTCCCATTCCAATCCTGAGACCCTTCCTATAGCATGAGATGTGATGTCTCAATGCTTCTAATACCAAACCTGAGATCCTTCCTATAACATGAGATGTGATATCCAACTCCTTCCATTCCAATCCTGAGACCCTTCCTATAGCATGAGATGTGATATCTCAATGCCTCTAATACCAAACCTGAGATCCTTCCTCTAACATGAAATGTGATATCCAACTCCTTCACTTTCCAAACCTGAGAGCCTATCTATAGCATGAGATGTGATATCCAAGTCCTTCCCATTCCAATCCTTAGACCCTTCCTACAGCATGGAATATGATATCTCAATGATTCTAATAAAAAACTTGAGACCCGTCCTATAACATGAGATGGGATAGCCAACTCCTTCCCATTCCAATACTGAGACACTTCCGATAGCAGAGATGTGATATCTCAATGTTTATACCAAACCTGAGAACCTTCCTATAACATGAGATGGGATATCCAACTCCTTCCCGTTCCAAACCTGAGACCCTTCCTTTAGCATGAGATGTCATATCCAGCTCCTTCCCATTCCAATCCTGAGACACTTCCGATAGCATGAGATGTGATATCTCAATGCTTCTAATATCAAAACTGAGACCCTCCCTATAGCATGATATGTGATATCTAAGTCCTTCCCATTCCAATCCTGAGACCCTTCCTATAGCATGAGATGTGATATCTCAATGCTTCTACCAAACCTGAGACCCTTCCTTTAGCATGAGATGTGATATCCAACTCCTTCCCATTCCAATCCTGAGACCCTTCCTATAGCATGAGATGTGATATCTCAATACTTCTAATACCATACCTGAGATCCTTCCGATAACATGAGATGTGATATCTCAATACTTCTAATACCAAACCTGAGATCCATCCTATAACATGAGATGTGATATCCAAATCTTTCGCCTTCCAAACCTGAGACCCTCCCTTTAGCATGAGATGTGATATCCAACTCCTTCCCATTCCAATCCTGAGACTCTTCTGATAGCATAAGATATGATATCTCAATGCTTCTAAACCAAACCTGAGATCCTTCTGATAGCATGAGATGTGATATCTCAATACTTCTAATACCAAACCTGAGATCCTACCTCTAACATGAAACTCTTTCCCCTTGCAAACCTGAGAGCCTTCCTATAGCATGAGATGTGATATCCAAGTCCTTCCCATTCCAATCCTGAGACCCTTCCTATAACATGAGATGTGATATCCAACTCCTTCCCATTCCAACCTGAGACCCTTCCTATAGCATGAGATGGGATATCCAACTCCTTCCAAATCCAATCCCAATACCCTTCAGATAGCATGAGATGTGATATCCCAATGCTTCTACCAAACCTGAGACCCATACTATGGCATAAGATGTGATATCAAACTCCTTCCCATTCTAATCCTGAGACACTTCCTATAGCTTGAGATGTGATACCCAACTCCTTCCCATTCCAATTCTGAGACCCTTCCTATACCATGAGACTTGATATCTCAATGCTTCTAATACCAAACCTGAGACCCGTCCTATAACATGAGATGTGATATCCAAATCCTTCCCCTTCCAAACCTTAGACCCTTCCTTTATCATGAGATGTGATATCCAACTCCTTCCCATTCCAATCTTGAGACCCTTCCGATATGAAATGTGATATCTCAATGCTTCTAATATCAAACTTGAGACCCTCCCTATAGCATGAGATGTGATATCCAAGTCCTTCCCATTCCAATCCTGAGACCCTTCCTATAGCATGAGATGTGATATCTCAATGCTTCTAATACCAAACCTGAGACCCTTCCTATAACATGAGATGGGAATATCCAACTCCTTCCCATTCCAATCCTGAGACCCTTCCGATAGCAGAGATGTGATATCTCAATGCTTATACCAAACATGAGATCCTTCCTATAACATGAGATGTGATATCCAACTCCTTCCCATTCCAATCCTGAGACACTTCCTATAGCATGAGATGTGATATCTCACTGCTTATACCAAACCTGAGACCCTTCCTATAGCATGAGATGTGATATCCAACTCCTTCCCATTCCAATCCTGAGACCCTTCCTATAGCATGAGATGTGATATCTCAATGCTTCTAATATCAAACTTGAGACCCTCCCTATAGCATGAGATGTGATACCCAAGTCCTTCCCATTCCAATCCTGAGACCCTTCCTATAGCATGAGATGTGATGTCTCAATGCTTCTAATACCAAACCTGAGATCCTTCCTATAACATGAGATGTGATATCCAACTCCTTCCATTCCAATCCTGAGACCCTTCCTATAGCATGAGATGTGATATCTCAATGCTTATACCAAACCTGAGACCCTTCCTATAGCATGAGATGTGATATCCAACTCCTTCCCATTCCAATCCTGAGACCCTTCCTATAGCCTGAGATGTGATATCTCAATGCCTCTAATACCAAACCTGAGATCCTTCCTCTAACATGAAATGTGATATCCAACTCCTTCACTTTCCAAACCTGAGAGCCTATCTATAGCATGAGATGTGATATCCAAGTCCTTCCCATTCCAATCCTTAGACCCTTCCTACAGCATGGAATATGATATCTCAATGATTCTAATAAAAAACTTGAGACCCGTCCTATAACATGAGATGGGATATCCAACTCCTTCCCATTCCAATCCTGAGACACTTCCGATAGCAGAGATGTGATATCTCAATGTTTATACCAAACCTGAGACCCTTCCTATAACATGAGATGTGATATCCAACTCCTTCCCGTTCCAAACCTGAGACCCTTCCTTTAGCATGAGATGTCATATGCAGCTCCTTCCCATTCCAATCCTGAGACACTTCCGATAGCATGAGATGTGATATCTCAATGCTTCTAATATCAAAACTGAGACCCTCCCTATAGCATGATATGTGATATCTAAGTCCTTCCCATTCCAATCCTGAGACCCTTCCTATAGCATGAGATGTGATATCTCAATGCTTCTACCAAACCTGAGACCCTTCCTTTAGCATGAGATGTGATATCCAACTCCTTCCCATTCCAATCCTGAGACCCTTCAAATAGCATGAGATGTGATATCTCAATACTTCTAATACCAAATGTGAGATCCTTCCGATAACATGAGATGTGATATCCAAATCCTTCCCCTTCCAAACCTGAGACCCTCCCTTTAGCATGAGATGTGATATCCAACTCCTTCCTATTCCAATCCTGAGACTCTTCTGATAGCATGAGATGTGATATCTCAATGCTTCTAATACCAAACCTGAGATCCTTCCGATAGCATGAGATGTGATATCTCAATGCTTCTAATACCAAACCTGAGATCCTTCCTATAACATGAGATGTGATATCCAAATCCTTCCCCTTCCAAACCTGAGACCCTCCCTTTAGCATGAGATGTGATATCCAACTCCTTCCCATTCCATTCCTGAGACCCTTCTGATAGCATGAGATGTGATATCTCAATGCCTCTAATACCAAACCTGAGATCCTACCTCTAACATGAAATGTGATATCCAACTCTTTCCCCTTCCAAACCTGAGAGCCTTCCTATAGCATGAGATGTGATATCCAAGTCCTTCCCATTCCAATCCTGAGACCCTTCCTATAGCTTGAGATGTGATATCCAACTCCTTCCCATTCCAATTCTGAGACCCTTCCTATACTATGAGACTTGATATCTCAATGCTTCTAATACCAAACCTGAGACCCGTAATATAACATGAGATGTGATATCCAAATCCTTCCCCTTCCAAACCTTAGACCCTTCCTTTATCATGAGATGTGATATCCAACTCCTTCCCATTCCAATCCTGAGACCCTTCCGATATCATGAGATGTGATATCTCAAAGCTTCTAATATCAAACTTGAGACCCTCTCTATAGCATGAGATGTGATATCCAAGTCCTTCCCATTCCAATCCTGAGACCCTTCCTATAGCATGAGATGTGATATCTCAATGCTTCTAATATCAAACTTGAGACCCTACCTATAGCATGAGATGTGATATCCAAGTCCTTCCCATTCCAATCCTGAGACACTTCCTATAGCATGAGATGTGATATCTCAATGCTTCTAATACCAAACCTGAGACTCTTCCTATAACATGAGATGGGATATCCAACTCCTTCCCATTCCAATCCTGAGACCCTTTCGATAGCAGAGATGTGATATCTCAATGTTTATACCAAACCTGAGACCCTTCCTACGGCATGAGATGTCATATTCAACTCCTTTCCATTCCAATCCTGAGACCCTTCCTATAGCATGAGATGTGATATCCAACTCCTTCCCATTCCAATCCTGAGACCCTTCCTATAGCATGAGATGTGATGTCTCAATGCTTCTAATACCAAACCTGAGATCCTTCCTATAACATGAGATGTGATATCCAACTCCTTCCATTCCAATCCTGAGACCCTTCCTATAGCATGAGATGTGATATCTCAATGCTTATACCAAACCTGAGACCCTTCCTATAGCATGAGATGTGATATCCAACTCCTTCCCATTCCAATCCTGAGACCCTTCCTATAGCCTGAGATGTGATATCTCAATGCCTCTAATACCAAACCTGAGATCCTTCCTCTAACATGAAATGTGATATCCAACTCCTTCACTTTCCAAACCTGAGAGCCTATCTATAGCATGAGATGTGATATCCAAGTCCTTCCCATTCCAATCCTTAGACCCTTCCTACAGCATGGAATATGATATCTCAATGATTCTAATAAAAAACTTGAGACCCGTCCTATAACATGAGATGGGATATCCAACTCCTTCCCATTCCAATACTGAGACACTTCCGATAGCAGAGATGTGATATCTCAATGTTTATACCAAACCTGAGACCCTTCCTATAACATGAGATGTGATATCCAACTCCTTCCCGTTCCAAACCTGAGACCCTTCCTTTAGCATGAGATGTCATATCCAGCTCCTTCCCATTCCAATCCTGAGACACTTCCGATAGCATGAGATGTGATATCTCAATGCTTCTAATATCAAAACTGAGACCCTCCCTATAGCATGATATGTGATATCTAAGTCCTTCCCATTCCAATCCTGAGACCCTTCCTATAGCATGAGATGTGATATCTCAATGCTTCTACCAAACCTGAGACCCTTCCTTTAGCATGAGATGTGATATCCAACTCCTTCCCATTCCAATCCTGAGACCCTTCCTATAGCATGAGATGTGATATCTCAATACTTCTAATACCAAACCTGAGATCCTTCCGATAACATGAGATGTGATATCTCAATACTTCTAATACCAAACCTGAGATCCATCCTATAACATGAGATGTGATATCCAAATCTTTCGCCTTCCAAACCTGAGACCCTCCCTTTAGCATGAGATGTGATATCCAACTCCTTCCCATTCCAATCCTGAGACCCTTCTGATAGCATAAGATATGATATCTCAATGCTTCTATGCCAAACCTGAGATCCTTCCGATAGCATGAGATGTGATATCTCAATACTTCTAATACCAAACCTGAGATCCTTCCGATAACATGAGATGTGATATCCAAATACTTCGCCTTCCAAACCTGAGACCCTCCCTTTAGCATGAGATGTGATATCCCACTCCTTCCCATTCCAATCCTGAGACCCTTCTGATAGCATAAGATATGATATCTCAATGCTTCTATACCAAACCTGAGATCCTTCCGATAGCATGAGATGTGATATCTCAATACTTCGAATACCAAACCTGAGATCCTACCTCTAACATGAAATGTGATATCCAACTCTTTCCCCTTGCAAACCTGAGAGCCTTCCTATAGCATGAGATGTGATATCCAAGTCCTTCCCATTCCAATCCTGAGACCCTTCCTATAACATGAGATGTGATATCCAACTCCTTCCCATTCCAACCTGAGACCCTTCCTATAGCATGAGATGGGATATCCAACTCCTTCCAAATCCAATCCCGACACCCTTCAGATAGCATGAGATGTGATATCCCAATGCTTCTACCAAACCTGAGACCCATACTATGGCATAAGATGTGATATCAAACTCCTTCCCATTCTAATCCTGAGACACTTCCTATAGCTTGAGATGTGATACCCAACTCCTTCCCATTCCAATTCTGAGACCCTTCCTATACCATGAGACTTGATATCTCAATGCTTCTAATACCAAACCTGAGACCCGTCCTATAACATGAGATGTGATATCCAAATCCTTCCCCTTCCAAACCTTAGACCCTTCCTTTATCATGAGATGTGATATCCAACTCCTTCCCATTCCAATCTTGAGACCCTTCCGATATGAAATGTGATATCTCAATGCTTCTAATATCAAACTTGAGACCCTCCCTATAGCATGAGATGTGATATCCAAGCCCTTCCCATTCCAAACCTGAGACCCTTCCTACAGCATGCGATGTGATATCTCAATGCTTCTAATACCAAACCTGAGACCAGTCCTATAACATGAGATGGGATATCCAACTCCTTCCCATTCCAATCCTGAGACACTTCCGATTGCAGAGATGTGATATCTCAATGCTTATACCAAACCTGAGACTCTTCCTATAACATGAGATGTGATATCCAACTCCTTCCCGTTCCAAACCTGAGACCCTTCCTATAGCATGAGATGTGATATCCAACTCCTTCCCATTCCAATCCTGAGACCCTTCCGATAGCATGAGATGTGATATCTCAATGCCTCTAATACCAAACCTGAGATCCTTCCTATAACATGTGATGTGATATTCAATTCCTTCCCCTTCCAAACCTGAGACCCTCCCTTTAGCATGAGATGTGATATCCAACTCCTTCCCATTCCAATCCTGAGACCCTTATGATAGCATGAGATGTGATATCTCAATGCCTCTAATACCAAACCTGAGATACTTCCGATAGCATGAGATGTGATATCTCAATGCTTCTAATACCAAACCTGAGATTCTTCCTATAACATGAGATGTGATATCCAACTCCTTCCCATTCCAATCCTGAGACCCTTCTGATAGCATGAGATGTGATATCTCAATGCCTCTAATACCAAACCTGAGATCCTACCTCTAGCATGAAATGTGATATCCAACTCCTTCCCTTTCCAAACCTGAGAGCCTACCTATAGCATGAGATGTGATATCCAAGTCCTTCCCATTCCAATCCTTAGACCCTTCCTATAGCATGCAATATAATATCTCAATGATTCTAATAACAAACCTGAGAACCGTCCTATAACATGAGATGGGATATCCAACTCCTTCCCATTCCAATCCTGAGACACTTCCGATAGCAGAGATGTGATATCTCAATGCTTATACCAAACCTGAGACCCTTCCTATAACATGAGATGTGATATCCAACTCCTTCCAATTCCAAACATGAGACCCTTCCCATAGCAAGAATGTAATATCCAACTCCTTCCCATTCCAATCCTGAGACCATTCCTATAGCATGAGATGTGATATCTCAATGCTTCTAATACCAAACCTGAGATCCTTCCTATGACATGAGATGTGATATCCAATTCCTTCCCATTCCAAACCTGAGACCCTTCCTACAGCATGCGATGTGATATCTCAATGCTTCTAATACCAAACCTGAGACCAGTCCTATAACATGAGATGGGATATCCAACTCCTTCCCGTTCCAATCCTGAGACACTTCCGATTGCAGAGATGTGATATCTCAATGCTTATACCAAACCTGAGACTCTTCCTATAACATGAGATGTGATATACAACTCCTTCCCGTTCCAAACCTGAGACCCTTCCTATAGCATGAGATGTGATATCCAACTCCTTCCCATTCCAATCCTGAGACCCTTCCGATAGCATGAGATGTGATATCTCAATGCCTCTAATATCAAACCTGAGATCCTTCCTATAACATGTGATGTGATATTCAATTCCTTCCCCTTCCAAACCTGAGACCCTCCCTTTAGCATGAGATGTGATATCCAACTCCTTCCCATTCCAATACTGAGACCCTTATGATAGCATGAGATGTGATATCTCAATGCCTCTAATACCAAACCTGAGATACTTCCGATAGCATGAGATGTGATATCTCAATGCTTCTAATACCAAACCTGAGATCCTTCCTATAACATGAGATGTGATATCCAACTCCTTCCCATTCCAATCCTGAGACCCTTCTGATAGCATGAGATGTGATATCTCAATGCCTCTAATACCAAACCTGAGATCCTACCTCTAAAATGAAATGTGATATCCAACTCCTTCCCTTTCCAAACCTGAGACCCTGCCTATAGCATGAGATGTGATATCCAAGTCCTTCCCATTCCAATCCTGAGACCCTTCCTATAGCATGAGATGTGATATCTCAATGTCTCGTCGTCGTATTGAGTCTGCAGCAGCAGAGTTGAGTAAAAGACGTCCCAAACGAAGGAACCCGCACAGTTTGTTACCACAGCAGGGCAACAGAGCGGCGGTGTGTATCTGAGCCAAATGTACACTACTCACTTCAGACCTGGGAACGCCAAGTGTACGAATCATGTGAGAGTGACAAGGACTCGATATACTACACAACCTGGCGGCGGTTACAGAGCAAGACTCCTGTGTAGGCTGGTCAGTCTGCTGGATGGCCCAGAGACGCTTCCGAAGGCTTACTAGCAGGAGATGGTGAAGATGCCGAGAATAGCTGTCCCCGCTATTCCAAGGGTCGAAGTACCAGTACAGGCCTTCTGGTTCGATCAAAGGTGAAAAGGGTTTCACAAGGCGACAGCAGTGCAGAGGAGCAGTCCTTCAGCGGGTCACCAGCGATTCCTCGGTTCAGCCTCTTGGTTGCAGGATACTTGGCTCCTGTATTCCTTCGTTCGTGAGAACTCAGGAGATCGACATGGTAGTGGTGTTTCCAGCCCCCTCTTATCCACGGTTCCCTTTGCGCCAAAACGGAGGGGCCCCAATGGGAGATCCGCTCATCAACACTCACACCATTCGTGGACCTATCACGGACCACGGTGGTCCCAGGCATTCACACCACCCTAGACTCTCTGGCACCCAGGATGTGTATTGGGACCAGACATCCCAGCCCACATCCTGGAGGCACACACAAGACATGTAGAAGCCCGCGAAAGCATCTGTGTTTCGCGGGAAAGTACATGCCCAAATAAGGAAGGCCCCAGGTCGGCTCGACCTGGGGAAGGTGAAGGGAGCAAGATGGTCAGCGGACAGGACAAAGGAGCCTCGTGGTCTGGCCATTTTGGGCTCTAGGCCACCATTTTGGGTTAAGCGCGAGAAACGCGCTTAGAACGCCAAAAGGAGCTCAAAACACAATAAACGATCGCTGCCACCATTCCCGTCCGTGAATCACTTGCACCGATCAGTTACAATCCTGGAAGAGTATCTAGGGCCTGTAGAAGGCTAGAGACCCAAGAGAGCAGTAACTTATCTTACAGTGCCCTCTTGTGTCATGTTGCACGAAAGCCGCAACATGATAAAAGAAACTACGGAAACAAGCGTTTCCTGGTACTGACTGTCTTAAGGGCATGACAGTTTCCCCGTAAGAAAGGAGCGAAAGCCCAGAGGAGTGCGGCAGAAGGCTGCACTTCTCTGGCAAAGTTGAGAACAAGGTGAAAAACAACAGCAAAAAGTTTAGGGGTTGCCACATGGAAGGAAAATTACCTACAATTACGAAATCTTTCCTAACACTCACCCCTCCCAGAGTATGGACAGGGGGAACTAATCCACCCCTGGATGAGTCTCTTGTTCAGGTCGGTTAAACATTCTGCACAACCCATCAGCATTGCTATGTTGGACACCTGGTCTATGCTCAATAGTGAAGTCGAAGCCTTGTAGACTTATGGACCACCTAAGCAACTTTGGATTCTCCCCCTTCATGTTTATTAGCCACTTTAAGGGCTTATGGTCAGTTTGCACAGTGAAGTGGGTCCCATAGAGGTAGGGCCTCAGCTTCCTTAGGGCCCACACAACAGAGAAACATTCTTTCTCTACCGTGGACCATCTGAGCTCTCTGTCCTTAAACTGGTGACTAATAAAACCAATAGGGTGTTCCTTACCCTTCTCATCTACTTGCGATAGTACAGCTCCTATCCCAGTGTCAGAGGCGTCCGTCTGCACGATAAAAGGTCTTTGATAATCAGGGGCCCTGAGGACAGGGGCCTGGCACAAGGAGTCTTTTAAGCCATTGAAGGCCTTCTCACACTCGTCGGTCCAAGTTACCTTCTTGGGTTTCTTCAGAGTTGTGAGGGCAGTCAGAGGGGCAGCTATGGTGCCATAGTCTGCCACAAAATTGCGGTAATACCCCGTGAGTCCTAAGAAGGCTCTCACTTGGGTTTGTGTAGTGGGGGTAGGCCAGTCTTGTACTGCTTGTACTTTACTGGGTAGAGGCTGTATCCTCCCTCCACCTACTTCATGTCCAAGGTAAAACACTGAGCCTTGTCCAATCTGGCATTTACTAGCCTTTATGGTCAAGTGTGCTTTCTGAAGAGCCTGGAGCACAATCCCGAGGTGTTTCACATGGTCTTCCCAGGTGGCACTGAAAACTGCTATATCGTCCAGATATGCAAGACAGAATTCGTCCAACCCATTCAAAACATGATGCACAAGCCTCTGGAAAGTGGCAGGTGCATTCTTCAACCCGAACGGCATTACCCGGAATTGGTAAAGGCCGTCTGGAGTAGAAAACGCTGTCTTCTCCTTGGCATGTTCTGCTAAAGCTATTTGCCAATAGCCAGCAGTGAGGTCAAACGTGCTGAGGTACTTGGAGGCACCCAAAGTATCCACCAGCTCATCTGTTCGAGGCAAGGGGTGTGCATCTGTCTTGGTGACAGCATTCAGAGCCCTGTAATCCACCAGAACCTCAATTCAGAAGTGCCTGCCTTTGGAACGAAAACCACAGGGCTGGACCAAGGACTACTAGAGGGTTCAATCACCCCAAGGACTAACATCTTGTTGACCTCGGTCTTAATATAAGACCGTACTTTGTCTGACATCCTGTATCCCCTACTTTTGGTAGGTACACTGTCTCCTGTGTCTATGTTATGTTTGCACCAAGGTGTCAAACCAGGCGACTGTGAAAACAGGGGGGAAAACTGCCTAAGCAAACTTTTCACCTCAGCCTGCTGATCAGAAGTCAGGTGAGGGGCCCCTCGGTCTCCCTCAAAGGAGCTATCTGAAGGACCGCTTTGGAACAGGTCGGGGAGAGGTTCAGACTCCTCTTCCTCAACATCTGAAGCCAGTAACAGTGCTGCGATTTCGACTCTTGGGACGAAAGCCTTCAGCCTATTCACGTGAAACACTTTTGGAGCCTGTCCAGGCCTTCCAAGGTCCACTAAATAGTTAACCTCACCCAGGGGCTCCACCACTGTGTAAGAGCCTGACCATTTGTCCTGTAAAGCTCAAGGCCTTATGGGATTCATGATCAGGACTTGCTGACCAGGTTTTTTATTAGAATCATTGAGATATCATATTGCATGCTGTAGGAAGGGTCTAAGGATTGGAATGGGAAGGACTTGGATATCACATCTCATGCTATAGATAGGCTCTCAGGTTTGGAAAGTGAAGGAGTTGGATATCACATTTCATGTTAGAGGAAGGATCTCAGGTTTGGTATTAGAGGCATTGAGATATCACATCTCAGGCTATAGGAAGGGTCTCAGGATTGGAATGGGAAGGAGTTGGATATCACATCTCATGCTATAGGAAGGGTCTCAGGATTGGAATGGAAGGAGTTGGATATCAGATCTCATGTTATAGGAAGGATCTCAGGTTTGGTATTAGAAGCATTGAGACATCACATCTCATGCTATAGGAAGGGTCTCAGGATTGGAATGGGAAGGAGTTGGATATCACATCTCATGCTATAGGAAGGGTCTCAGGATTGGAATGGGAAGGAGTTGAATATGACATCTGATGCCGTAGGAAGGGTCTCAGGTTTGGTATAAACATTGAGATATCACATCTCTGCTATCAAAAGGGTCTCAGGATTGGAGTGGGAAGGAGTTGGATATCCCATCTCATGTTATAGGAAGAGTCTCAGGTTTGGTATTAGAAGCATTGAGATATCACATCTAATGCTATAGGAAGGGTCTCAGGATTGGAATGGGAAGGACTTGGGTATCACATCTCATGCTATAGGGAGGGTCTCAAGTTTGATATTAGAAGCATTGAGATATCACATCTCATGCTGTAGGAAGGGTCTCAGGATTGGAATGGGAAGGAGTTGGATATCACATCTCATGCTATAGGACGGGTCTCAGGTTTGGTATAAGCAGTGAGATAGCACATCTCATGCTATAGGAAGTGTCTCAGGATTGGAATGGGAAGGAGTTGGATATCACATCTCATGTTATAGGAAGGATCTCAGGTTTGGTATAAGCATTGAGATATCACATCTCTGCTATCGGAAGGGTCTCAGGATTGGAATGGGAAGGAGTTGGATATTCCCATCTCATGTTATGGGAAGGGTCTCAGGTTTGGTATTAGAAGCATTGAGATATCACATCTCATGCTATAGGAAGGGTCTCAGGATTGGAATGGGAAGGACTTGGATATCACATCTCATGCTATAGGGAGGGTCTCAAGTTTGATATTAGAAGCATTGAGATATCACATTTCATGATATCGGAAGGGTCTCAAGATTGGAATGGGAAGGAGTTGGATATCACATTTCATGATAAAGGAAGGGTCTAAGGTTTGGAAGGGGAAGGATTTGGATATCACATCTCATGTTATCGGAAGGATCTCAGGTTTGGTATTAGAAGCATTGAGACATCACATCTCATGCTATAGGAAGGGTCTCAGGATTGGAATGGGAAGGAGTTGGATATCACATCTCATGCTATAGGAAGGGTCTCAGGATTGGAATGGGAAGGAGTTGAATATGACATCTGATGCCGTAGGAAGGGTCTCAGGTTTGGTATAAACATTGAGATATCACATCTCTGCTATCAAAAGGGTCTCAGGATTGGAGTGGGAAGGAGTTGGATATCCCATCTCATGTTATAGGAAGAGTCTCAGGTTTGGTATTAGAAGCATTGAGATATCACATCTCATGCTATAGGAAGGGTCTCAGGATTGGAATGGGAAGGACTTGGGTATCACATCTCATGCTATAGGGAGGGTCTCAAGTTTGATATTAGAAGCATTGAGATATCACATCTCATGCTGTAGGAAGGGTCTCAGGATTGGAATGGGAAGGAGTTGGATATCACATCTCATGCTATAGGACGGGTCTCAGGTTTGGTATAAGCAGTGAGATAGCACATCTCATGCTATAGGAAGTGTCTCAGGATTGGAATGGGAAGGAGTTGGATATCACATCTCATGTTATAGGAAGGATCTCAGGTTTGGTATAAGCATTGAGATATCACATCTCTGCTATCGGAAGGGTCTCAGGATTGGAATGGGAAGGAGTTGGATATTCCCATCTCATGTTATGGGAAGGGTCTCAGGTTTGGTATTAGAAGCATTGAGATATCACATCTCATGCTATAGGAAGGGTCTCAGGATTGGAATGGGAAGGACTTGGATATCACATCTCATGCTATAGGGAGGGTCTCAAGTTTGATATTAGAAGCATTGAGATATCACATTTCATGATATCGGAAGGGTCTCAAGATTGGAATGGGAAGGAGTTGGATATCACATTTCATGATAAAGGAAGGGTCTAAGGTTTGGAAGGGGAAGGATTTGGATATCACATCTCATGTTATAGGACGGGTCTCAGGTTTGGTATTAGAAGCATTGAGATATCAAATCTCATGGTATAGGAAGGGTCTCAGAATTGGAATGGGAAGGAGTTGGATATCACATCTCAAGCTATAGGAAGGGTCTCAGGATTAGAATGGGAAGGAGTTTGATATCACATCTCATGCCATAGTATGGGTCTCAGGTTTGGTAGAAGCATTGGGATATCACATCTCATGCTATCGGAAGGGTATCGGGATTGGATTTGGAAGGAGTTGGATATCCCATCTCATGCTATAAGAAGGGTCTCAGGTTGGAATGGGGAGGAGTTGGATATCACATCTCATGTTATAGGAAGGGTCTCAGGATTGGAATGGGAAGGACTTGGATATCACATCTCATGCTACAGGAAGGCTCTCAGGTTTGCAAGGGGAAAGAGTTGGATATCACATTTCATGTTAGAGGTAGGATCTCAGGTTTGGTATTAGAAGTATTGAGATATCACATCTCATGCTATCAGAAGGATCTCAGGTTTGGTATAGAAGCTTTGAGATATCATATCTTATGCTATCAGAAGAGTCTCAGGATTGGAATGGGAAGGAGTTGGATATCACATCTCATGCTAAAGGGAGGGTCTCAGGTTTGGAAGATAAGGATTTGGATATCACATCTCATGTTATAGGAAGGATCTCAGGTTTGGTATTAGAAGTATTGAGATATCACATCTCATGCTATCGGAAGGATCTCAGGTTTGGTATAGAAGCATTGAGATATCATATCTTATGCTATCAGAAGGGTCTCAGGATTGGAATGGGAAGGAGTTGGATATCACATCTCATGCTAAAGGGAGGGTCTCAGGTTTGGAAGGCGAAGGATTTGGATATCACATCTCATGTTATAGGATGGATCTCAGGTTTGGTATTAGAAGTATTGAGATATCACATCTCATGTTATCGGAAGGATCTCAGGTTTGGTATTAGAAGTATTGAGATATCACATCTCATGCTATAGGAAGGGTCTCAGGATTGGAATGGGAAGGAGTTGGATATCACATCTCATGCTAAAGGAAGGGTCTCAGGTTTGGTAGAAGCATTGAGATATCACATCTCATGCTATAGGAAGGGTCTCAGGATTGGTATGGGAAGGACTTAGATATCACATATCATGCTTTAGGGAGGGTCTCAGTTTTGATATTAGAAGCATTGAGATATCACATCTCATGCTATCGGAAGTGTCTCAGGATTGGAATGGGAAGGAGCTGGATATCACATCTCATGCTAAAGGAAGGGTCTCAGGTTTGGAACGTGAAGGAGTTGGATATCACAACTCATGCTATAGGAAGGGTCTCAGGTTTGGTATAAGCATTGAGATATCACATCTCATGCTATAGGAAGGGTCTCAGGATTGGAATGGAAGGAGTTGGATATCACATCTCATGTTATAGGAACGATCTCAGGTTTGGTATTAGAAGCATTGAGACATCACATCTCATGCTATAGGAAGGGTCTCAGGATTGGAATGGGAAGGAGTTGGATATCACATCTCATGCTATAGGAAGGGTCTCAGGATTGGAATGGGAAGGAGTTGAATATGACATCTCATGCCGTAGGAAGGGTCTCAGGTTTGGTATAAACATTGAGATATCACATCTCTGCTATCAAAAGGGTCTCAGATTTGGAATGGGAAGGAGTTGGATATCCCATCTCATGTTATAGGAAGAGTCTCAGGTTTGGTATTAGAAGCATTGAGATATCACATCTCATGCTATAGGAAGTGTCTCAGGATTGGAATGGGAAGGACTTGGATATCACATCTCATGTTATAGGACGGGTCTCAGGTTTGGTATTAGAAGCATTGAGATATCAAGTCTCATGGTATAGGAAGGGTCTCAGGATTAGAATGGGAAGGAGTTTGATATCACATCTCATGCCATAGTATGGGTCTCAGGTTTGGTAGAAGCATTGGGATATCACATCTCATGCTATCGGAAGGGTATCGGGATTGGATTTGGAAGGAGTTGGATATCCCATCTCATGCTATAGGAAGGGTCTCAGGTTGGAATGGGGAGGAGTTGGATATCACATCTCATGTTATAGGAAGGGTCTCAGGATTGGAATGGAAAGGACTTGGATATCACATCTCATGCTACAGGAAGGCTCTCAGGTTTGCAAGGGGAAAGAGTTGGATATCACATTTCATGTTAGAGGTAGGATCTCAGGTTTGGTATTAGAAGTATTGAGATATCACATCTCATGCTATCAGAAGGATCTCAGGTTTGGTATAGAAGCATTGAGATATCATATCTTATGCTATCAGAAGAGTCTCAGGATTGGAATGGGAAGGAGTTGGATATCACATCTCATGCTAAAGGGAGGGTCTCAGGTTTGGAAGATAAGGATTTGGATATCACATCTCATGTTATAGGAAGGATTTCAGGTTTGGTATTAGAAGTATTGAGATATCACATCTCATGCTATCGGAAGGATCTCAGGTTTGGTATAGAAGCATTGAGATATATCTTATGCTATCAGAAGGGTCTCAGGATTGGAATGGGAAGGAGTTGGATATCACATCTCATGCTAAAGGGAGGGTCTCAGGTTTGGAAGGCGAAGGATTTGGATATCACATCTCATGTTATAGGATGGATATCAGGTTTGGTATTAGAAGTATTGAGATATCACATCTCATGTTATCGGAAGGATCTCAGGTTTGGTATTAGAAGTATTGAGATATCACATCTGATGCTATAGGAAGGGTCTCAGGATTGGAATGGGAAGGAGTTGGATATCACATCTCATGCTAAAGGAAGGGTCTCAGGTTTGGTAGAAGCATTGAGATATCACATCTCATGCTATAGGAAGGGTCTCAGGATTGGAATGGGAAGGACTTAGATATCACATATCATGCTATAGGGAGGGTCTCAGTTTTGATATTAGAAGCATTGAGATATCACTTCTCATGCTATCGGAAGTGTCTCAGGATTGGAATGGGAAGGAGCTGGATATCACATCTCATGCTAAAGGAAGGGTCTCAGGTTTGGAACGTGAAGGAGTTGGATATTACATCTCATGCTATAGGAAGGGTCTCAGGTTTGGTATAAGCATTGAGATATCACATCTCATGCTATAGGAAGGGTCTCAGGATTGGAATGGAAGGAGTTGGATATCACATCTCATGTTATAGGAACGATCTCAGGTTTGGTATTAGAAGCATTGAGACATCACATCTCATGCTATAGGAAGGGTCTCAGGATTGGAATGGGAAGGAGTTGGATATCACATCTCATGCTATAGGAAGGGTCTCAGGATTGGAATGGGAAGGAGTTGAATATGACATCTCATGCCGTAGGAAGGGTCTCAGGTTTGGTATAAACATTGAGATATCACATCTCTGCTATCAAAAGGGTCTCAGGATTGGAATGGGAAGGAGTTGGATATCCCATCTCATGTTATAGGAAGAGTCTCAGGTTTGGTATTAGAAGCATTGAGATATCACATCTCATGCTATAGGAAGTGTCTCAGGATTGGAATGGGAAGGACTTGGATATCACATCTCATGCTATAGGTAGGGTCTCAAGTTTGATATTAGAAGCATTGAGATATCACATCTCATGCTATAGGAAGGGTCTGAGGATTGGAGTGGGAAGGAGTTGGATATCACATCTCATGATAAAGGAAGGGTCTCAGGTTTGGTATAAGCAGTGAGATATCACATCTCATGCTATAGGAAGTGTCTCAGGTTTGGTATTAGAAGCATTGAGATATCAAGTCTCATGGTATAGGACGGGAGTTTGATATCACATCTCATGCCATGGTATGGGTCTCAGGTTTTGTAGAAGCATTGGGATATCACATCTCATGCTATCGGAAGGATATCAGGATTAGATTTGGAAGGAGTTGGATATCCCATCTCATGCTATAGGAAGGGTCTCAGGTTGGAATGGGAAGGAGTTGGATATCACATCTCATGTTATAGGAAGGGTCTCAGGATTGGAATGGGAAGGACTTGGATATCACATCTCATGCTGTAGGAAGGCTCTCAGGTTTGGAAAGGGAAGGAGTTGGATATCACATTTCATGTTAGAGGTAGGATCTCAGGTTTGGTATTAGAGGCATTGAGATATCACATCTCATGCTATCAGAAGGGTATCAGGATTGGAATGGGAAGGAATTGGATATCACATCTCATGCTAAAGGGAGGGTCTCAGGTTTGGTATTAGAAGCATTGAGTAGGCTCTCAGGTTTGGTATAAGCATTGAGATATCACATCTCATGCTATAGGAAGGGTCTCAGGATTGGAATGGGAAGGATTTGGATATCACATCTCATGCTATAGGAAGGGTCTCAGGTTTGGTATAAGCATGGAGATATCACTTCTCATGCTATAGGAAGTGTCTCAGGATTGGAATGGGAAGGAGTTGGATATCACATCTCATGTTATAGGAAGGATCTCAGGTTTGGTATTAGAAGCATTGAGACATCACATCTCATGCTATAGGAAGGGTCTCAGGATTGGAATGGGAAGTAGTTGGATATCACATCTCATGCTAAAGGGAGGGTCTCAGGTTTGCAAGGGGAAGGATTTGGATATTACATCTCGTGTTGTAGGAATGATCTCAGGTTTGGTGTTAGAAGCATTCAGAAATCACATCTCATGCTATCGGAAGGATCTCAGGTTTGGTATTAGAAGCATTGAGATATCAAATCTCATGCTATAGGAAGGGTCGCAGGATTGGAATGGGAAGGAGTTTTATATGACATCTCATGCCATAGGAATGATCTCAGGTTTGGTATTAGAAGCATTGAGACATAACATCTCATGTTATAGGAAGGGTCTCAGGATTGGAATGGGAAGGAGTTGGATATCACATCTCATGCTATAGGAAGGGTCTCAGGTTTGGTATAAGTATTGAGATATCACATCTCATGCTATAGGAAGGGTCTCAGGATTGGAATGGGAAGGAGTTGTATATGACATCTCATGCCACAGGAAGGGTCTCAGGTTTGGTATAAGCATTGAGATATCAAGGAAGTGTCTCAGGATTGGAATGGGAAGGAGTTGGATATCACATCTCATGTTATAGAAGGATCTCAGGTTTGGTATAAGCATTGAGATATCACATCTCTGCTATCGGAAGGGTCTCAGGATTGGAATGGGAAGGAGTTGGATATTCCCATCTCATGTTATAGGAAGGGTCTCAGGTTTGGTATTAGAAGCATTGAGATATCACATCTCATGCTATAGGAAGGGTCTCAGGATTGGAATGGGAGGGACTTGGATATCACATCTCATGCTATAGGGAGGGTCTCAAGTTTGATATTAGAAGCATTGAGATATCACATTTCATGATATCGGAAGGGTCTCAAGATTGGAATGGGAAGGAGTTGGATATCACATCTCATGATAAAGGAAGGGTCTAAGGTTTGGAAGGGGAAGGATTTGGATATCACATCTCATGTTATAGGACGGGTCTCAGGTTTGGTATTAGAAGCATTGAGATATCAAGTCTCATGGTATAGGAAGGGTCTCAGAATTGGAATGGGAAGGAGTTGGATATCACATCTCAAGCTATAGGAAGGGTCTCAGGATTAGAATGGGAAGGAGTTTGATATCACATCTCATGCCATAGTATGGGTCTCAGGTTTGGTAGAAGCATTGGGATATCACATCTCATGCTATCGGAAGGGTATCGGGATTGGATTTGGAAGGAGTTGGATATCCCATCTCATGCTATAGGAAGGGTCTCAGGTTGGAATGGGGAGGAGTTGGACATCACATCTCATGTTATAGGAAGGGTCTCAGGATTGGAATGGGAAGGACTTGGATATCACATCTCATGCTACAGGAAGGCTCTCAGGTTTGCAAGGGGAAAGAGTTGGATATCACATTTCATGTTAGAGGTAGGATCTCAGATTTGGTATTAGAAGTATTGAGATATCACATCTCATGCTATCAGAAGGATCTCAGGTTTGGTATAGAAGCATTGAGATATCATATCTTATGCTATCAGAAGAGTCTCAGGATTGGAATGGGAAGGAGTTGGATACCAAACCTGAGATCCTTCCGATAGCATGAGATGTGATATCTCAATGCTTCTAATACCAAACCTGAGATCCTTCCTATAACATGAGATGTGATATCCAAATCATTCCCCTTCCAAACCTGAGACCCTCCCTTTAGCATGAGATGTGATATCCAATTCCTTCCCATTCCATTCCAGAGACCCTTCTGATAGCATGAGATGTGATATCTCAATGCCTCTAATACCAAACCTGAGATCCTACCTCTAACATGAAATGTGATATCCAACTCTTTCCCCTTCCAAACCTGAGAGCCTTCCTATAGCATGAGATGTGATATCCAAGTCCTTCCCATTCCAATCCTGAGACCCTTCCTATAGCTTGAGATGTGATATCCTACTCCTTCCCATTCCAATTCTGAGACCCTTCCTATACTATGAGACTTGATATCTCAATGCTTCTAATACCAAACCTGAGACCCGTAATATAACATGAGATGTGATATCCAAATCCTTCCCCTTCCAAACCTTAGACCCTTCCTTTATCATGAGATGTGATATCCAACTCCTTCCCATTCCAATCCTGAGACCCTTCCGATATCATGAGATGTGATATCTCAAAGCTTCTAATATCAAACTTGAGACCCTCCCTATAGCATGAGATGTGATATCCAAGTCCTTCCCATTCCAATCCTGAGACCCTTCCTATAGCATGAGATGTGATATCTCAATGCTTCTAATACCAAACCTGAGACCCTTCCTATAACATGAGATGGGAATATCCAACTCCTTCCCATTCCAATCCTGAGACACTTCCTATAGCATGAGATGTGATATCTCACTGCTTATACCAAACCTGAGACCCTTCCCATAGCATGAGATGTGATATCCAACTCCTTCCCATTCCAATCCTCAGACCCTTCCTATAGCATGAGATGTGATATCTCAATGCTTCTAATATCAAACTTGAGACCCTACCTATAGCATGAGATGTGATATCCAAGTCCTTCCCATTCCAATCCTGAGACACTTCCTATAGCATGAGATGTGATATCTCAATGCTTCTAATACCAAACCTGAGACTCTTCCTATAACATGAGATGGGATATCCAACTCCTTCCCATTCCAATCCTGAGACCCTTTTGATAGCAGAGATGTGATATCTCAATGTTTATACCAAACCTGAGACCCTTCCTACGGCATGAGATGTCATATTCAACTCCTTCCCATTCCAATCCTGAGACCCTTCCTATAGCATGAGATGTGATATCCAACTCCTTCCCATTCCAATCCTGAGACCCTTCCTATAGCATGAGATGTGATGTCTCAATGCTTCTAATACCAAACCTGAGATCGTTCCTATAACATGAGATGTGATATCCAACTCCTTCCATTCCAATCCTGAGACCCTTCCTATAGCATGAGATGTGATATCTCAATGCTTATACCAAACCTGAGACCCTTCCTATAGCATGAGATGTAATATCCAACTCCTTCACGTTCCAAACCTGAGACCCTTCCTTTAGCATGAGATGTGATATCCAGCTCCTTCCCATTCCAATCCTGAGACACTTCCGATAGCATGAGAAGTGATATCTCAATGCTTCTAATATCAAAACTGAGACCCTCCCTATAGCATGATATGTGATATCTAAGTCCTTCCCATTCCAATCCTGAGACCCTTCCTATAGCATGAGATGTGATATCTCAATGCTTCTACCAAACCTGAGACCCTTCCTTTAGCATGAGATGTGATATCCAACTCCTTCCCATTCCAATCCTGAGACCCTTCCTATAGCATCAGATGTGATATCTCAATACTTCTAATACCAAACCTGAGATCCTTCCGATAACATGAGATGTGATATCTCAATACTTCTAATACCAAACCTGATATCCATCCTATAACATGAGATGTGATATCCAAATCCTTCGCCTTCCAAACCTGAGACCCTCCCTTTAGCATGAGATGTGATATCCAACTCCTTCCCATTCCAATCCTGAGACCCTTCTGATAGCATAAGATATATCTCAATGCTTCTATACCAAACCTGAGATCCTTCCGATAGCATGAGATGTGATATCTCAATACTTCTAATACCAAACCTGAAATCCTTCCTATAACATGAGATGTGATATCCAAATCCTTATCTTCCAAACCTGAGACCCTCCCTTTAGCATGAGATGTGATATCCAACTCCTTCCCATTCCAATCCTGAGACTCTTCTGATAGCATAAGATATGATATCTCAATGCTTCTATACCAAACCTGAGATCCTTCTGATAGCATGAGATGTGATATCTCAATACTTCTAATACCAAACCTGAGATCCTACCTCTAACATGAAATGTGATATCCAACTCTTTCCCCTTGCAAACCTGAGAGCCTTCCTGTAGCATGAGATGTGATATCCAAGTCCTTTCCATTCCAATCCTGAGACCCTTCCTATAACATGAGATGTGATATCCAACTCCTCCCCATTCCAACCTGAGACCCTTCCTATAGCATGAGATGGGATATCCAACTCCTTCCAAATCCAATCCCGATACCCTTCCGATAGCATGAGATGTGATATCCCAATGCTTCTACCAAACCTGAGACCCATACTATGGCATGAGATGTGATATCAAACTCCTTCCCATTCTAATCCTGAGACCCTTCCTATACCATGAGACTTGATATCTCAATGCTTCTAATACCAAACCTGAGACCCGTCCTATAACATGAGATGTGATATCCAAGTCCTTCCCATTCCAATCCTGAGACACTTCCTATAGCATGAGATGTGATATCTCAATGCTTCTAATACCAAACCTGAGACTCTTCCTATAACATGAGATGGGATATCCAACTCCTTCCCATTCCAAATCTGAGACCCTTTTGATAGCAGAGATGTGATATCTCAATGTTTATACCAAACCTGAGACCCTTCCTACGGCATGAGATGTCATATTCAACTCCTTCCCATTCCAATCCTGAGACCCTTCCTATAGCATGAGATGTGATATCCAACTCCTTCCCATTCCAATCCTGAGACCCTTCCTATAGCATGAGATGTGATGTCTCAATGCTTCTAATACCAAACCTGAGATCGTTCCTATAACATGAGATGTGATATCCAACTCCTTCCATTCCAATCCTGAGACCCTTCCTATAGCATGAGATGTGATATCTCAATGCTTATACCAAACCTGAGACCCTTCCTATAGCATGAGTTGTGATATCCAACTCCTTCACGTTCCAAACCTGAGACCCTTCCTTTAGCATGAGATGTGATATCCAGCTCCTTCCCATTCCAATCCTGAGACACTTCCGATAGCATGAGATGTGATATCTCAATGCTTCTAATATCAAAACTGAGACCCTCCCTAAAGCATGATATGTGATATCTAAGTCCTTCCCATACCAATCCTGAGACCCTTCCTATAGCATGAGATGTGATATCTCAATGCTTCTACCAAACCTGAGACCCTTCCTTTAGCATGAGATGTGATATCCAACTCCTTCCCATTCCAATCCTGAGACCCTTCCTATAGCATGAGATGTGATATCTCAATACTTCTAATACCAAACCTGAGATCCTTCCGATAACATGAGATGTGATATCTCAATACTTCTAATACCAAACCTGAGATCCATCCTATAACATGAGATGTGATATCCAAATCCTTCGCCTTCCAAACCTGAGACCCTCCCTTTAGCATGAGATGTGATATCCAACTCCTTCCCATTCCAATCCTGAGACCCTTCTGATAGCATAAGATATGATATCTCAATGCTTCTATACCAAACCTGAGATCCTTCCGATAGCATGAGATGTGATATCTCAATACTTCTAATACCAAACCTGAGATCCTTCCTATAACATGAGATGTGATATCCAAATCCTTATCTTCCAAACCTGAGACCCTCCCTTTAGCATGAGATGTGATATCCAACTCCTTCCCATTCCAATCCTGAGACTCTTCTGATAGCATAAGATATGATATCTCAAAGCTTCTATACCAAACCTGAGATCCTTCTGATAGCATGAGATGTGATATCTCAATACTTCTAATACCAAACCTGAGATCCTACCTCTAACATGAAATGTGATATCCAACTCTTTCCCCTTGCAAACCTGAGAGCCTTCCTGTAGCATGAGATGTGATATCCAAGTCCTTCCCATTCCAATCCTGAGACCCTTCCTATAACATGAGATGTGATATCCAACTCCTCCCCATTCCAACCTGAGACCCTTCTTATAGCATGAGATGGGATATCCAACTCCTTCCAAATCCAATCCCGATACCCTTCCGATAGCATGAGATGTGATATCCCAATGCTTCTACCAAACCTGAGACCCATACTATGGCATGAGATGTGATATCAAACTCCTTCCCATTCTAATCCTGAGACCCTTCCTATAGCTTGAGATGTGATATCCAACTCCTTCCCATTCCAATTCTGAGACCCTTCCTATACCATGAGATTTGATATCTCAATGCTTCTAATACCAAACCTGAGACCCGTCCTATAACATGAGATGTGATATCCAAATCCTTCCCCTTCCAAACCTTAGACCCTTCCTTTATCATGAAATGTGATATCCAACTCCTTCCCATTCCAATCTTGAGACCCTTCCGATATCATGAAATGTGATATCTCAATGCTTCTAATATCAAACTTGAGACCCTCCCTATAGCATGAGATGTGATATCCAAGTCCTTCCCATTCCAATCCTGAGACCCTTCCTATAGCATGAGATGTGATATCTCAATGCTTCTAATACCAAACCTGAGACCCTTCCCATAACATGAGATGGGAATATCCAACTCCTTCCCATTCCAATCCTGAGACCCTTCCGATAGCAGAGATGTGATATCTCAATGCTTATACCAAACCTGAGATCCTTCCTATAACATGAGATGTGATATCCAACTCCTTCCCATTCCAATCCTGAGACACTTCCTATAGCATGAGATGTGCTATCTCACTGCTTATACCAAACCTGAGACCCGTCCTATAGCATGAGATGTGATATCCAACTCCTTCCCATTCCAATCCTGAGACCCTTCCTACAGCATGAGATGTGATATCTCAATGCTTCTAATATCAAACTTGAGACCCTCCCTATAGCATGAGATGTGATACCCAAGTCCTTCCCATTCCAATCCTGAGACCCTTCCTATAGCATGAGATGTGATATCTCAATGCTTCTAATACCAAACCTGAGACTCTTCCTATAACATGAGATGGGATATCCAACTCCTTCCCACTCCAATCCTGAGACCCTTTTGATAGCAGAGATGTGATATCTCAATGTTTATACCAAACCTGAGACCCTTCCTACGGCATCAGATGTCATATTCAACTCCTTCCCATTCCAATCCTGAGACCCTTCCTATAGCATGAGATGTGATATCCAACTCCTTCCCATTCCAATCCTGAGACCCTTCCTATAGCATGAGATGTGATGTCTCAATGCTTCTAATACCAAACCTGAGATCCTTCCGATAACATGAGATGTGATATCCAAATCCTTCCCCTTCCAAACCTTAGACCCTTCCTTTATCATGAAATGTGATATCCAACTCCTTCCCATTCCAATCTTGAGACCCTTCCGATATCATGAAATGTGATATCTCAATGCTTCTAATATCAAACTTGAGACCCTCCCTATAGCATGAGATGTGATATCCAAGTCCTTCCCATTCCAATCCTGAGACCCTTCCTATAGCATGAGATGTGATATCTCAATGCTTCTAATACCAAACCTGAGACCCTTCCCATAACATGAGATGGGAATATCCAACTCCTTCCCATTCCAATCCTGAGACCCTTCCGATAGCAGAGATGTGATATCTCAATGCTTATACCAAACCTGAGATCCTTCCTATAACATGAGATGTGATATCCAACTCCTTCCCATTCCAATCCTGAGACACTTCCTATAGCATGAGATGTGCTATCTCACTGCTTATACCAAACCTGAGACCCGTCCTATAGCATGAGATGTGATATCCAACTCCTTCCCATTCCAATCCTGAGACCCTTCCTACAGCATGAGATGTGATATCTCAATGCTTCTAATATCAAACTTGAGACCCTCCCTATAGCATGAGATGTGATACCCAAGTCCTTCCCATTCCAATCCTGAGACCCTTCCTATAGCATTAGATGTGATATCTCAATGCTTCTAATACCAAACCTGAGACTCTTCCTATAACATGAGATGGGATATCCAACTCCTTCCCACTCCAATCCTGAGACCCTTTTGATAGCAGAGATGTGATATCTCAATGTTTATACCAAACCTGAGACCCTTCCTACGGCATCAGATGTCATATTCAACTCCTTCCCATTCCAATCCTGAGACCCTTCCTATAGCATGAGATGTGATATCCAACTCCTTCCCATTCCAATCCTGAGACCCTTCCTATAGCATGAGATGTGATATCCCAATGCTTATACCAAACCTGAGACCCTTCCTATAGCATGAGATGTGATATCCAACTCCTTCCCATTCCAATCCTGAGACCCTTCCTATAGCATGAGATGTGATGTCTCAATGCTTCTAATACCAAACCTGAGATCCTTCCTATAACATGAGATGTGATATCCAACTCCTTCCATTCCAATCCTGAGACCCTTCCTATAGCATGAGATGTTATATCTCAATACTTATACCAATCCTGAGCCTTTCTATAGCATGAGATGTGATACCCAACTCCTTCCCATTCCAATCCTGAGACGCTTCCTATAGCATGAGATGTGATATCTCAATGCCTCTAATACCAAACCTGAGATCCTTCCTCTAACATGAAATGTGATATCCAACTCCTTCCCTTTCCAAATCTGAGAGCCTATCTATAGCATGAGATGTGATATCCAAGTCCTTCCCATTCCAATCCTTAGACCCTTCCTGCAGCGTGCAATATGATATCTCAATGATTCTAATAACAAACCTGAGACCCGTCCTATAACATGAGATGGGATATCCAACTCCTTCCCATTCCAATCCTGAGACACTTCTGATAGCAGAGATGTGATATCTCAATGCTTATACCAAACCTGAGACCCTTCCTATAACATGAGATCGGATATCCAACTCCTTCCCGTTCCAAACCTGAGACCCTTCCTATAGCATATGTGATATCCAACTCCTTCCCATTCCAAACATGAGACCCTTCCTATAGCAAGAATGTAATATCCAACTCCTTCCCATTCCAACCCTGAGACCATTCCTATAGCATGAGATGTGATATCTCAATGCTTCTAATACCAAACCTGAGATCCTTCGTTTGACATGAGATGTGATATCCAATTCCTCCCCATTCCAAACCTGAGAACCTTCCTACAGCATGCAATGTGATATCTCAATGCTTCTAATACCAAACCTGAGACCAGTCCTATAACATGAGATTGGATATCCAACTCCTTCCCCTTCCAAACCTGAGACCCTTCCTATAGCATGAGATGTGATATCCAACTTCTTCCCATTCCAATCCTGAGACCCTTCCTATAACATGAGATGTGATGTCTCAATGCTTCTAATACCAAACCTGAGATCTTTCCTATAACATGAGATGTGATATCCAACTCCTTCCCATTCCAATCCTGAGACCCTTCCTATAGCATGAGATGTGATATCTCAATGCTTATATCAAACCTGAGACTCTTCCTATAGCTTGAGATGTGATATCCAACTCCTTCCCATTCCAATCCTGAGACCCTTCCTATAGCATGAGATGTGATATCTCAAGGCCTCTAATACCAAACCTGAGATCCTTCCTCTAACATGAATGTGATATCCAACTCCTTCCCCTTCCAAACCTGAGAGCCTTCCTATGGCATAAGATGTGATATCAAACTCCTTCCCATTCCAATCCTGAGACCCTTCCTATAGCTTGAGATGTGATATCCAACTTCTTCCCATTCCAATTCTGAGACCCTTTCTATACCATGAGACTTGATATCTCAATGCTTCTAATACCAAACCTGAGACCCGTCCTATAACATGAGATGTGATATCCAAATCCTTCCCCTTCCAAACCTTAGACCCTTCCTTTATCATGAGATGTGATATCCAACTCCTTCCCATTCCAATCCTGAGACCCTTCCGATATCATGACATTTGTTATCTCAATGTTTCTAATATCAAACTTGAGACCCTCCCTATAGCATGAGATGTGACATCCAAGTCCTCCCCATTCCAATGCTGAGACCCTTCCTATAGCATGAGATGTGATATCTCAATGCTTCTAATACCAAACCTGAGACCCTTCCTATAACATGAGATGGGATATCCAACTCAGATGGGATATCCAACTCCTTCCCATTCCAATCCTGAGACCCTTCCGATAGCAGAGATGTGATATCTCAATGCTTATATCAAACCTGAGACCCTTCCTATGGCCTGAGATGTCATATACAACTCCTTCCCATTCCAATCCTGAGACCCTTCCTATAGCATGAGATGTGATATCTCAATGCTTATACCAAATCTGAGACCCTTCCTATAGCATGAGATGTGATATCCAACTCCTTCCCATTCCAATCCTGAGACCCTTCCTATAGCATGAGATGTGATGTCTCAATGCTTCCAATACCAAACCTGAGATCCTTCCTATAACATGAGATGTGATATCCAACTCCTTCCCATTCCAATCCTGAGACCCTTATGATAGCATGAGATGTGATATCTCAATGCCTCTTATACCAAACCTGAGATCCTTCCGATAGCATGAGATGTGATATCTCAATGCTTCTAATACCAAACCTGAGATCCTTCCTATAATATGAGATGTGATTTCCAAATCCTTCCCCTTCCAAACCTGAGACCCTCCCTTTAGCATGAGATGTGATATCCAACTCCTTCCCATTCCAATCCTGAGACCCTTCTGATAGCATGAGATGTGATATCTCAATGCCTCTAATACCAAACCTGAGATCCTACCTCTAACATGAAATGTGATATCCATCTCCTTCCCTTTCCAAACCTGAGACCCTGCCTATAGCATGATATGTGATATCCAAGTCCTTCCCATTCCAATCCTGAGACCCTTCCTATAGCATGTGATGTGATATCTCAATGCTTATACAAAACCTGAGACCCTTCCTATGGCATGAGATGGCATATACAACTCCTTCCCATTCCAATCCTGAGACCCTTCCTATAGCATGAGATGTGATATCTCAATGCTTATACCAAACCTGAGACCCTTCCTATAGCATGTGATGTGATATCCAACTTCTTCCCATTCCAATCCTGAGACCCTTCCTATAGCATGAGATGTGATATCTCAATGCTTATACCAAACCTGAGACCCTTCCTATAGCTTGAGATGTGATATCCAACTCCTTCCCATTCCAATCCTGAGACCCTTCCTATAGCATGAGATGTGATGTCTCAAGGCCTCTAATACCAAACCTGAGATCCTTCCTCTAACATGAAATGTGATATCCAACTCCTTCCCCTTCCAAACCTGAGAGCCTTCCTATAGCATGAGATATGATATCCAAGTCCTTCCCATTCCAATCCTGAGACCCTTCCTATAACATGAAATGTGATATCCAACTCCTTCCCATTCCAACCTGAGACCCTTCCTATAGCATGAGATGGGATATCCAACTCCTTCCAAATCCAATACTGATACCCTTCCGATAGCATGAGATGTGATATCCCAATGCTTCTACCAAACCTGAGTCCCATACTATGGCATGAGATGTGATATCAAACTCCTTCCCATTCCAATCCTGAGACCCTTCTTATACCATGAGACTTGATATGTCAATGCTTCTAATACCAAACCTGAGACCCGTCCTATAACATGAGATGTGATATCCAAATCCTTCCCCTTCCAAACCTTAGACCCTTCCTTTATCATGAGATGTGATATCCAACTCCTTCCCATTCCAATCCTGAGACCCTTCCGATATCATGAGATGTGATATCTCAATGCTTATACCAAATCTGAGACCCTTCCTATGGCCTGAGATGTCATATACAACTCCTTCCCATTCCAATCCTGAGACCCTTCCTATAGCATGAGATGTGATATCTCAATGCTTATACCAAATCTGAGACCCTTCCTATAGCATGAGATGTGATATCCAACTCCTTCCCATTCCAATCCTGAGACCCTTCCTATAGCATGAGAAGTGATATCTCCATGCTTATACCAAACCTGAGACCCTTCCTATAGCATAAGATGTGATATCCAAATCCTTCCCATTCCAATCCTGAGACCCTTCCTATAGCATGAGATGTGATATCTCAATGCTTATACCAAACCTGAGACCCTTCCTATAGCATGAGATGTGATATCCAACTCCTTCCCATTCCAATCCTGAGACCCTTCCTATAGCATGAGATGTGATGTCTCAATGCTTCTAATACCAAACCTGAGATCCTTCCTATAACATGAGATGTGATATCCAACTCCTTCCCATTCCAATCCTGAGACCCTTATGATAGCATGAGATGTGATATCTCAATGCTTCTAATACCAAACCTGAGATCCTTCCTATAATATGAGATGTGGTTTCCAAATCCTTCCCCTTCCAAACCTGAGACCCTCCCTTTAGCATGAAATGTGATATCCAACTCCTTCCCATTCCAATCCTGAGACCCTTCTGATAGCATGAGATGTGATATCTCAATGCCTCTAATACCAAACCTGAGATCCTACCTCTAACATGAAATGTGATATCCATCTCCTTCCCTTTCCAAACCTGAGACTCTGCCTATAGCATGAGATGTGATATCCAAGTCCTTCCCATTCCAATCCTGAGACCCTTCCTATAGCATGTGATGTGATATCTCAATGCTTATACCAAACCTGAGACCCTTGCTATGGCATGAGATGTCATATACAACTCCTTCCCATTCCAACCCTGAGACCCTTCCTATAGCATGAGATGTGATATCTCAATGCTTATACCAAACCTGAGACCCTTCCTATAGCATGAGATGTGATATCCAACTTCTTCCCATTCCAATCCTGAGACCCTTCCTATAGCATGAGATGTGATATCTCAATGCTTATACCAAACCTGAGACCCTTCCTATAGCATAAAATGTGATATCCAAATCCTTCCCATTCCAATCCTGAGACCCTTCCTATAGCATGAGATGTGATATCTCAATGCTTATACCAAACCTGAGACCCTTCCTATAGCATGAGATGTGATATCCAACTCCTTCCCATTCCAATCCTGAGACCCTTCCTATAGCATGAGATGTGATGTCTCAATGCTTCTAATACCAAACCTGAGATCCTTCCTATAACATGAGATGTGATATCCAACTCCTTCCCATTCCAATCCTGAGACCCTTCCTATAGCATGAGATGTGATATCCAACTTCTTCCCATTCCAATCCTGAGACCCTTCCTATAGCATGAGATGTGATATCTCAATGCTTATACCAAACCTGAGATCCTTCCTCTAACATGAAATGTGATATCCAACTCCTTCCCCTTCCAAACCTGAGAGCCTTCCTATAGCATGAGATATGATATCCAAGTCCTTCCCATTCCAATCCTGAGACCCTTCCTATAACATGAAATGTGATATCCAACTCCTTCCCATTCTAACATGAGACCCTTCCTATAGCATGAGATGGGATATCCAACTCCTTCCAAATCCAATACTGATACCCTTCCGATAGCATGACATGTGATATCCCAATGCTTCTACCAAACCTGAGACCCATACTATGGCATGAGATGTGATATCAAACTCCTTCCCATTCCAATCCTGAGACGCTTCCTATAGCTTGAGATGTGATATCCAACTCCTTCCCATTCCAATTCTGAGACCCTTCTTATACCATGAGACTTGATATCTCAATGCTTCTAATACCAAACCTGAGACCCGTCCTATAACATGAGATGTGATATCCAAATCCTTCCCCTTCCAAACCTTAGGCCCTTCCTTTATCATGAGATGTGATATCCAACTCCTTCCCATTCCAATCCTGAGACCCTTCCGATATCATGAGATTTGTTATCTCAATGCTTCTAATATCAAACTTGAGACCCTCCCTATAGCATGAGATGTGACATCCAAGTCCTTCCCATTCCAATCCTGAGACCCTTCCTATAGCATGAGATGTGATATCTCAATGCTTCTAATACCAAACCTGAGACCCTTCCTATAACATGAGATGGGATATCCAACTCCTTCCCATTCCAATCCTGAGACCCTTCCGATAGCAAAGATGTGATATCTCAGTGCTTATACCAAACCTGAGACCCTTCCTAAGGCCTGAGATGTCATATACAACTCCTTCCCATTCCAATCCTGAGACCCTTCCTATAGCATGAGATGTGATATCTCAATGCTTATACCAAATCTGAGACCCTTCCTATAGCATGAGATGTGATATCCAACACCTTCCCATTCCAATCCTGAGACCCTTCCTATAGCATGAGAAGTGATATCTCCATGCTTATACCAAACCTGAGACCCTTCCTATAGCATGAGATGTGATATCCAAATCCTTCCCATTCCAATCCTGAGACCCTTCCTATAGCATGAGATGTGATATCTCAATGCTTATACCAAACCTGAGAGCCTACCTATAGCATGGGATGTGATATCCAAGTCCATCCCATTCCAATCCTTAGACCCTTCCTACAGCATGCGATGTGATATCTCAATGATTCTAATACCAAACCAGAGACCTGTCCTTTAACATGAGATGGGATATCCAACTCCTTCCCATTCCAATCCTGAGCCACTCCTGATAGCAGAGATGTGATATCTCAATGCTTATACCAAACCTGAGACCCTTCCTATAACATGAGATGTGATATCCAACTCCTTCCCGTTCCAAACCTGAGACACTTCCTATAGCATATGTGATATCCAACTCCTTCCCATTCCAAACATGAGACCCTTCCTATAGCAAGAATGTAATATCCAACTCCTACCCATTCCAATCCTGAGACCATTCCTATAGCATGAGATGTGATATATCAATGCTTCTAATACCAAACCTGAGATCCTTCCTATGACATGAGATGTGATATCCAAATCCTTCCCATTCCAATCCTGAGACCCTTATTATAGCAAGAGATGTGATATCCAAATCCTTCCCATTCCAATCCTGAGACCCTTCCTATAACATGAGATGTGATATTCAACTCCTTCCCATTCCAACCTGAGACACTTCCTATAGCATGAGAAGGGATATCCAACTCCTTCCCAATCCAATCCTGAGAACCTTCCGATAGCAGAGATGTGATATCTCAATGCTTATACCAAACCTGAGAACCTTCCTATGGCATGAGATGTGATATCCAACTCCTTGCCATTCAAATCCTGAGACCCTTCCTATAGCATGAGATGTGATATCTCAATGCTTCTACCAAACCTGAGACCCTTCCTTTAGCATGAGATGTGATATCCAAATCCTTCACATTCCAATCCTGAGACCCTTCCTATAGCATGAGATGTGATATCTCAATGCTTCTAATACCAAACCTGAGATCCTTCCTATAACATGAGATGTGATATCCAATTCCTTCCCATTCCAAACCTGAGACCCTTCCTATTGGATGAGATGTGATATCCAACTCCTTCCCATTCCAACCCTGAGACCCTTCCTATACCATGAGATGTGATATCTCAATGCTTCTAATACCAAACCTGGGAACCGTCCTATAACATGAGATGTGATATCTCAATGTTTCTAATAAAAAACCTGAGACCCTTCCTATAACATGAGATGTGATATCCAATTCCTTCCCATTCCAAACCTGAGACCCTTCCTATTGGATGAGATGTGATATCCAAATCCTTCCCCTTCCAAACCTGAGACCCTTCCTTTAGCATGAGATGTGATATCCAAATACTTCCCATTCCAATCCTAAAACACTTCCTATAGCATGAGATGTGATATCTCAATGTTTCTAATAAAAAACCTGAGACCCTTCCTATAGCAAGAGATGTGATATCCAAATCCTTCCCATTCCAATCCTGAGACCCTTCCTGTATATAACATGAGATGTGATATCCAACTCCTTCCCATTCCAACCTGAGACCCTTCCTATAGCATGAGATGTGATGTTCAACTCCTTACCATTCAAATCCTGAGACCCTCCCTATAACAAGAGATGTCATATCCAACTCCTTCCCATTCCAAACCTGAGACCCTTCCTATAACATGAGATGTCATATACAACTCCTTCCCATTCCAATCCTGAGACCCTTCCTATAGCATGAGATGTGATATCTCAATGCTTATACCAAACCTGAGACCCTTCCTATAGCATGAGATGTGATATCCAACTCCTTCCCATTCCAATCCTGATACCCTTCCTATAGCATGAGATGTGATGTCTCAATGCCTCTAATACCAAACCTGAGATCCTTCCTATAACATGAGATGTGATATCCAACTCCTTCCATTCCAATCCTGAGACCCTTCCTATAGCATGAGATGTTATATCTCAATACTTATACCAATCCTGAGCCTTCCTATAGCATGAGATGTGATACCCAACTCCTTCCCATTCCAATCCTGAGACGCTTCCTATAGCATGAGATGTGATATCTCAATGCCTCTAATACCAAACCTGAGATCCTTCCTCTAACATGAAATGTGATATCCAACTCCTTCCCTTTCCAAATCTGAGAGCCTATCTATAGCATGAGATGTGATATCCAAGTCCTTCCCATTCCAATCCTTAGACCCTTCCTGCAGCGTGCAATATGATATCTCAATGATTCTAATAACAAACCTGAGACCCGTCCTATAACATGAGATGGGATATCCAACTCCTTCCCATTCCAATCCTGAGACACTTCTGATAGCAGAGATGTGATATCTCAATGCTTATACCAAACCTGAGACCCTTCCTATAACATGAGATCGGATATCCAACTCCTTCCCGTTCCAAACCTGAGACCCTTCCTATAGCATATGTGATATCCAACTCCTTCCCATTCCAAACATGAGACCCTTCCTATAGCAAGAATGTAATATCCAACTCCTTCCCATTCCAACCCTGAGACCATTCCTATAGCATGAGATGTGATATCTCAATGCTTCTAATACCAAACCTGAGATCCTTCGTTTGACATGAGATGTGATATCCAATTCCTCCCCATTCCAAACCTGAGAACCTTCCTACAGCATGCAATGTGATATCTCAATGCTTCTAATACCAAACCTGAGACCAGTCCTATAACATGAGATTGGATATCCAACTCCTTCCCCTTCCAAACCTGAGACCCTTCCTATAGCATGAGATGTGATATCCAACTTCTTCCCATTCCAATCCTGAGACCCTTCCTATAGCATGAGATGTGATATCTCAATGCTTATACCAAACCTGAGACCCTTCCTATAGCTTGAGATGTGATATCCAACTCCTTCCCATTCCAATCCTGAGACCCTTCCTATAGCATGAGATGTGATGTCTCAAGGCCTCTAATACCAAACCTGAGATCCTTCCTCTAACATGAAATGTGATATCCAACTCCTTCCCCTTCCAAACCTGAGAGCCTTCCTATAGCATGAGATATGATATCCAAGTCCTTCCCATTCCAATCCTGAGACCCTTCCTATAACATGAAATGTGATATCCAACTCCTTCCCATTCCAACCTGAGACCCTTCCTATAGCATGAGATGGGATATCCAACTCCTTCCAAATCCAATACTGATACCCTTCCGATAGCATGAGATGTGATATCCCAATGCTTCTACCAAACCTGAGTCCCATACTATGGCATGAGATGTGATATCAAACTCCTTCCCATTCCAATCCTGAGACCCTTCTTATACCATGAGACTTGATATGTCAATGCTTCTAATACCAAACCTGAGACCCGTCCTATAACATGAGATGTGATATCCAAATCCTTCCCCTTCCAAACCTTAGACCCTTCCTTTATCATGAGATGTGATATCCAACTCCTTCCCATTCCAATCCTGAGACCCTTCCGATATCATGAGATGTGATATCTCAATGCTTATACCAAATCTGAGACCCTTCCTATGGCCTGAGATGTCATATACAACTCCTTCCCATTCTAATCCTGAGACCCTTCCTATAGCTTGAGATGTGATATCCAACTCCTTCCCATTCCAATTCTGAGACCCTTCCTATACCATGAGATGTGATATCTCAATGCCACTAAAACCAAACCTGAGATCCTACCTCTAACATGAAATGTGATATCCAACTCCTTCCCCTTCCAACCCTGAGAGCCTTCCTATAGAATGAGATGTGATATCCAAGTCCTTCCCATTCCAATCCTGAGACCCTTCCTATAACATGAGATTTGATATCCAACTCCTTCCCATTCCAATCATGAGACCCTCCCTATAGCTTGAGATGTGATATCCAACTCCTTCTCATTCCAATTCTGAGACCTGTCCTATACCATGAGACTTGATATCTCAATGCTTCAAATACCAAACCTGAGACCGGTCCTATAACATGAGATGTGATACCCAAATCCGTCCCCTTCCAAACCTTAGACCCTTCCTATAGCATGAGATGTGATATCTCATTGCTTCTAATACCAAACCTGAGACCCTTCCTATAACGAGATGGGATATCCAACTCCTTCCCATTCCAACCCTGAGACCCTTCAGATAGCAGAGATGTGATTTCCAACTCCTTCCCATTCCAAACCTGAGACCTTCCGATAGCATGAGATGTGATAGCTCAATGCTTCTAATATCAAACCGAGACCCTCCCTATAGTATGAGATGTGAATTCTAAGTCCTTCCCATTCGTATCCTGAGACCCTTCCGATAGCAGAGATGTGATATCTCAATGCTTATACCAAACCTGATGACCCTTCCTATGGCATTAGATGTGATATCCAACTCCTTCCCATTCCAATCCTGAGTTCCTTCCTATAGCATGAGATGTGATATCTCAATGCTTCTATCAAACCTGATACCCTTCCTTTAGCATGAGATGTGATATTCAACTCCTTCCCATTCCAATCCTGAGACCCTTCCTATAACATGAGACGTGGTATCCAACTCCTTCCCATTCCAATCCTGAGACTCCTCCTATAGCATGAGATGTGATATCTCAATGCTTCTAATACCAGACCTGGGACCGGTCCTATAACATGAGATATAGGTTGGTATTAGAGGCATTGAAATATCACATCTCATGCTATCAGAAGGGTCTCAGGATTGGAATGGGAAGGAGTTGGATATCACATCTCATGCTAAAGGGAGGGTCTCAGGTTTGGAAGTGGAAGGATTTGGAAATCACATCTCATGTCATAGGAAGGATCTCAGGTTTGGTATTAGAAGCATTGAGATATCACATCTCATGCTATCAGAAGTATCTCAGGTTTGGTATTAGAGGCATTGAGATATCACATCTCATGCTATCATAAGGGTCTCAGGATTGGAATGGGAAGGAGTTGGATATCACATCTCATGTTATAGGAAGGATCTCAGGTTTGGTATTAGAAGAATTGAGACATCACATCTCATGCTATAGGAAGGGTCTCAGGATTGGAATGGGAAGAAGTTGGATATCACATCTCATGCTATAGGAAGGGTCCCAGATTTGGTATAAGCATTGAGATATCACATCTAATGCTATAGGAAGGGTCTCAGGATTGGAATGGGAAGGAGTTTCATATGACATCTCAGGCCATAGGAAGGGTCTCAGGTTTGGTATAAGCATTGAGATATCACATCTCTGCTATCGGAAGGGTCTCAGGATTGGAATGGGAAGGAGTTGGATATCCCAAATCATGTTATAGGAAGGGTCTCAGGTTTGGTATTAGAAGCATTGAGATATCACATCTCATGCTATAGGAAGGGTCTCAGGATTGGAATGGGGAGGACTTGGATGTCACATCTCATGTTATAGGGAGGGTCTCAAGTTTGATATTAGAAGCATTGAGATAACAAATCTCATGATATCGGAAGGGTCTCAGGATTGGAATGGGAAGGAATTGGATATCACATCTCATGATAAAGGAAGGGTCTAAGGTTTGGAAGGGGAAGGATTTGGATATCACATCTCATGTTATAGGACGGGTCTCAGGTTTGGTATTAGAAGCATTGAGATATCACATCTCATGGTATAGGACGGGTCTCAGGATTGAAATGGGAAGGAATTGGATATCACATCTCATGATAAAGGAAGGGTCTAAGGTTTGGAAGGGGAAGGATTTGGATATCACATCTCATGTTATAGGACGGGTCTCAGGTTTTGTATTAGAAGCATTGAGATATCAAGTCTCATGGTATAGGAAGGGTCTGAGAATTGGAATGGGAAGGAGTTGGATATCACATCTCAAGCTCTAGGTAGGGTCTCAGGATTGGAATGGGAAGGAGTTTGATATCACATCTCATGTCATAGTATGGGTCTCAGGTTTGGTAGAAGCATTGGGATATCCCATCTCATGCTATAGGAAGGGTCTCAGGTTGGAATGGGAAGGAGTTGGATATCACATTTCATGTTATAGGAAGGGTCTCAGGATTGGATGGGAAGGACTTGGATATCATATCTTATGCTATAGGAAGGCTCTCAGGTTTGGAAGGGGAAGGAGTTGGATATCACATTTCATGTTAGAGGAAGGATCTCAGGTTTGGTATTAGAGGCCTTGAGATATCACATCTCATGCTATAGGAAGGGTCTCAGGATTGGAATGGGAAGGAGTTGGATATCATATCTCAAGCTATAGGAAGGGTCTCAGGTTTGGTATAAGCATTGAGATATCACATCTCATGCTATAGGAAGGGTCTCAGGATTGGAATGGGAAGGAGTTGGATATCACATCTCATGTTATAGGAAAGATCTCAGGTTTGGTATTAGAAGCATTGAGACATCACATCTCATGTTATAGGAAGGGTCTCAGGAGTGGAATGGGAAGAAGTTGGATATCACATCTCATGCTATAGGAAGGGTCTCAGGTTTGGAAGGGGAAGGAGTTGGATATCCAATCTCATGTTATAGGACTGGTCTCGGGTTTGGTATTAGAAGCATTGAGATATCACATCGCATGCTATAGGAAGGTTCTCAGGTTTGGAATGGGGAGGAATTGGATATCACATCTCATGTCATAAGAAGGATCTCAGGTTTGGTATTAGAAGCATTAAGATATCATATCTCATGCTATAGGAATGGTCTCAGGATTGGAATGGGAAGGAGTTGGATATTACATTCTTGCTATAGGAAGGGTCTCATGTTTGGAATGGGAAGGAGTTGGATATCACATATGCTATAGGAAGGGTCTCAGGTTTGGACCGGGAAGGAGTTGGATATCACATCTCATGTTATAGGAAGGGTCTCAGGTTTGGTATAAGCATTGAGATATCACATCTCTGCTATCGGAAGTGTCTCAGGATTGGAATGGGAAGGAGTTGGATATCCCATCTCATGTTATAGGATGGGTCTCAGGTTTGTTATTAGAATCATTGAGATATCATATTGCATGCTGTAGGAAGGGTCTAAGGATTGGAATGGGAAGGACTTGGATATCACATCTCATGCTATAGGTAGGCTCTCAGGTTTGGAAAGGGAAGGAGTTGGATATCACATTTCATGTTAGAGGAAGGATCTCAGGTTTGGTATTAGAGGCATTGAGATATCACATCTCATGCTATAGGAAGGGTCTCAGGATTGGAATGGGAAGGAGTTGGATATCACATCTCATGCTATAGGAAGTGTCTCAGGTTTGGTATAAGCATCGAGATATCACATCTCATGCTATAGGAAGGGTCTCGGGATTGGAATGGGAAGGAGTTGGATATCACATCTCATGTTATAGGAAGGATCTCAGGTTTGGTATTAGAAGCATTGAGACATCACATCTCATGCTATAGGAAGGGTCTCAGGATTGGAATGGGAAGGAGTTGGATATCACATCTCATGCTATAGGAAGGGTCTCAGGTTTGGTATAAGCATTGAGATATCACATCTCATGCTATAGGAAGTGTCTCAGGATTGGAATGGGAAGGACTTGGGTATCACATCTCATGCTATAGGGAGGGTCTCAAGTTTGATATTAGAAGCATTGAGATATCACATCTCATGCTATAGGAAGGGTCTCAGGATTGGAATGGGAAGGAGTTGGATATCACATCTCAAGCTTTAGGAAGGGTCTCAGGTTTGGTATAAGCATCGAGATATCACATCTCATGCTATAGGAAGGGTCTCGGGATTGGAATGGGAAGGAGTTGGATATCACATCTCATGTTATAGGAAGGATCTCAGGTTTGGTATTAGAAGCATTGAGACATCACATCTCATGCTATAGGAAGGGTCTCAGGATTGGAATGGGAAGGAGTTGGATATCACATCTCATGCTATAGGAAGGGTCTCAGGTTTGGTATAAGCATTGAGATATCACATCTCATGCTATAGGAAGTGTCTCAGGATTGGAATGGGAAGGAGTTGGATATTACATCTCATGTTATAGGAAAGATCTCAGGTTTGGTATTAGAAGCATTGAGACATCACATCTCATGTTATAGGAAGGGTCTCAGGATTGGAATGGGAAGAAGTTGGATATCACATCTCATGCTATAGGAAGGGTCTCAGGTTTGGAAGGGGAAGGAGTTGGATATCCAATCTCATGTTATAGGACTGGTCTCAGGTTTGGTATTAGAAGCATTGAGATATCACATCGCATGCTGTAGGAAGGTTCTCAGGTTTGGTATTAGAAGCATTGAGACATCACATCTCATGCTATAGGAAGGGTCTCAGGATTGGAATGGGAAGGAGTTGGATATCACATCTCATGTTATAGGAAGGATCTCAGGTTTGGTATTAGAAGCATTGAGACATCACATCTCATGCTATAGGAAGGGTCTCAGGATTGGAATGGGAAGGAGTTGGATATCACATCTCATGCTATAGGAAGGGTCTCAGATTTGGTATAAGCATTGAGATATCACATCTCATGCTATAGGAAGGGTCTCAGGATTGGATTGGGAAGGAGTTGTATATGACATCTCAGGCCATAGGAAGGGTCTCAGGATTGGTATAAGCATTGAGATATCACATCTCTGCTATCGAAAGGGTCTCAGGATTGGAATGGGAAGGAGTTGGATATCCCATCTCATGATAAAGGAAGGGTCTAAGGTTTGGAAGGGGAAAGATTTGGATATCACATCTCATGTTATAGGCGGGTCTCAATTTTGATATTAGAAGCATTGAGATAACAAATCTCATGATATCGGAAGGGTCTCAGGATTGGAATGGGAAGGAGTTGGATATCACATCTCATGATAAAGGAAGGGTCTAAGGTTTGGAAGGGGAAAGATTTGGATATCACATCTCATGTTATAGGACGGGTCTCAGGTTTGGTATTAGAAGCATTGAGATATCAAGTCTCATGGTATAGGAAGGGTCTCAGAATTGGAATGGGAAGGATTTCGGATATCACATCTCAAGCTATAGGAAGAGTCTCAGGATGGGAATGGGAAGGAGTTTGATATCACATCTCATGCCATAGTATGGTTCTCAGGTTTGGTAGAAGCATTGGGATATCACATCTCATGCTATTGGAAGGGTATCAGTATTGGATTTGGAAGGAGTTGTATATCCCATCTCATGCTATAGGAAGGGTCTCAGGTTGGAATGGGAAGGAGTTGGATATCACATTTCATGTTATAGGAAGGGTCTCAGGATTGGAATGGGAAGGAGTTGGATATCACATCTCAAGCTTTAGGAAGGGTCTCAGGTTTGGTATAAGCATTGAGATAGCACATCTCATGCTATAGGAAGGGTCTCAGGATTGGAATGGGAAGGAGTTGGATATCACATCTCATGTTATAGGAAAGATCTCAGGTTTGGTATTAGAAGCATTGGGACATCACATCTCATGTTATAGGAAGGGTCTCAGGATTGGAATGGGAAGAAGTTGGATAACACATCTCATGCTATAGGAAGGGTCTCAGGTTTGGAAGGGGAAGGAGTTAGATATCCAATCTCATGTTATAGGACTGGTCTCAGGTTTGGTATTAGAAGCATTGAGATATCACATCGCATGCTGTAGGAAGGTTCTCAGGTTTGGAATGGGGAGGAATTGGATATCACATCTCATGTCATAGGAAGGATCTCAGGTTTGGTATTAGAAGCATTGAGATATCAGATCTCATGCTATAGGAATGGTCTCAGGATTGGAATGGGAAGGAGTTGGATATTACATTCTTGCTATAGGAAGGGTCTCATGTTTGGAATGGGAAGGAGTTGGATATCACATATGCTATAGGAAGGGTCTCAGGTTTGAAACGGGAAGGAGTTGGATATCACATCTCATGTTATAGGAAGGGTCTCAGGTTTGAAACAGGAAGGAGTTGGATATCACATCTCATGTTATAGGACGGGTCTCAGGTTTGTTATTAGAATCATTGAGATATCATATTGCATGCTGTAGGAAGGGTCTAAGGATTGGAATGGGAAGGACTTGGATATCACATCTCATGCTATAGGTAGGCTCTCAGGTTTGGAAAGGGAAGGAGTTCGATATCACATTTCATGTTAGAGGAAGGATCTCAGGTTTGGTATTAGAGGCATTGAGATATCACATATCATGCTATAGGAAGCGTCTCAGGATTGGAATGGGAAGGAGTTGGATATCACATCTCAAGCTTTAGGAAGGGTCTCAGGTTTGGTATAAGCATTGAGATAGCACATCTCATGCTATAGGAAGGGTCTCAGGATTGGAATGGGAAGGAGTTGGATATTACATCTCATGTTATCGGAAAGATCTCAGGTTTGGTATTAGAAGCATTGAGATATCACATCGCATGCTGTAGGAAGGTTCTCAGGTTTGGTATTAGAAGCATTGAGACATCACATCTCATGCTATAGGAAGGGTCTCAGGATTGGAATGGGAAGGAGTTGGATATCACATCTCATGTTATAGGAAGGATCTCAGGTTTGGTATTAGAAGCATTGAGACATCACATCTCATGCTATAGGAAGGGCCTCAGGATTGGAATGGGAAGGAGTTGGATATCACATCTCATGCTATAGGAAGGGTCTCAGATTTGGTATAAGCATCGAGATATCACATCTCATGCTATAGGAAGGGTCTCGGGATTGGAATGGGAAGGAGTTGGATATCACATCTCATGCCATAGGAAGGGTCTTAGGTTTGGTATAAGCATTGAGATATCACATCTCTGCTATTGGAAGGGTCTCAGGATTGGAATGGGAAGGAGTTGGATATCCCATCTCATGTTATAGGAAGAGTCTCAGGTTTGGTATTAGAAGCATTGAGATATCACATCTCATGCTATAGGAAGTTTCTCAGGATTGGAATGGGAAGGACTTGGGTATCACATCTCATGCTATAGGGAGGGTCTCAAGTTTGATACTAGAAGCATTGAGATATCACATCTCATGCTATAGGAAGGGTCTCAGGATTGGAATGGGAAGGAGTTGGATATCACATCTCATTCTATAGGAAGGGTCTCAGGTTTGGTATAAGCAGTGAGATATCACATCTCATGCTATAGGAAGTGTCTCAGGATTGGAATGGGAAGGAGTTGGATATCACATCTCATGTTATAGGAAGGATCTCAGGTTTGGTATAAGCATTGAGATATCACATCTCTGCTATCGGAAGGGTCTCAGGATTGGAATGGGAAGGAGTTGGATATTCCCATCTCATGTTATAGGAAGGGTCTCAGGTTTGGTATTAGAAGCATTGAGATATCCCATCTCATGATATAGGAAGGGTCCCAGGTTGGAATGGGAAGGAGTAGGATATCACATTTCACGTTATAGGAAGGGTCTCAGGATTGGAATGGGAAGGACTTGGATATCATATCTCATGCTATAGGAAGGCTCTCAGGTTTGGAAGGGGAAGGAGTTGTATATCACATTTCATGTTAGAGGAAGGATCTCAGGTTTGGTATTAGAGGCATTGAAATATCACATCTCATGCTATCAGATGGGTCTCAGGATTGGAATGGGAAGGAGTTGGATATCACATCTCATGCTAAAGGGAGGGTCTCAGGTTTGGAAGGGGAAGGATTTGGAAATCACATCTTATGTTATAGGAAGGATCTCAGGTTTGGTATTAGAAGCATTGAGATATCACATCTCATGCTATCATAAGGGTCTCAGGATTGGAATGGGAAGGAGTTGGATATCACATCTCATGTTATAGGAAGGATCTCAGGTTTGGTATTAGAAGCATGGAGACATCACATCTCATGCTATAGGAAGGGTCTCAGGATTGGAATGGGAATGACTTGGATATCACATCTCATGCTATAGGCAGGGTCTCAGGTTTGGAAAGGGAAGGAGATGGATATCACATTTCATGTTAGAGGTAGGATCTCAGGTTTGGTATTAGAGGCATTGAAATATCACATCTCATGCTATCAGAAGGGTCTCAGGATTGGAATGGGAAGGAGTTGGATATCACATCTCATGCTAAAGGGAGGGTCTCAGGTTTGGAATTCGAAGGATTTGGAAATCACATCTCATGTTATAGGAAGGATCTCAGGTTTGGTATTAGAAGCATTGAGATATCACATCTCATGCTATCAGAAGTATCTCAGGTTTGGTATTAGAGGCATTGAGATATCACATCTCATGCTATCATAAGGGTCTCAGGATTGGAATGGGAAGGAGTTGGATATCACATCTCATGTTATAGGAAGGATCTCAGGTTTGGTATTAGAAGAATTGAGACATCACATCTCGTGCTATAGGAAGGGTCTCAGGATTGGAATGGGAAGAAGTTGGATATCACATCTCATGCTATAGGAAGGGTCTCAGATTTGGTATAAGCTTTGAGATATCACATCTAATGCTATAGGAAGGGTCTCAGGATTGGAATGGGAAGGAGTTGCATATGACATCTCAGGCCATAGGAAGGGTCTCAGGTTTGGTATAAGCATTGAGATATCACATCTCTGCTATCGGAAGGGTCTCAGGATTGGAATGGGAAGGAGTTGGATATCCCAAATCATGTTATAGGAAGGGTCTCAGGTTTGGTATTAGAAGCATTGAGATATCACATCTCATGCTATAGGAAGGGTCTCAGGATTGGAATGGGGAGGACTTGGATGTCACATCTCATGTTATAGGAAGGCTCTCAGGTTTGGAAGGGGAAGGAGTTGGATATCACATTTCATGTTAGAGGAACGATCTCAGGTTTGGTATTAGAGGCCTTGAGATATCACATCTCATGCTATAGGAAGGGTCTCAGGATTGGAAATGGGAAGGAGTTGGATATCACATCTCAAGCTATAGGAACGGTCTCAGGTTTGGTATAAGCATTGTGATATCACATCTCATGCTATAGGAAGGGTCTCAGGATTGGAATGGGAAGGAGTTGGATATCACATCTCATGTTATAGGAAAGATCTCAGGTTTGGTATTAGAAGCATTGCGACATCACATCTCATGTTATAGGAAGGGTCTCAGGATTGGAATGGGAAGAAGTTGGATATCACATCTCATGCTATAGGAAGGGTCTCAGGTTTGGTATAAGCATTGAGATATCACATCTCATGCTATAGGAAGGGTCTCAGGATTGGAATGGGAAGGAGTTGTATATGACATCTCATGCCATAGGAAGGGTCTCAGGTTTGGTATAAGCATTGAGATATCACATCACATGCTATAGGAAGGGTCTCAGGATTGGAATGGAAAGGACTTGGATATCACATCTCATGCTATAGGCAGGGTCTCAGGTTTGGAAAGGGAAGGAGATGGATATCACATTTCATGTTAGAGGTAGGATCTCAGGTTTGGTATTAGAGGCTTTGAAATATCACATCTCATGCTATCAGATGGGTCTCAGGATTGGAATGGGAAGGAGTTGGATATCACATCTCATGCTAAAGGGAGGGTCTCAGGTTTGGAAGGGGAAGGATTTGGAAATCACATCTCATGTTATAGGAAGGATCTCAGGTTTGGTATTAGAAGCATTGAGATATCACATCTCATGCTATCGGAAGTATCTCAGGTTTGGTATTAGAGGCATTGAGATATCACATCTCATGCTATCATAAGGGTCTCAGGATTGGAATGGGAAGGAGTTGGATATCACATCTCATGTTATAGGAAGGATCTCAGGTTTGGTATTAGAAGCATTGAGACATCACATCTCATGCTATAGGAAGGGTCTCAGGATTGGAATGGGAAGGAGTTGGATATCACATCTCATGCTATAGGAAGGGTCTCAGATTTGGTATAAGCATTGAGATATCACATCACATGCTATAGGAAGGGTCTCAGGATTGGAATGGGAAGGACTTGGATATCACATCTCATGCTATAGGCAGGGTCTCAGGTTTGGAAAGGGAAGGAGATGGATATCACATTTCATGTTAGAGGTAGGATCTCAGGTTTGGTATTAGGGGCATTGAAATATCACATCTCATGCTATCAGAAGGGTCTCAGGATTGGAATGGGAAGGAGTTGGATATCACATCTCATGCTAAAGGGAGGGTCTCAGGTTTGGAAGTGGAAGGATTTGGAAATCACATCTCATGTCATAGGAAGGATCTCAGGTTTGGTATTAGAAGCATTGAGATATCACATCTCATGCTATCAGAAGTATCTCAGGTTTGGTATTAGAGGCATTGAGATATCACATCTCATGCTATCATAAGGGTCTCAGGATTGGAATGGGAAGGAGTTGGATATCACATCTCATGTTATAGGAAGGATCTCAGGTTTGGTATTAGAAGAATTGAGACATCACATCTCATGCTATAGGAAGGGTCTCAGGATTGGAATGGGAAGAAGTTGGATATCACATCTCATGCTATAGGAAGGGTCCCAGATTTGGTATAAGCATTGAGATATCACATCTAATGCTATAGGAAGGGTCTCAGGATTGGAATGGGAAGGAGTTTCATATGACATCTCAGGCCATAGGAAGGGTCTCAGGTTTGGTATAAGCATTGAGATATCACATCTCATGCTATAGGAAGGGTCTCAGGTTGGAATGGGAAGGAGTTGGATATCACATTTCATGTTATAGGAAGGGTCTCAGGATTGGAATGGGAAGGAGTTGGATATCACATCTCAAGCTTTAGGAAGGGTCTCAGGTTTGGTATAAGCATTGAGATAGCACATCTCATGCTATAGGAAGGGTCTCAGGATTGGAATGGGAAGGAGTTGGATATCACATCTCATGTTATAGGAAAGATCTCAGGTTTGGTATTAGAAGCATTGGGACATCACATCTCATGTTATAGGAAGGGTCTCAGGATTGGAATGGGAAGAAGTTGGATAACACATCTCATGCTATAGGAAGGGTCTCAGGTTTGGAAGGGGAAGGAGTTAGATATCCAATCTCATGTTATAGGACTGGTCTCAGGTTTGGTATTAGAAGCATTGAGATATCACATCGCATGCTGTAGGAAGGTTCTCAGGTTTGGAATGGGGAGGAATTGGATATCACATCTCATGTCATAGGAAGGATCTCAGGTTTGGTATTAGAAGCATTGAGATATCAGATCTCATGCTATAGGAATGGTCTCAGGATTGGAATGGGAAGGAGTTGGATATTACATTCTTGCTATAGGAAGGGTCTCATGTTTGGAATGGGAAGGAGTTGGATATCACATATGCTATAGGAAGGGTCTCAGGTTTGAAACGGGAAGGAGTTGGATATCACATCTCATGTTATAGGAAGGGTCTCAGGTTTGAAACAGGAAGGAGTTGGATATCACATCTCATGTTATAGGACGGGTCTCAGGTTTGTTATTAGAATCATTGAGATATCATATTGCATGCTGTAGGAAGGGTCTAAGGATTGGAATGGGAAGGACTTGGATATCACATCTCATGCTATAGGTAGGCTCTCAGGTTTGGATAGGGAAGGAGTTCGATATCACATTTCATGTTAGAGGAAGGATCTCAGGTTTGGTATTAGAGGCATTGAGATATCACATATCATGCTATAGGAAGCGTCTCAGGATTGGAATGGGAAGGAGTTGGATATCACATCTCAAGCTTTAGGAAGGGTCTCAGGTTTGGTATAAGCATTGAGATAGCACATCTCATGCTATAGGAAGGGTCTCAGGATTGGAATGGGAAGGAGTTGGATATTACATCTCATGTTATAGGAAAGATCTCAGGTTTGGTATTAGAAGCATTGAGATATCACATCGCATGCTGTAGGAAGGTTCTCAGGTTTGGTATTAGAAGCATTGAGACATCACATCTCATGCTATAGGAAGGGTCTCAGGATTGGAATGGGAAGGAGTTGGATATCACATCTCATGTTATAGGAAGGATCTCAGGTTTGGTATTAGAAGCATTGAGACATCACATCTCATGCTATAGGAAGGGCCTCAGGATTGGAATGGGAAGGAGTTGGATATCACATCTCATGCTATAGGAAGGGTCTCAGATTTGGTATAAGCATCGAGATATCACATCTCATGCTATAGGAAGGGTCTCGGGATTGGAATGGGAAGGAGTTGGATATCACATCTCATGCCATAGGAAGGGTCTTAGGTTTGGTATAAGCATTGAGATATCACATCTCTGCTATTGGAAGGGTCTCAGGATTGGAATGGGAAGGAGTTGGATATCCCATCTCATGTTATAGGAAGAGTCTCAGGTTTGGTATTAGAAGCATTGAGATATCACATCTCATGCTATAGGAAGTTTCTCAGGATTGGAATGGGAAGGAGTTGGATATCCCATCTCATGTTATAGGAAGAGTCTCAGGTTTGGTATTAGAAGCATTGAGATATCACATCTCATGCTATCATAAGGGTCTCAGGATTGGAATGGGAAGGAGTTGGATATCACATCTCATGTTATAGGAAGGATCTCAGGTTTGGTATTAGAAGAATTGAGACATCACATCTCGTGCTATAGGAAGGGTCTCAGGATTGGAATGGGAAGAAGTTGGATATCACATCTCATGCTATAGGAAGGGTCTCAGATTTGGTATAAGCTTTGAGATATCACATCTAATGCTATAGGAAGGGTCTCAGGATTGGAATGGGAAGGAGTTGCATATGACATCTCAGGCCATAGGAAGGGTCTCAGGTTTGGTATAAGCATTGAGATATCACATCTCTGCTATCGGAAGGGTCTCAGGATTGGAATGGGAAGGAGTTGGATATCCCAAATCATGTTATAGGAAGGGTCTCAGGTTTGGTATTAGAAGCATTGAGATATCACATCTCATGCTATAGGAAGGGTCTCAGGATTGGAATGGGGAGGACTTGGATGTCACATCTCATGTTATAGGAAGGCTCTCAGGTTTGGAAGGGGAAGGAGTTGGATATCACATTTCATGTTAGAGGAACAATCTCAGGTTTGGTATTAGAGGCCTTGAGATATCACATCTCATGCTATAGGAAGGGTCTCAGGATTGGAAATGGGAAGGAGTTGGATATCACATCTCAAGCTATAGGAACGGTCTCAGGTTTGGTATAAGCATTGTGATATCACATCTCATGCTATAGGAAGGGTCTCAGGATTGGAATGGGAAGGAGTTGGATATCACATCTCATGTTATAGGAAAGATCTCAGGTTTGGTATTAGAAGCATTGCGACATCACATCTCATGTTATAGGAAGGGTCTCAGGATTGGAATGGGAAGAAGTTGGATATCACATCTCATGCTATAGGAAGGGTCTCAGGTTTGGTATAAGCATTGAGATATCACATCTCATGCTATAGGAAGGGTCTCAGGATTGGAATGGGAAGGAGTTGTATATGACATCTCATGCCATAGGAAGGGTCTCAGGTTTGGTATAAGCATTGAGATATCACATCACATGCTATAGGAAGGGTCTCAGGATTGGAATGGAAAGGACTTGGATATCACATCCCATGCTATAGGCAGGGTCTCAGGTTTGGAAAGGGAAGGAGATGGATATCACATTTCATGTTAGAGGTAGGATCTCAGGTTTGGTATTAGAGGCTTTGAAATATCACATCTCATGCTATCAGATGGGTCTCAGGATTGGAATGGGAAGGAGTTGGATATCACATCTCATGCTAAAGGGAGGGTCTCAGGTTTGGAAGGGGAAGGATTTGGAAATCACATCTCATGTTATAGGAAGGATCTCAGGTTTGGTATTAGAAGCATTGAGATATCACATCTCATGCTATCGGAAGTATCTCAGGTTTGGTATTAGAGGCATTGAGATATCACCTCTCATGCTATCATAAGGGTCTCAGGATTGGAATGGGAAGGAGTTGGATATCACATCTCATGTTATAGGAAGGATCTCAGGTTTGGTATTAGAAGCATTGAGACATCACATCTCATGCTATAGGAAGGGTCTCAGGATTGGAATGGGAAGGAGTTGGATATCACATCTCATGCTATAGGAAGGGTCTCAGATTTGGTATAAGCATTGAGATATCACATCACATGCTATGGGAAGGGTCTCAGGATTGGAATGGGAAGGACTTGGATATCACATCTCATGCTATAGGCAGGGTCTCAGGTTTGGAAAGGGAAGGAGATGGATATCACATTTCATGTTAGAGGTAGGATCTCAGGTTTGGTATTAGGGGCATTGAAATATCACATCTCATGCTATCAGAAGGGTCTCAGGATTGGAATGGGAAGGAGTTGGATATCACATCTCATGCTAAAGGGAGGGTCTCAGGTTTGGAAGTGGAAGGATTTGGAAATCACATCTCATGTCATAGGAAGGATCTCAGGTTTGGTATTAGAAGCATTGAGATATCACATCTCATGCTATCAGAAGTATCTCAGGTTTGGTATTAGAGGCATTGAGATATCACATCTCATGCTATCATAAGGGTCTCAGGATTGGAATGGGAAGGAGTTGGATATCACATCTCATGTTATAGGAAGGATCTCAGGTTTGGTATTAGAAGAATTGAGACATCACATCTCATGCTATAGGAAGGGTCTCAGGATTGGAATGGGAAGAAGTTGGATATCACATCTCATGCTATAGGAAGGGTCCCAGATTTGGTATAAGCATTGAGATATCACATCTAATGCTATAGGAAGGGTCTCAGGATTGGAATGGGAAGGAGTTTCATATGACATCTCAGGCCATAGGAAGGGTCTCAGGTTTGGTATAAGCATTGAGATATCACATCTCTGCTATCGGAAGGGTCTCAGGATTGGAATGGGAAGGAGTTGGATATCCCAAATCATGTTATAGGAAGGGTCTCAGGTTTGGTATTAGAAGCATTGAGATATCACATCTCATGCTATAGGAAGGGTCTCAGGATTGGAATGGGGAGGACTTGGATGTCACATCTCATGTTATAGGGAGGGTCTCAAGTTTGATATTAGAAGCATTGAGATAACAAATCTCATGATAAAGGAAGGGTCTAAGGTTTGGAAGGGGAAGGATTTGGATATCACATCTCATGTTATAGGACGGGTCTCAGGTTTGGTATTAGAAGCATTGAGATATCAAGTCTCATGGTATGGGAAGGGTCTCAGAATTGGAATGGGAAGGAGTTGGATATCACATCTCAAGCTATAGGTAGGGTCTCAGGATTGGAATGGGAAGGAGTTTAGAAGCATTGGGATATCACATCTCATGCTATCGGAAGGGTATCAGTATTGGATTTGGAAGGAGTTGGATATCCCATCTCATGCTATAGGAAGGGTCTCAGGTTGGAATGGGAAGGAATTGGATATCACATTTCATGTTATAGGAAGGCTCTCAGGTTTGGAAGGGGAAGGAGTTGGATATCACATTTCATGTTAGAGGAACGATCTCAGGTTTGGTATTAGAGGCCTTGAGATATCACATCTCATGCTATAGGAAGGGTCTCAGGATTGGAATGGGAAGGAGTTGGATATCACATCTCAAGCTATAGGAAGGGTCTCAGGTTTGGTATAAGCATTGAGATATCACATCTCATGCTATAGGAAGGGTCTCAGGATTGGAATGGGAAGAAGTTGGATATCACATCTCATGCTATAGGAAGGGTCTCAGGTTTGGTATAAGCATTGAGATATCACATCTCATGCTATAGGAAGGGTCTCAGGATTGGAATGGGAAGGAGTTGTATATGACATCTCATGCCATAGGAAGGGTCTCAGGTTTGGTATAAGCATTGAGATATCACATCACATGCTATAGGAAGGGTCTCAGGATTGGAATGGAAAGGACTTTGATATCACATCCCATGCTATAGGCAGGGTCTCAGGTTTGGAAAGGGAAGGAGATGGATATCACATTTCATGTTAGAGGTAGGATCTCAGGTCTGGTATTAGAGGCTTTGAAATATCACATCTCATGCTATCAGATGGGTCTCAGGATTGGAATGGGAAGGAGTTGGATATCACATCTCATGCTAAAGGGAGGGTCTCAGGTTTGGAAGGGGAAGGATTTGGAAATCACATCTCATGTTATAGGAAGGATCTCAGGTTTGGTATTAGAAGCATTGAGATATCACATCTCATGCTATCGGAAGTATCTCAGGTTTGGTATTAGAGGCATTGAGATATCACATCTCATGCTATCATAAGGGTCTCAGGATTGGAATGGGAAGGAGTTGGATATCACATCTCATGTTATAGGAAGGATCTCAGGTTTGGTATTAGAAGCATTGAGACATCACATCTCATGCTATAGGAAGGGTCTCAGGATTGGAATGGGAAGGAGTTGGATATCACATCTCATGCTATAGGAAGGGTCTCAGATTTGGTATAAGCATTGAGATATCACATCACATGCTATAGGAAGGGTCTCAGGATTGGAATGGGAAGGACTTGGATATCACATCTCATGCTATAGGCAGGGTCTCAGGTTTGGAAAGGGAAGGAGATGGATATCACATTTCATGTTAGAGGTAGGATCTCAGGTTTGGTATTAGGGGCATTGAAATATCACATCTCATGCTATCAGAAGGGTCTCAGGATTGGAATGGGAAGGAGTTGGATATCACATCTCATGCTAAAGGGAGGGTCTCAGGTTTGGAAGTGGAAGGATTTGGAAATCACATCTCATGTCATAGGAAGGATCTCAGGTTTGGTATTAGAAGCATTGAGATATCACATCTCATGCTATCAGAAGTATCTCAGGTTTGGTATTAGAGGCATTGAGATATCACATCTCATGCTATCATAAGGGTCTCAGGATTGGAATGGGAAGGAGTTGGATATCACATCTCATGTTATAGGAAGGATCTCAGGTTTGGTATTAGAAGAATTGAGACATCACATCTCATGCTATAGGAAGGGTCTCAGGATTGGAATGGGAAGAAGTTGGATATCACATCTCATGCTATAGGAAGGGTCCCAGATTTGGTATAAGCATTGAGATATCACATCTAATGCTATAGGAAGGGTCTCAGGATTGGAATGGGAAGGAGTTTCATATGACATCTCAGGCCATAGGAAGGGTCTCAGGTTTGGTATAAGCATTGAGATATCACATCTCTGCTATCGGAAGGGTCTCAGGATTGGAATGGGAAGGAGTTGGATATCCCAAATCATGTTATAGGAAGGGTCTCAGGTTTGGTATTAGAAGCATTGAGATATCACATCTCATGCTATAGGAAGGGTCTCAGGATTGGAATGGGGAGGACTTGGATGTCACATCTCATGTTATAGGAAGGCTCTCAGGTTTGATACTAGAAGCATTGAGATATCACATCTCATGCTATAGGAAGGGTCTCAGGATTGGAATGGGAAGGAGTTGGATATCACATCTCATTCTATAGGAAGGGTCTCAGGTTTGGTATAAGCAGTGAGATATCACATCTCATGCTATAGGAAGTGTCTCAGGATTGGAATGGGAAGGAGTTGGATATCACATCTCATGTTATAGGAAGGATCTCAGGTTTGGTATAAGCATTGAGATATCACATCTCTGCTATCGGAAGGGTCTCAGGATTGGAATGGGAAGGAGTTGGATATTCCCATCTCATGTTATAGGAAGGGTCTCAGGTTTGGTATTAGAAGCATTGAGATATCCCATCTCATGATATAGGAAGGGTCCCAGGTTGGAATGGGAAGGAGTAGGATATCACATTTCACGTTATAGGAAGGGTCTCAGGATTGGAATGGGAAGGACTTGGATATCATATCTCATGCTATAGGAAGGCTCTCAGGTTTGGAAGGGGAAGGAGTTGTATATCACATTTCATGTTAGAGGAAGGATCTCAGGTTTGGTATTAGAGGCATTGAAATATCACATCTCATGCTATCAGATGGGTCTCAGGATTGGAATGGGAAGGAGTTGGATATCACATCTCATGCTAAAGGGAGGGTCTCAGGTTTGGAAGGGGAAGGATTTGGAAATCACATCTTATGTTATAGGAAGGATCTCAGGTTTGGTATTAGAAGCATTGAGATATCACATCTCATGCTATCATAAGGGTCTCAGGATTGGAATGGGAAGGAGTTGGATATCACATCTCATGTTATAGGAAGGATCTCAGGTTTGGTATTAGAAGCATGGAGACATCACATCTCATGCTATAGGAAGGGTCTCAGGATTGGAATGGGAATGACTTGGATATCACATCTCATGCTATAGGCAGGGTCTCAGGTTTGGAAAGGGAAGGAGATGGATATCACATTTCATGTTAGAGGTAGGATCTCAGGTTTGGTATTAGAGGCATTGAAATATCACATCTCATGCTATCAGAAGGGTCTCAGGATTGGAATGGGAAGGAGTTGGATATCACATCTCATGCTAAAGGGAGGGTCTCAGGTTTGGAAGTCGAAGGATTTGGAAATCACATCTCATGTTATAGGAAGGATCTCAGGTTTGGTATTAGAAGCATTGAGATATCACATCTCATGCTATCAGAAGTATCTCAGGTTTGGTATTAGAGGCATTGAGATATCACATCTCATGCTATCATAAGCGTCTCAGGATTGGAATGGGAAGGAGTTGGATATCACATCTCATGTTATAGGAAGGATCTCAGGTTTGGTATTAGAAGAATTGAGACATCACATCTCGTGCTATAGGAAGGGTCTCAGGATTGGAATGGGAAGAAGTTGGATATCACATCTCATGCTATAGGAAGGGTCTCAGATTTGGTATAAGCTTTGAGATATCACATCTAATGCTATAGGAAGGGTCTCAGGATTGGAATGGGAAGGAGTTGCATATGACATCTCAGGCCATAGGAAGGGTCTCAGGTTTGGTATAAGCATTGAGATATCACATCTCTGCTATCGGAAGGGTCTCAGGATTGGAATGGGAAGGAGTTGGATATCCCAAATCATGTTATAGGAAGGGTCTCAGGTTTGGTATTAGAAGCATTGAGATATCACATCTCATGCTATAGGAAGGGTCTCAGGATTGGAATGGGGAGGACTTGGATGTCACATCTCATGTTATAGGAAGGCTCTCAGGTTTGGAAGGGGAAGGAGTTGGATATCACATTTCATGTTAGAGGAACAATCTCAGGTTTGGTATTAGAGGCCTTGAGATATCACATCTCATGCTATAGGAAGGGTCTCAGGATTGGAAATGGGAAGGAGTTGGATATCACATCTCAAGCTATAGGAACGGTCTCAGGTTTGGTATAAGCATTGTGATATCACATCTCATGCTATAGGAAGGGTCTCAGGATTGGAATGGGAAGGAGTTGGATATCACATCTCATGTTATAGGAAAGATCTCAGGTTTGGTATTAAAAGCATTGCGACATCACATCTCATGTTATAGGAAGGGTCTCAGGATTGGAATGGGAAGAAGTTGGATATCACATCTCATGCTATAGGAAGGGTCTCAGGTTTGGTATAAGCATTGAGATATCACATCTCATGCTATAGGAAGGGTCTCAGGATTGGAATGGGAAGGAGTTGTATATGACATCTCATGCCATAGGAAGGGTCTCAGGTTTGGTATAAGCATTGAGATATCACATCACATGCTATAGGAAGGGTCTCAGGATTGGAATGGAAAGGACTTGGATATCACATCCCATGCTATAGGCAGGGTCTCAGGTTTGGAAAGGGAAGGAGATGGATATCACATTTCATGTTAGAGGTAGGATCTCAGGTTTGGTATTAGAGGCTTTGAAATATCACATCTCATGCTATCAGATGGGTCTCAGGATTGGAATGGGAAGGAGTTGGATATCACATCTCATGCTAAAGGGAGGGTCTCAGGTTTGGAAGGGGAAGGATTTGGAAATCACATCTCATGTTATAGGAAGGATCTCAGGTTTGGTATTAGAAGCATTGAGATATCACATCTCATGCTATCGGAAGTATCTCAGGTTTGGTATTAGAGGCATTGAGATATCACATCTCATGCTATCATAAGGGTCTCAGGATTGGAATGGGAAGGAGTTGGATATCACATCTCATGTTATAGGAAGGATCTCAGGTTTGGTATTAGAAGCATTGAGACATCACATCTCATGCTATAGGAAGGGTCTCAGGATTGGAATGGGAAGGAGTTGGATATCACATCTCATGCTATAGGAAGGGTCTCAGATTTGGTATAAGCATTGAGATATCACATCACATGCTATGGGAAGGGTCTCAGGATTGGAATGGGAAGGACTTGGATATCACATCTCATGCTATAGGCAGGGTCTCAGGTTTGGAAAGGGAAGGAGATGGATATCACATTTCATGTTAGAGGTAGGATCTCAGGTTTGGTATTAGGGGCATTGAAATATCACATCTCATGCTATCAGAAGGGTCTCAGGATTGGAATGGGAAGGAGTTGGATATCACATCTCATGCTAAAGGGAGGGTCTCAGGTTTGGAAGTGGAAGGATTTGGAAATCACATCTCATGTCATAGGAAGGATCTCAGGTTTGGTATTAGAAGCATTGAGATATCACATCTCATGCTATCAGAAGTATCTCAGGTTTGGTATTAGAGGCATTGAGATATCACATCTCATGCTATCATAAGGGTCTCAGGATTGGAATGGGAAGGAGTTGGATATCACATCTCATGTTATAGGAAGGATCTCAGGTTTGGTATTAGAAGAATTGAGACATCACATCTCATGCTATAGGAAGGGTCTCAGGATTGGAATGGGAAGAAGTTGGATATCACATCTCATGCTATAGGAAGGGTCCCAGATTTGGTATAAGCATTGAGATATCACATCTAATGCTATAGGAAGGGTCTCAGGATTGGAATGGGAAGGAGTTTCATATGACATCTCAGGCCATAGGAAGGGTCTCAGGTTTGGTATAAGCATTGAGATATCACATCTCTGCTATCGGAAGGGTCTCAGGATTGGAATGGGAAGGAGTTGGATATCCCAAATCATGTTATAGGAAGGGTCTCAGGTTTGGTATTAGAAGCATTGAGATATCACATCTCATGCTATAGGAAGGGTCTCAGGATTGGAATGGGGAGGACTTGGATGTCACATCTCATGTTATAGGGAGGGTCTCAAGTTTGATATTAGAAGCATTGAGATAACAAATCTCATGATAAAGGAAGGGTCTAAGGTTTGGAAGGGGAAGGATTTGGATATCACATCTCATGTTATAGGACGGGTCTCAGGTTTGGTATTAGAAGCATTGAGATATCAAGTCTCATGGTATGGGAAGGGTCTCAGAATTGGAATGGGAAGGAGTTGGATATCACATCTCAAGCTATAGGTAGGGTCTCAGGATTGGAATGGGAAGGAGTTTAGAAGCATTGGGATATCACATCTCATGCTATCGGAAGGGTATCAGTATTGGATTTGGAAGGAGTTGGATATCCCATCTCATGCTATAGGAAGGGTCTCAGGTTGGAATGGGAAGGAATTGGATATCACATTTCATGTTATAGGAAGGCTCTCAGGTTTGGAAGGGGAAGGAGTTGGATATCACATTTCATGTTAGAGGAACGATCTCAGGTTTGGTATTAGAGGCCTTGAGATATCACATCTCATGCTATAGGAAGGGTCTCAGGATTGGAATGGGAAGGAGTTGGATATCACATCTCAAGCTATAGGAAGGGTCTCAGGTTTGGTATAAGCATTGAGATATCACATCTCATGCTATAGGAAGGGTCTCAGGATTGGAATGGGAAGAAGTTGGATATCACATCTCATGCTATAGGAAGGGTCTCAGGTTTGGTATAAGCATTGAGATATCACATCTCATGCTATAGGAAGGGTCTCAGGATTGGAATGGGAAGGAGTTGTATATGACATCTCATGCCATAGGAAGGGTCTCAGGTTTGGTATAAGCATTGAGATATCACATCACATGCTATAGGAAGGGTCTCAGGATTGGAATGGAAAGGACTTGGATATCACATCCCATGCTATAGGCAGGGTCTCAGGTTTGGAAAGGGAAGGAGATGGATATCACATTTCATGTTAGAGGTAGGATCTCAGGTTTGGTATTAGAGGCTTTGAAATATCACATCTCATGCTATCAGATGGGTCTCAGGATTGGAATGGGAAGGAGTTGGATATCACATCTCATGCTAAAGGGAGGGTCTCAGGTTTGGAAGGGGAAGGATTTGGAAATCACATCTCATGTTATAGGAAGGATCTCAGGTTTGGTATTAGAAGCATTGAGATATAACATCTCATGCTATCGGAAGTATCTCAGGTTTGGTATTAGAGGCATTGAGATATCACATCTCATGCTATCATAAGGGTCTCAGGATTGGAATGGGAAGGAGTTGGATATCACATCTCATGTTATAGGAAGGATCTCAGGTTTGGTATTAGAAGCATTGAGACATCACATCTCATGCTATAGGAAGGGTCTCAGGATTGGAATGGGAAGGAGTTGGATATCACATCTCATGCTATAGGAAGGGTCTCAGATTTGGTATAAGCATTGAGATATCACATCACATGCTATAGGAAGGGTCTCAGGATTGGAATGGGAAGGACTTGGATATCACATCTCATGCTATAGGCAGGGTCTCAGGTTTGGAAAGGGAAGCAGATGGATATCACATTTCATGTTAGAGGTAGGATCTCAGGTTTGGTATTAGGGGCATTGAAATATCACATCTCATGCTATCAGAAGGGTCTCAGGATTGGAATGGGAAGGAGTTGGATATCACATCTCATGCTAAAGGGAGGGTCTCAGGTTTGGAAGTGGAAGGATTTGGAAATCACATCTCATGTCATAGGAAGGATCTCAGGTTTGGTATTAGAAGCATTGAGATATCACATCTCATGCTATCAGAAGTATCTCAGGTTTGGTATTAGAGGCATTGAGATATCACATCTCATGCTATCATAAGGGTCTCAGGATTGGAATGGGAAGGAGTTGGATATCACATCTCATGTTATAGGAAGGATCTCAGGTTTGGTATTAGAAGAATTGAGACATCACATCTCATGCTATAGGAAGGGTCTCAGGATTGGAATGGGAAGAAGTTGGATATCACATCTCATGCTATAGGAAGGGTCCCAGATTTGGTATAAGCATTGAGATATCACATCTAATGCTATAGGAAGGGTCTCAGGATTGGAATGGGAAGGAGTTTCATATGACATCTCAGGCCATAGGAAGGGTCTCAGGTTTGGTATAAGCATTGAGATATCACATCTCTGCTATCGGAAGGGTCTCAGGATTGGAATGGGAAGGAGTTGGATATCCCAAATCATGTTATAGGAAGGGTCTCAGGTTTGGTATTAGAAGCATTGAGATATCACATCTCATGCTGTAGGAAGGGTCTCAGGATTGGAATGGGGAGGACTTGGATGTCACATCTCATGTTATAGGGAGGGTCTCAAGTTTGATATTAGAAGCATTGAGATAACAAATCTCATGATAAAGGAAGGGTCTAAGGTTTGGAAGGGGAAGGATTTGGATATCACATCTCATGTTATAGGACGGGTCTCAGGTTTGGTATTAGAAGCATTGAGATATCAAGTCTCATGGTATGGGAAGGGTCTCAGAATTGGAATGGGAAGGAGTTGGATATCACATCTCAAGCTATAGGTAGGGTCTCAGGATTGGAATGGGAAGGAGTTTGATATCACATCTCATGCCATAGTATGGGTCTCAGGTTTGGTAGAAGCATTGGGATATCACATCTCATGCTATCGGAAGGGTATCAGTATTGGATTTGGAAGGAGTTGGATATCCCATCTCATGCTATAGGAAGGGTCTCAGGTTGGAATGGGAAGGAATTGGATATCACATTTCATGTTATAGGAAGGCTCTCAGGTTTCGAAGGGGAAGGAGTTGGATATCACATTTCATGTTAGAGGAACGATCTCAGGTTTGGTATTAGAGGCCTTGAGATATCACATCTCATGCTATAGGAAGGGTCTCAGGATTGGAATGGGAAGGAGTTGGATATCACATCTCAAGCTATAGGAAGGGTCTCAGGTTTGGTATAAGCATTGAGATATCACATCTCATGCTATAGGAAGGGTCTCAGGATTGGAATGGGAAGGAGTTGGATATCACATCTCATGTTATAGGAAAGATCTCAGGTTTGGTATTAGAAGCATTGAGACATCACATCTCATGTTATAGGAAGGGTCTCAGGATTGGAATGGGAAGAAGATGGATATCACATCTCATGCTATAGGAAGAGTCTCAGGTTTGGAAGGGGAAGGAGTTGGATATCCAATCTCATGTTATAGGACTGGTCTAAGGTTTGGTATTAGAAGCATTGAGATATCACATCGCATGCTGTAGGAAGGTTCTCAGGTTTGGAATGGGGAGGAATTGGATATCACATCTCATGTCATAGGAAGGATCTCAGGTTTGGTATTAGAAGCATTGAGATATCACATCTCATGCTATAGGAATGGTCTCAGGATTGGAATGGGAAGGAGTTGGATATTACACTCTTGCTATAGGAAGGGTCTCATGTTTGGAATGGGAAGGAGTTGGATATCACATATGCTATAGGAAGGGTCTCAGGTTTGGACCGGGAAGGAGTTGGATATCACATCTCATGTTATAGGAAACGTCTCAGGTTTGGTATAAGCATTGAGATATCACATCTCTGCTATCGGAAGTGTCTCAGGATTGGAATGGGAAGGAGTTGGATATCCCATCTCATGTTATAGGACGGGTCTCAGGTTTGTTATTAGAATCATTGAGATATCATATTGCATACTGTAGGAAGGGTCTAAGGATTGGAATGGGAAGGACTTGGATATCACATCTCATGCTATAGGTAGGCTCTCAGGTTTGGAAAGGGAAGGAGTTGGATATCACATTTCATGTTAGAGGAAGGATCTCAGGTTTGGTATTAGAGGCATTGAGATATCACATCTCATGCTATAGGAAGAGTCTCAGGATTGGAATGGGAAGGAGTTGGATATCACATCTCATGCTATAGGAAGGGTCTCAGGTTTGGTATAAGCATTGAGATATCACATCTCATGCTATAGGAAGGGTCTCGGGATTGGAATGGGAAGGAGTTGGATATCACATCTCATGTTATAGGAAGGATCTCAGGTTTGGTATTAGAAGCATTGAGACATCACATCTCATGCTATAGGAAGGGTCTCAGGATTGGAATGGGAAGGAGTTGGATATCACATCTCATGCTATAGGAAGGGTCTCAGGTTTGGTATAAGCATTGAGATATCACATCTCATGCTATAGGAAGGGTCTCAGGATTGGAATGGGAAGGAGTTGGATCTCCCATCTCATGTTATAGGACGGGTCTCAGGTTTGTTATTAGAATCATTGAGATATCATATTGCATACTGTAGGAAGGGTCTAAGGATTGGAATGGGAAGGACTTGGATATCACATCTCATGCTATAGGTAGGCTCTCAGGTTTGGAAAGGGAAGGAGTTGGATATCACATTTCATGTTAGAGGAAGGATCTCAGGTTTGGTATTAGAGGCATTGAGATATCACATCTTATGCTATAGGAAGAGTCTCAGGATTGGAATGGGAAGGAGTTGGATATCACATCTCATGCTATAGGAAGGGTCTCAGGTTTGGTATAAGCATTGAGATATCACATCTCATGCTATAGGAAGGGTCTCGGGATTGGAATGGGAAGGAGTTGGATATCACATCTCATGTTATAGGAAGGATCTCAGGTTTGGTATTAGAAGCATTGAGACATCACATCTCATGCTATAGGAAGGGTCTCAGGATTGGAATGGGAAGGAGTTGGATATCACATCTCATGCTATAGGAAGGGTCTCAGGTTTGGTATAAGCATTGAGATATCACATCTCATGCTATAGGAAGGGTCTCAGGATTGGAATGGGAAGGAGTTGTATATGACATCTCATGCCATAGGAAGGGTCTTAGGTTTGGTATAAGCATTGAGATATCACATCTCTGCTATCGGAAGGGTCTCAGGATTGGAATGGGAAGGAGTTGGATATCCCATCTCATGTTATAGGAAGAGTCTCAGGTTTGGTATTAGAAGCATTGAGACATCACATCGCATGCTGTAGGAAGGGTCTCAGGATTGGAATGGGAAGGACTTGGGTATCACATCTCATGCTATATGGAGGGTCTCAAATTTGATATTAGAAGCATTGAGATATCACATCTCATGCTATAGGAAGGGTCTCAGGATTGGAATGGGAAGGAGTTGGATATCACATCTCATGCTATAGGAAGGGTCTCAGGTTTGGTATAAGCAGTGAGATATCACATCTCATGCTATAGGAAGTGTCTCAGGATTGGAATGGGAAGGAGTTGGATATCACATCTCATGTTATAGGAAGGATCTCAGGTTTGGTATAAGCATTGAGATATTACATCTCTGCTATCGGAAGGGTCTCACGATTGGAATGGGAAGGAGTTGGATATTCCCATCTCATGTTATAGGAAGGGTCTCAGGTTTGGTATTAGAAGCATTGAGATATCACATCTCATGCTATAGGAAGGGTCTCAGGATTGGAATGGGAAGGCCTTGGTTTTCACATGTCATGCTATAGGGAGGGTCTCAAGTTTGATATTAGAAGCATTGAGATATCACATCTCATGATATCGGAAGAGTCTCAGGATTGGAATGGGAAGGAGTTGGATATCACATCTCATGATAAAGGAAGGGTCTAAGGTTTGGAAGGGGAAGGATTTGGATATCACATCTCATGTTATAGGACGGGTCTCAGGTTTGGTATTAGAAGCATTGAGATATCAAGTCTCATTGTATAGGAAGGGTCTCAGAATTGGAATGGGAAGGAGTTTGATATCACATCTCAAGCTATAGGAAGGGTCTCAGGATTGGAATGTGAAGGAGTTTGATATCACATCTCATGCCATAGTATGGGTCTCAGGTTTGGTAGAAGCATTGGGATATCACATCTCATGCTATCGGAAGGGTATCAGGATTGGATTTGGAAGGAGTTGGATATCCCATCTCATGCTATAGGAAGGGTCTCAGGTTGGAATGGGAAGGAGTTGGATATCACATCTCATGTTATAGGAAGGGTCTCAGGATTGGAATCGGAAGGACTTGGATATCACATCTCATGCTATAGGAAGGCTCTCAGGTTTGCAACGGGAAAGAGTTGGATATCACATTTCATGTTAGAGGTAGGATCTCAGGTTTGGTATTAGAGGCATTGAGATATCACATCTCATGCTATAGGAAGGGTCTCAGGATTGGAATGGGAAGGAGTTGGATATCACATCTCATGCCATAGTATGGGTCTCAGGTTTGGTAGAAGCATTGGGATATCACATCTCATGCTATCGGAAGGATTTCAGGATTGGATTTGGAAGGAGTTGGATATCCCATCTCATGCTATAGGAAGGGTCTCAGGTTGGAATGGGAAGGAGTTTGATATCACATCTCATGCCATAGTATGGGTCTCAGGTTTGGTAGAAGCATTGGGATATCACATCTCATGCTATCGGAAGGGTATCAGGATTGGATTTGGAAGGAGTTGGATATCCCATCTCATGCTATAGGAAGGGTCTCAGGTTGGAATGGGAAGGAGTTGGATATCACATCTCATGTTATAGGAAGGGTCTCAGGATTGGAATGGAAAGGACTTGGATATCATATCTCATGCTATAGGAAGGCTCTCAGGTTTGGAAGGGGAAGGAGTTGGATATCACATTTCATGTTAGAGGAAGGATCTCAGGTTTGGTATTAGAGGCATTGAGATATCACATCTCATGCTATAGGAAGGGTCTCAGGATTGGAATGGGAAGGAGTTGGATATCACATCTCAAGCTATAGGAAGGGTCTCAGGTTTGGTATAAGCATTGAGATATCACATCTCATGCTATAGGAATGGTCTCAGGATTGGAATGGGAAGGAGTTGGATATCACATCTCATGTTATAGGAAAGATCTCAGGTTTGGTATTAGAAGCATTGAGATATCACATCTCATGCTATAAGCAGGGTCTCAGGATTGGAATGGGAAGGAGTTGTATATGGCATCTTATGCCATAGGAAGGGTCTCAGGTTTGGTATAAGCATTGAGATATCACATCTCATGCTATAGGAAGGGTCTCAGGATTGGAATGGGAAGGACTTGGATATCACATCTCATGCTATAGGCAGGATCTCAGGTTTGGAAAGGGAAGGAGTTGGATATCATATTTCATGTTAGAGGTAGGATCTCAGGTTTGTATTAGAGGCATTGAGATATCACATCTCATGCTATCAGAAGGGTCTCAGGATTGGAATGGGAAGGAGTTGGATATCACATATCATGCTAAAGGGAGGGTCTCAGGTTTGGAAGGGGAAGGATTTGGATATCACATCTCATGTTATAGGAAGGATCTCAGGTTTGGTATTAGAAGCATTGAGATATCACATTTCATGCTATCGGAAGTATCTCAGGTTTGGTATTAGAGGCATTGAGATATCACATATCATGCTATCATAAGGGTCTCAGGATTGGAATGGGAAGGAGTTGGATATCACATTTCATGCTAAAGGGAGGGTCTCAGGTTTGGAAGGGGAAGGATTTGGATATCACATCACATGTTATAAGAAGGATCTCAGGTTTGGTATTAGAAGCATTGAGATATCACATCTCATGCTATCGGAAGGGTCTCAGGATTGGAATGGGAAGGAGTTGGATATCACATCTTATGCTATAGGAAGGGTCTCAGGTTTGGAACGGGAAGGAGTTGGATATCACATCTCATGTTATAGGAAGAGTCTCAGGTTTGGTATAAGCATTGAGATATCACATCTCTGCAATCGGAAGTGTCTCAGGATTGGGATGGGAAGGAGTTGGATATCACATCTCATGCTATCGGAAGGGTCTCAGTTTTGGAACGGGAAGGAGTTGGATATCCCATCTCATGTTATAGGACGGGTCTCAGGTTTGGTATTAGAAGCATTGAGATATCACATCGCATGCTGTAGGAAGGGTCCCTCCCTTTAGCATGAGATGTGATATCCAACTCCTTCCCATTCCAATCCTGAGACCCTTCTGATAGCATAAGATATATCTCAATGCTTCTATACCAAACCTGAGATCCTTCCGATAGCATGAGATGTGATATCTCAATGCTTCTAATACCAAACCTGAGATCCTTCCTATATCATGATATGTGATATCTCAATGCTTCTAATACCAAACCTGAGATCCTTCCTATAACATGAGATGTGTATCCAACTCCTTCCCATTCCAAACCTGAGACCCTTCCTATAGCATGAGATGGAATATCCGACTCCTTCCCAATCCAATCCTGAGACCCTTCCTATAGCATGAGATGTAATATCACAATGCTTGTAATACCACACCTGAGTCCCTTCATATAGCATGAGATGTGATATCCAACTCCTTCCTATTCCAATCCTGAGACCCTTCCTATAGCATGAGATGTGATATCTCAATGCTTCTACCAAACCTGATACCCTTCCTATAGCATGAGATGTGATATCCAACTCCTTCCTATTCCAATCCTGAGATTCTTCCTATACCATGAGATGTGATATCTCAATGTTTCTCATACCAAACCTGAGGTCCTTTCTATAGCAAGAGATGTGATATACAAATCCTTCCCATTCCAAACCTGAGACCCTTCCTATAGCGTGAGCTGTGATATCCGACTCCTTCCCAATCCAATCCTGAGACCCTCCCTATAGCATGAGATATAATATCACAATGCTGTGATATCCAACTCCTTCCCTTTCCAAACCTGAGACCCATACTATGGCATGAGATGTGATATCAATCTCCTTCCCATTCCAATCCTGAGACCCTTCCTATAGCTTGAGATGTGATATCCAACTCCTTCCCATTCCAACCTGAGACCCTTCCTATAGCATGAGATGGGATATCCAACTCCTTCCAAATCCAATCCTGATACCGTTCCGATAGCATGAGATGTGATATCCCAATGCTTCTACCAAACCTGAGACCCATACTATGGCATGAGATGTGATATCAAACTCCTTCCCATTCCAATCCTGAGACCCTTCCTATAGCATGAGATGTGATATCTCAATGCCTCTAATACCAAACCTGAGATCCTTCCTCTAACATGAAATGTGATATCCAACTCCTTCCCTTTCCAAACCTGAGAGCCTACCTATAGCATGAGATGTGATATCCAACTCCTTCCCATTCCAATCCTGAGACACTTCCAATAGCAGAGATATGATATCTCAATGCTTATACCAAACCTGAGACGCTTCCTATAACATGAGATGTGATATCCAACTCCTTCCAGTTCCAAACCTGAGACCCTTCCTATAGCATGAGATGTGATATCCAACTCCTTCCCATTCCAATCCTGAGACCCATCCGATAGCATGAGATGTGATATCTCAATGCTTCTAATACCAAACCTGAGATCCTTCCTATAACATATGTGCTATCCAAATCACCTTCCAAACCTGAGACCCTCCCTATAGCATGAGATGTGATATCCAACTACTTCCAGTTACAAACCTGAGACCCTTCCTAAGGCATGAGATGTGATATCCAACTCCTTCCCATTCCAATCCTGAGACCCGTCTAATACCAAGAGATGTTATATCTCAATGCTTCTAATAACAAACCTGAGACCCTTCCTATAACATCAGATGTGATGTCCAAGTCCTTCCCATTCCAATCCTGAGACCCTTCCTATAACATGAGATGTGATATCAAACTCCTTCCCATTCCAATCCTGAGACCATTCCTATAGCATGAGATGTGATATCCCAATGCTTCTACCAAACCTGAGACCTTTCCGATAGCATGAGATGTGATATCCAACTCCTTCCCATTCCAATCATGAGGCCCTTCCTATAGCATGAGATGTGATATCTCAATGCTTTTACCAAATCTGAGACCCTTCCTATAGCATGAAATGTGATATCCATCTTATTCCCATCCAATCCTGAGACCCTTCCTATAGCATGAGATGTGATATCTCAATGCTTCTAATACCAAACCACAGACCCGTCCTATAACTTGAGATGTGATATCCAAATCCTTCCCCTCCCAAACCTGAGACCTGTCCTTTAGCATGAGATGTGATATTCAACTCCTTCCCATTCCAATCCTGAGACCCTTCATATAGCATGAGATGTGATATCCCAGTGCTTCTACCAAACCTGAGACCTTTCAGATAGCATGAGATGTGATATCCAACTCCTTTCCATTCCAATCATGAGGCCCTTCCTATAGCATGAGATGTGATATCTCAATGCGTCTACCAAATCTGAGACCCTTCCTATAGCATGAAATGTGATATCCAACTTATACCCATCCAATCCTGAGACCCTTCCTATAGCATGAGAAGTGATATCTCAATGCTAATAATACCAAACCTGAGACCCTCCCTATAGCATGAGATGTGATATCCAACTCCTTCCCATTCCAATCCTGAGACCCTTCCGAAAGCCTGAGATGTGATATCCAACTCCTTCCCATTCCAATCACGAGGCCCTTCCTATAGCATGAGATGAGATATCTCAATGCTTCTACCAAACCTGAGACCCTTCCTATAGCATGAGATGTGATATCCAACTCCTTCCCATTCCAATCCTGAGACCCTTCCTATAGCATGAGATGTGATATCTCAATGCTCTTAATACCAAACCTGGGATCATTCCTATTGCAAGAGATGTGATATCCAAATGCTTCCCATTCCAAACCTGAGACCCTTCCTATAGGATGAGATATGATATCCAACTCCTTCCCATTCCAATCCTGAGACCCTTCCTATAGCATGAGATGATATCCAACTCCTTCCCATTCCAATCCTGAGACCCTTCCTATAGCATGAGATGTGATATGTCAATGCTTCTACCAAACCTGAGATCCTTCCTATAGCATGAGATGTGATATTCAACTCCTTCCCATTCCAATCCTGAGAAACTTCCGATAGGATGAGATTTATTATCTCACTCCTTCAAATACCAAACTTGAGTCCCTTTCTAAAGGATGATATCTGATATCTCAGTGCTTCTAATACCAAACCTGAGTCCCTTCCTATAACATGAGATGTGATATCCAACTCCTTCCCATTCCAATCATGAGACCCTTCCTATAGCATGAGATGTAATATCTCAATGCTTCTAATACCAAACCTGAGATCCTTCCGATAGCATGAGATGTGATATCTCAATGCTTCTAATACCAAACCTGAGATCCTTCCGATAGCATGAGATGTGATATCTCAATGCTTCTAATACCAAAACTGAGACCCTTCCGATAGCATGAGATGTGATATCTCAATGCTTCTAAAACCAAACATGAGAACCATCCTATAACATGAGATGTGAAATCCAAATCATTCCCTTTCTAAACCTGAGACCCTTCCTATAACTTGAGATGTGATATCAAACTCCTTCCCATTCCAATCCTGAGATAGCTTGAGATGTGCTATCCAACTCCTTCCCATTCCAATCCCGAGACCCTTCCTATACCATGAGATGTGATATCTCAATGCTTCTAATACCAAACCTGAGACCCGTCCTAAAACATATGTGAGATCCAAATCCTTCCCCTTCCAAACCTGAGACCTTTCCTTTAGCATGAGATGTGATATCCAACTCCTTCCCATTCCAATCCTGAGACCCTTCCTATAGCATGATATGTGATATCTCATTGCTTCTAATACCAAACCTGAGATCCTTCCTATAACATGAGATGTGTATCCAACTCCTTCCCATTCCAAACCTGAGACCCTTCCTATAGCATGAGATGGAATATCCGACTCCTTCCCAATCCAATCCTGAGACCCTTCCTATAGCATGAGATGTAATATCACAATGCTTGTAATACCACACCTGAGTCCCTTCATATAGCATGAGATGTGATATCCAACTCCTTCCTATTCCAATCCTGAGACCCTTCCTATAGCATGAGACGTGACATCTCAATGCTTCTAATACCAAACCTGAGACCCTTCCTATAGCATGAGATGGGATATCCAACTCCTTCCCATTCCAATCCCGAGACCCTTCCGATAGCAGAGATGTGATATCTCAATGCTTATACCAAACCTGAGACCCTTCCTATGGCATGAGATGTCATATACTTCTCCTTCCCATTCCAATCCTGAGACCCTTCCTATAGCATGAGATGTGATATCTCAATGCTTCTACCAAACCTGATACCCTTCCTATAGCATGAGATGTGATATCAAACTCCTTCCTATTCCAATCCTGAGATTCTTCCTATACCATGAGATGTGATATCTCAATGTTTCTCATACCAAACCTGAGGTCCTTTCTATAGCAAGAGATGTGATATACAAATCCTTCCCATTCCAAACCTGAGACCCTTCCTATAGCGTGAGCTGTGATATCCGACTCCTTCCCAATCCAATCCTGAGACCCTCCCTATAGCATGAGATGTAATATCACAATGCTGTGATATCCAACTCCTTCCCTTTCCAAACCTGAGACCCATACTATGGCATGAGATGTAATATCAATCTCCTTCCCATTCCAATCCTGAGACCCTTCCTATAGCTTGAGATGTGATATCCAACTCCTTCCCATTCCAACCTGAGACCCTTCCTATAGCATGAGATGGGATATCCAACTCCTTCCAAATCCAATCCTGATACCCTTCCGATAGCATGAGATGTGATATCCCAATGCTTCTACCAAACCTGAGACCCATACTATGGCATGAAATGTGATATCAAACTCGTTCCCATTCCAATCCTGAGACCCTTCTGATAGCATGAGATGTGATATCTCAATGCTTCTAATACCAAACCTGAGATCCTTCCGATAGCATGAGATGTGATATCTCAATGCTTCTAATACCAAACCTGAGATCCTTCCGATAGCATGAGATGTGATATCTCAATGCTTCTAATACCAAAACTGAGACCCTTCCGATAGCATGAGATGTGATATCTCAATGCTTCTAAAACCAAACATGAGAACCATCCTATAACATGAGATGTGAAATCCAAATCATTCCCTTTCTAAACCTGAGACCCTTCCTATAACTTGAGATGTGATATCAAACTCCTTCCCATTCCAATCCTGAGATAGCTTGAGATGTGCTATCCAACTCCTTCCCATTCCAATCCCGAGACCCTTCCTACACCATGAGATGTGATATCTCAATGCTTCTAATACCAAACCTGAGACCCGTCCTAAAACATATGTGAGATCCAAATCCTTCCCCTTCCAAACCTGAGACCTTTCCTTTAGCATGAGATGTGATATCCAACTCCTTCCCATTCCAATCCTGAGACCCTTCCTATAGCATGATATGTGATATCTCAATGCTTCTAATACCAAACCTGAGATCCTTCCTATAACATGAGATGTGTATCCAACTCCTTCCCATTCCAAACCTGAGACCCTTCCTATAGCATGAGATGGAATATCCGACTCCTTCCCAATCCAATCCTGAGACCCTTCCTATAGCATGAGATGTAATATCACAATGCTTGTAATAACACACCTGAATCCCTTCATATAGCATGAGATGTGATATCGAACTCCTTCCTATTCCAATCCTGAGACCCTTCCTATAGCATGAGACGTGACATCTCAATGCTTCTAATACCAAACCTGAGACCCTTCCTATAGCATGAGATGGGATATCCAACTCCTTCCCATTCCAATCCCGAGACCCTTCCGATAGCAGAGATGTGATATCTCAATGCTTATACCAAACCTGAGACCCTTCCTATGGCATGAGATGTCATATATTTCTCCTTCCCATTCCAATCCTGAGACCCTTCCTATAGCATGAGATGTGATATCTCAATGCTTCTACCAAACCTGATACCCTTCCTATAGCATGAGATGTGATATCCAACTCCTTCCTATTCCAATCCTGAGATTCTTCCTATACCATGAGATGTGATATCTCAATGTTTCTCATACCAAACCTGAGGTCCTTTCTATAGCAAGAGATGTGATATACAAATCCTTCCCATTCCAAACCTGAGACCCTTCCTATAGCATGAGATGGGATATCCAACTCCTTCCAAATCCAATCCTGATACCCTTCCGATAGCATGAGATGTGATATCCCAATGCTTCTACCAAACCTGAGACCCATACTATGGCATGAGATGTGATATCAAACTCCTTCCCATTCCAATCCTGAGACCCTTCCTATAGCATGAGATGTGATATCTCAATGCCTCTAATACCAAACCTGAGATCCTTCCTCTAACATGAAATGTGATATCCAACTCCTTCCCTTTCCAAACCTGAGAGCCTACCTATAGCATGAGATGTGATATCCAACTCCTTCCCATTCCAATCCTGAGACACTTCCAATAGCAGAGATATGATATCTCAATGCTTATACCAAACCTGAGACGCTTCCTATAACATGAGATGTGATATCCAACTCCTTCCAGTTCCAAACCTGAGACCCTTCCTATAGCATGAGATGTGATATCCAACTCCTTCCCATTCCAATCCTGAGACCCGTCTTATACCAAGAGATGTTATTTCTCAATGCTTCTAATAACAAACCTGAGACCCTTCCTATAACATCAGATGTGATGTCCAAGTCCTTCCCATTCCAATCCTGAGACCCTTCCTATAACATGAGATGTGATATCCAACTCCTTCCCATTCCAATCCTGAGACCATTCCTATAGCATGAGATGTGATATCCCAATGCTTCTACCAAACCTGAGACCTTTCCGATAGCATGAGATGTGATATCCAACTCCTTCCCATTCCAATCATGAGGCCCTTCCTATAGCATGAGATGTGATATCTCAATGCTTTTACCAAATCTGAGACCCTTCCTATAGCATGAAATGTGATATCCATCTTATTCCCATCCAATCCTGAGACCCTTCCTATAGCATGAGATGTGATATCTCAATGCTTCTAATACCAAACCACAGACCCGTCCTATAACTTGAGATGTGATATCCAAATCCTTCCCCTCCCAAACCTGAGACCTGTCCTTTAGCATGAGATGTGATATTCAACTCCTTCCCATTCCAATCCTGAGACCCTTCATATAGCATGAGATGTGATATCCCAGTGCTTCTACCAAACCTGAGACCTTTCCGATAGCATGAGATGTGATATCCAACTCCTTTCCATTCCAATCATGAGGCCCTTCCTATAGCATGAGATGTGATATCTCAATGCGTCTACCAAATCTGAGACCCTTCCTATAGCATGAAATGTGCTATCCAACTTATACCCATCCAATCCTGAGACCCTTCCTATAGCATGAGAAGTGATATCTCAATGCTAATAATACCAAACCTGAGACCCTCCCTATAGCATGAAATGTGATATCCAACTCCTTCCCATTCCAATCCTGAGACCCTTCCGATAGCCTGAGATGTGATATCTAACTCCTTCCCATTCCAATCACGAGGCCCTTCCTATAGCATGAGATGAGATATCTCAATGCTTCTACCAAACCTGACACCCTTCCTATAGCATGAGATGTGATATCCAACTCCTTTCCATTCCAATCCTGAGACCCTTCCTATAGCATGAGATGTGATATCTCAATGCTCTTAATACCAAACCTGGGATCATTCCTATTGCAAGAGATGTGATATCCAAATGCTTCCCATTCCAAACCTGAGACCCTTCCTATAGGATGAGATATGATATCCAACTCCTTCCCATTCCAATCCTGAGACCCTTCCTATAGCATGAGATGATATCCAACTCCTTCCCATTCCAATCCTGAGACCCTTCCTATAGCATGAAATGTGATATCTCAATGCTTCTACCAAACCTGAGATCCTTCCTATAGCATGAGATGTGATATTCAACTCCTTCCCATTCCAATCCTGAGAAACTTCCGATAGGATGAGATTTATTATCTCACTCCTTCAAATACCAAACTTGAGTCCCTTTCTAAAGGATGATATCTGATATCTCAGTGCTTCTAATACCAAACCTGAGTCCCTTCCTATAACATGAGATGTGATATCCAACTCCTTCCCATTCCAATCATGAGACCCTTCCTATAGCATGAGATGTAATATCTCAATGCTTCTAATACCAAACCTGAGATCCTTCCGATAGCATGAGATGTGATATCTCAATGCTTCTAATACCAAACCTGAGATCCTTCCGATAGCATGAGATGTGATATCTCAATGCTTCTAATACCAAAACTGAGACCCTTCCGATAGCATGAGATGTGATATCTCAATGCTTCTAAAACCAAACATGAGAACCATCCTATAACATGAGATGTGAAATCCAAATAATTCCCTTTCTAAACCTGAGACCCTTCCTATAACTTGAGATGTGATATCAAACTCCTTCCCATTCCAATCCTGAGATAGCTTGAGATGTGCTATCCAACTCCTTCCCATTCCAATCCCGAGACCCTTCCTATACCATGAGATGTGATATCTCAATGCTTCTAATACCAAACCTGAGACCCGTCCTAAAACATATGTGAGATCCAAATCCTTCCCCTTCCAAACCTGAGACCTTTCCTTTAGCATGAGATGTGATATCCAACTCCTTCCCATTCCAATCCTGAGACCCTTCCTATAGCATGATATGTGATATCTCAATGCTTCTAATACCAAACCTGAGACCCTTCCTATAGCATGAGATGGGATATCCAACTCCTTCCCATTCCAAACCTGAGACCCTTCCTATAGCATGAGATGGAATATCCGACTGCTTCCCAATCCAATCCTGAGACCCTTCCTATAGCATGAGATGTAATATCACAATGCTTGCAATACCACACCTGAGTCCCTTCATATAGCATGAGATGTGATATCCAACTCCTTCCTATTCCAATCCTGAGACCCTTCCTATAGCATGAGACGTGACATCTCAATGCTTCTAATACCAAACCTGAGACCCTTCCTATAGCATGAGATGGGATATCCAACTCCTTCCCATTCCAATCCCGAGACCCTTCCGATAGCAGAGATGTGATATCTCAATGCTTATACCAAACCTGAGACCCTTCCTATGGCATGAGATGTCATATACTTCTCCTTCCCATTCCAATCCTGAGACCCTTCCTATAGCATGAGATGTGATATCTCAATGCTTCTACCAAACCTGATACCCTTCCTATAGCATGAGATGTGATATCCAACTCCTTCCTATTCCAATCCTGAGATTCTTCCTATACCATGAGATGTGATATCTCAATGTTTCTCATACCAAACCTGAGGTCCTTTCTATAGCAAGAGATGTGATATACAAATCCTTCCCATTCCAAACCTGAGACCCTTCCTATAGCGTGAGCTGTGATATCCGACTCCTTCCCAATCCAATCCTGAGACCCTCCCTATAGCATGAGATGTAATATCACAATGCTGTGATATCCAACTCCTTCCCTTTCCAAACCTGAGACCCATACTATGGCATGAGATGTGATATCAATCTCCTTCCCATTCCAATCCTGAGACCCTTCCTATAGCTTGAGATGTGATATCCAACTCCTTCCCATTCCAACCTGAGACCCTTCCTATAGCATGAGATGGGATATCCAACTCCTTCCAAATCCAATCCTGATACCCTTCCGATAGCATGAGATGTGATATCCCAATGCTTCTACCAAACCTGAGACCCATACTATGGCATGAGATGTGATATCAAACTCCTTCCCATTCCAATCCTGAGACCCTTCTGATAGCATGAGATGTGATATCTCAATGCTTCTAATACCAAACCTGAGATCCTTCCGATAGCATGAGATGTGATATCTGACTCCTTCCCAATCCAATCCTGAGACCCTTCCTATAGCATGAGATGTAATATCACAATGCTTGTAATACCACACCTGAGTCCCTTCATATAGCATGAGATGTGATATCCAACTCCTTCCTATTCCAATCCTGAGACCCTTCCTATAGCATGAGACGTGACATCTCAATGCTTCTAATACCAAACCTGAGACCCTTCCTATAGCATGAGATGGGATATCCAACTCCTTCCCATTCCAATCCCGAGACCCTTCCGATAGCAGAGATGTGATATCTCAATGCTTATACCAAACCTGAGACCCTTCCTATGGCATGAGATGTCATATACTTCTCCTTCCCATTCCAATCCTGAGACCCTTCCTATAGCATGAGATGTGATATCTCAATGCTTCTACCAAACCTGATACCCTTCCTATAGCATGAGATGTGATATCCAACTCCTTCCTATTCCAATCCTGAGATTCTTCCTATACCATGAGATGTGATATCTCAATGTTTCTCATACCAAACCTGAGGTCCTTTCTATAGCAAGAGATGTGATATACAAATCCTTCCCATTCCAAACCTGAGACCCTTCCTATAGCGTGAGCTGTGATATCCGACTCCTTCCCAATCCAATCCTGAGACCCTCCCTATAGCATGAGATGTAATATCACAATGCTGTGATATCCAACTCCTTCCCTTTCCAAACCTGAGACCCATACTATGGCATGAGATGTGATATCAATCTCCTTCCCATTCCAATCCTGAGACCCTTCCTATAGCTTGAGATGTGATATCCAACTCCTTCCCATTCCAACCTGAGACCCTTCCTATAGCATGAGATGGGATATCCAACTCCTTCCAAATCCAATCCTGATACCCTTCCGATAGCATGAGATGTGATATCCCAATGCTTCTACCAAACCTGAGACCCATACTATGGCATGAGATGTGATATCAAACTCCTTCCCATTCCAATCCTGAGACCCTTCTGATAGCATGAGATGTGATATCTCAATGCTTCTAATACCAAACCTGAGATCCTTCCGATAGCATGAGATGTGATATCTCAATGCTTCTAATACCAAACCTGAGATCCTTCCGATAGCATGAGATGTGATATCTCAATGCTTCTAATACCAAAACTGAGACCCTTCCGATAGCATGAGATGTGATATCTCAATGCTTCTAAAACCAAACATGAGAACCATCCTATAACATGAGATGTGAAATCCAAATCATTCCCTTTCTAAACCTGAGACCCTTCCTATAACTTGAGATGTGATATCAAACTCCTTCCCATTCCAATCCTGAGATAGCTTGAGATGTGCTATCCAACTCCTTCCCATTCCAATCCCGAGACCCTTCCTATACCATGAGATGTGATATCTCAATGCTTCTAATACCAAACCTGAGACCCGTCCTAAAACATATGTGAGATCCAAATCCTTCCCCTTCCAAACCTGAGACCTTTCCTTTAGCATGAGATGTGATATCCAACTCCTTCCCATTCCAATCCTGAGACCCTTCCTATAGCATGATATGTGATATCTCAATGCTTCTAATACCAAACCTGAGATCCTTCCTATAACATGAGATGTGTATCCAACTCCTTCCCATTCCAAACCTGAGACCCTTCCTATAGCATGAGATGGAATATCCGACTCCTTCCCAATCCAATCCTGAGACCCTTCCTATAGCATGAGATGTAATATCACAATGCTTGTAATACCACACCTGAGTCCCTTCATATAGCATGAGATGTGATATCCAACTCCTTCCTATTCCAATCCTGAGACACTTCCTATAGCATGAGACGTGACATCTCAATGCTTCTAATACCAAACCTGAGACCCTTCCTATAGCATGAGATGGGATATCCAACTCCTTCCCATTCCAATCCCGAGACCCTTTTGATAGCAGAGATGTGATATCTCAATGCTTATACCAAACCTGAGACCCTTCCTATGGCATGAGATGTCATATACTTCTCCTTCCCATTCCAATCCTGAGACCCTTCCTATAGCATGAGATGTGATATCTCAATGCTTCTACCAAACCTGATACCCTTCCTATAGCATGAGATGTGATATCCAACTCCTTCCTATTCCAATCCTGAGATTCTTCCTATACCATGAGATGTGATATCTCAATGTTTCTCATACCAAACCTGAGGTCCTTTCTATAGCAAGAGATGTGATATACAAATCCTTCCCATTCCAAACCTGAGACCCTTCCTATAGCGTGAGCTGTGATATCCGACTCCTTCCCAATCCAATCCTGAGACCCTCCCTATAGCATGAGATGTAATATCACAATGCTGTGATATCCAACTCCTTCCCTTTCCAAACCTGAGACCCATACTATGGCATGAGATGTGATATCAATCTCCTTCCCATTCCAATCCTGAGACCCTTCCTATAGCTTGAGATGTGATATCCAACTCCTTCCCATTCCAACCTGAGACCCTTCCTGTAGCATGAGATGGGATATCCAACTCCTTCCAAATCCAATCCTGATACCCTTCCGATAGCATGAGATGTGATATCCCAATGCTTCTACCAAACCTGAGACCCATACTATGGCATGAGATGTGATATCAAACTCCTTCCCATTCCAATCCTGAGACCCTTCTGATAGCATGAGATGTGATATCTCAATGCTTCTAATACCAAACCTGAGATCCTTCCGATAGCATGAGATGTGATATCTCAATGCTTCTAATACCAAACCTGAGATCCTTCCGATAGCATGAGATGTGATATCTCAATGCTTCTAATACCAAAACTGAGACCCTTCCGATAGCATGAGATGTGATATCTCAATGCTTCTAAAACCAAACATGAGAACCATCCTATAACATGAGATGTGAAATCCAAATCATTCCCTTTCTAAACCTGAGACCCTTCCTATAACTTGAGATGTGATATCAAACTCCTTCCCATTCCAATCCTGAGATAGCTTGAGATGTGCTATCCAACTCCTTCCCATTCCAATCCCGAGACCCTTCCTATACCATGAGATGTGATATCTCAATGCTTCTAATACCAAACCTGAGACCCGTCCTAAAACATATGTGAGATCCAAATCCTTCCCCTTCCAAACCTGAGACCTTTCCTTTAGCATGAGATGTGATATCCAACTCCTTCCCATTCCAATCCTGAGACCCTTCCTATAGCATGATATGTGATATCTCAATGCTTCTAATACCAAACCTGAGATCCTTCCTATAACATGAGATGTGTATCCAACTCCTTCCCATTCCAAACCTGAGACCCTTCCTATAGCATGAGATGGAATATCCGACTCCTTCCCAATCCAATCCTGAGACCCTTCCTATAGCATGAGATGTAATATCACAATGCTTGTAATACCACACCTGAGTCCCTTCATATAGCATGAGATGTGATATCCAACTCCTTCCTATTCCAATCCTGAGACCCTTCCTATAGCATGAGACGTGACATCTCAATGCTTCTAATACCAAACCTGAGACCCTTCCTATAGCATGAGATGGGATATCCAACTCCTTCCCATTCCAATCCCGAGACCCTTTCGATAGCAGAGATGTGATATCTCAATGCTTATACCAAACCTGAGACCCTTCCTATGGCATGAGATGTCATATACTTCTCCTTCCCATTCCAATCCTGAGACCCTTCCTATAGCATGAGATGTGATATCTCAATGCTTCTACCAAACCTGATACCCTTCCTATAGCATGAGATGTGATATCCAACTCCTTCCTATTCCAATCCTGAGATTCTTCCTATACCATGAGATGTGATATCTCAATGTTTCTCATACCAAACCTGAGGTCCTTTCTATAGCAAGAGATGTGATATACAAATCCTTCCCATTCCAAACCTGAGACCCTTCCTATAGCGTGAGCTGTGATATCCGACTCCTTCCCAATCCAATTCTGAGACCCTCCCTATAGCATGAGATGTAATATCACAATGCTGTGATATCCAACTCCTTCCCTTTCCAAACCTGAGACCCATACTATGGCATGAGATGTGATATCAATCTCCTTCCCATTCCAATCCTGAGACCCTTCCTATAGCTTGAGATGTGATATCCAACTCCTTCCCATTCCAACCTGAGACCCTTCCTATAGCATGAGATGGGATATCCAACTCCTTCCAAATCCAATCCTGATACCCTTCCGATAGCATGAGATGTGATATCCCAATGCTTCTACCAAACCTGAGACCCATACTATGGCATGAGATGTGATATCAAACTCCTTCCCATTCCAATCCTGAGACCCTTCTGATAGCATGAGATGTGATATCTCAATGCTTCTAATACCAAACCTGAGATCCTTCCGATAGCATGAGATGTGATATCTCAATGCTTCTAATACCAAACCTGAGATCCTTCCGATAGCATGAGATGTGATATCTCAATGCTTCTAATACCAAAACTGAGACCCTTCCGATAGCATGAGATGTGATATCTCAATGCTTCTAAAACCAAACATGAGAACCATCCTATAACATGAGATGTGAAATCCAAATCATTCCCTTTCTAAACCTGAGACCCTTCCTATAACTTGAGATGTGATATCAAACTCCTTCCCATTCCAATCCTGAGATAGCTTGAGATGTGCTATCCAACTCCTTCCCATTCCAATCCCGAGACCCTTCCTATACCATGAGATGTGATATCTCAATGCTTCTAATACCAAACCTGAGACCCGTCCTAAAACATATGTGAGATCCAAATCCTTCCCCTTCCAAACCTGAGACCTTTCCTTTAGCATGAGATGTGATATCCAACTCCTTCCCATTCCAATCCTGAGACCCTTCCTATAGCATGATATGTGATATCTCAATGCTTCTAATACCAAACCTGAGATCCTTCCTATAACATGAGATGTGTATCCAACTCCTTCCCATTCCAAACCTGAGACCCTTCCTATAGCATGAGATGGAATATCCGACTCCTTCCCAATCCAATCCTGAGACCCTTCCTATAGCATGAGATGTAATATCACAATGCTTGTAATACCACACCTGAGTCCCTTCATATAGCATGAGATGTGATATCCAACTCCTTCCTATTCCAATCCTGAGACCCTTCCTATAGCATGAGACGTGACATCTCAATGCTTCTAATACCAAACCTGAGACTCTTCCTATAGCATGAGATGGGATATCCAACTCCTTCCCATTCCAATCCCGAGACCCTTCCGATAGCAGAGATGTGATATCTCAATGCTTATACCAAACCTGAGACCCTTCCTATGGCATGAGATGTCATATACTTCTCCTTCCCATTCCAATCCTGAGACCCTTCCTATAGCATGAGATGTGATATCTCAATGCTTCTACCAAACCTGATACCCTTCCTATAGCATGAGATGTTGTTAGGAAAGATTTCGTAATTGTAGGGAATTTTCCTTCCATGTGGCAACCCCTAAACTTTTTGCTGTTGTTTTACACCTTGTTCTTGACTTTGCCAGAGAAGTGCAGCCTTCTGCCGCACTCCTCTGGGCTTTCGCTCCTTTTCTTATGGGGAAACTGACATGCCCTTAAGACAGTCAGTACCGGGGAACGCTGTTTCCCGTAGTTTCTTTTATCGTGTTGCGGCTTTAGTGCAACATGACACCAGAGGGCACTGTAAGCTAAGTTACAGCTCTCTTGGGTCTCTAGCCTTCTACAGACCCTAGATACTCTTTTAGGATGGTATTTGATCGGTGCAAGTCATTCAGGGACTCGAATGGTGGCAGCGATCGTTTTGTTTATTTTGAGCTCCTTTTGGCGTTCTGAGCACGTTTTTCGCACTGAACCCAAAATGGTGGCCTGGCTCCCAAAATGGCCAGACCACAAGGCTCCTCTGTCTTGTCCACTGACCGTCTTGCTCCCTTCACCTTCCCCAGGTCGAGCGACCCGGGGCCTTCCTTATTTGGGCATGTACTTTCCCGCGAAACGTGGTTGCTTTCGCGGGCTTCTACATGTCGTTTGTGTGCCTCCAGGGTGTGGGCTGGGATGTCTGGTCCCAATACACATCCTGGGTGCCAGAGAGTCTAGGGTGGTGTGAATGCCTGGGACCACCGTGGTCCGTGATTGGTCCACGTATGGTATGTGTGTTGATGGGCGGATCTCCCATTGGCTCCCCTCCGTTTTGGCGCGAAGGGAACCGTGGATAAGAGGGGGCTGGAAACACCACTACCATGTCGATCTCCTGAGTTCTCACGAACGAAGGAATACAGGAGCCAAGTATCCTGCAACCAAGAGGCTGGACCGAGGAATCGCTGGTGACCCGCTGAAGGAATCCTCCTTTGCACTGCTGTCGTCCGGAGAGCCCCTGTCCTCCTTTGATCGAACCAGAAGGCCTGTACTGGTGCTTCGACCTTTGGAATAGCAGGAACAGCTATTCCCGGCGACTTCATCCTCTCCTGCCAAGTAAGCCTTCGGAAGTGTCTCTGGGCCATCCAGTTGACTGACCAGCTTACAAGGGAGTCCTGCTCTGTAACTGCCGCCAGGTTGTGTTGTATTTCGAGTCCTTGTCACTCTCCCATGCTTCGTACGCTTGGCGTCCCCAGGTCTGAAGGGAGGAGTGTACATTTGGCTTGAATACACACGGCCGCTCCGTTGTCCTGCTGCGGCAACAAAACTGTGCTGGTTTCGTCGATTGGGACGTCTTTTTGCTCTACACGACTACGAGGCGTTCCCTGCTCTTCTGAACCTGCCAGCTGCTGAAACTAACGTGGAGAAGCCTGGGTCTGCTTGCTTCGGGGACCGGTGAGTAGTTTAGCTAGGATCTGGTCGCCCTCCTGCAGTATCCCATTGCTTTTCCCTGCTGTGTAAAAACAGCCCCCTTTTGGCCGTACTCGCGCTCTGCTTCTGCCCACTGTGGAGGCTGCGCTTGAGTTGCGGAACCTGTTCTCCTTCTGCTGTGCACTAACCCGAACTGCCTGACTTCCTACAAAGAGCTTCCCCTTTTGCCCGTTGGCACCGGCGTGGCAGGTACTTTGAGCACAAGGCTCCACTCTTCGCAGGGCTCGGACTTCCATCTAGTTAGGTGCCAAGGAGGCACCTAACTAGATGGAAGTCCGAGCCCTGCGAAGAGTGGAGCCTTGTGCTCAAAGTACCTGCCACGCCGGTGCCAACGGGCAAAAGGAGAAGCTCTTCGGAGGAAGTCAGGCAGTTCGGGTTAGTGCCCAGCAGAAGGAGAACAGGTTCCGCAACTCAAGCGCAGCCTCCACAGCGGGCAGAAGCAGAGCGCGAGTACGGCCAAAAGGGTGCTGTTTTTACACAGCAGGGAAAAGCAATGGGATACTGCAGGAGGGTGACCAGATCCTAGCTAAACTACTCACCGGTCCCCGAAGCAAGCAGACCCAGGCTTCTCCACGTTAGTTTCAGCAGCTGGCAGGTTCAGAAGAGCAGGGAACGCCTCGTAGTCGTGTAGAGCAAAAAGACGTCCCAATCGACGAAACCAGCACAGTTTGTTGCCGCAGCAGGACAACGGAGCGGCCGTGTGTATTCGAGCCAAATGTACACTCCTCCCTTCAGACTTGGGAACGCCAAGTGTACGAAGCGTGGGAGAGTGACAAGGACTCGAAATACAACACAACCTGGCGGCGGTTACAGAGCAGGACTCCCTTGTAAGCTGGTCAGTCAACTGGATGGCCCAGAGACACTTCCGAAGGCTTACTTGGCAGGAGATGATGAAGTCGCCGGGAATAGCTGTTCCTGCTATTCCAAAGGTCGAAGCACCAGTACAGGCCTTCTGGTTCGATCCAAGGAGGAAAGGGTTTCAAGGACGACAGCAGTGCAAAGGAGGATTCCTTCAGCGGGTCACCAGCGATTCCTCGGTCCAGCCTCTTGGTTGCAGGATACTTGGCTCCTGTATTCCTTCGTTCGTGAGAACTCAGGAGATCGACATGGTAGTGGTGTTTCCAGCCCCCTCTTATCCACAGTTCCCTTCGCGCCAAAACGGAGGGGAGCCAATGGGAGATCCGCTCATCAACACACATACCATACGTGGACCAATCACGGACCACGGTGGTCCCAGGCATTCACACTACCCTAGACTCTCTGGCACCCAGGATGTGTATTGGGACCAGACATCCCAGCCCACACCCTGGAGGCACACAAACGACATGTAGAAGCCCGCGAAAGCAACCACGTTTCGCGGGAAAGTACATGCCCAAATAAGGAAGGCCCCGGGTCGCTCGACCTGGGGAAGGTGAAGGGAGCAAGACGGTCAGTGGACAAGACAAAGGAGCCTCGTGGTCTGGCCATTTTGGGAGCCAGACCACCATTTTGGGTTCAGTGCGAAAAACGTGCTCAGAACGCCAAAAGGAGCTCAAAATAAACAAAACGATCGCTGCCACCATTCGAGTCCCTGAATGACTTGCACCGATCAAATACCATCCTAAAAGAGTATCTAGGGCCTGTAGAAGGCTAGAGACCCAAGAGAGCTGTAACTTAGCTTACAGTGCCCTCTTGTGTCATGTTGCACTAAAGCCGCAACACGATAAAAGAAACTACGGGAAACAGCGTTCCCCGGTACTGACTGTCTTAAGGGCATGTCAGTTTCCCCGTAAGAAAGGAGCGAAAGCCCAGAGAAGTGCAGCAGAAGGCTGTACTTCTCTGGCAAAGTCAAGAACAAGGTTAAAAACAATAGCAAAAAGTTTAGGGGTTGCCACATGGAAGGAAAATTACCTACAATTACGAAATCTTTCCTAACACTCGCCCCTCCCAGACTATGGACAGGGGGAACTAATCCACCCCTGGATGAGTCTCTTGTTCAGGTCGGTTAAACATTCTGGACAACCCATCAGCATTGCTATGTTGGACACCTGGCCTATGCTCAATAGTGAAGTCGAAGCCTTGTAGACTTATGGACCACCTAAGCAACTTTGGATTCTCCCCCTTCATGTTCATTAGCCACTTTAACGGCTTATGGTCAGTCTGCACAGTGAAGTGGGTCCCATAGAGGTAGGGCCTCAGCTTCCTTAGGGCCCACACAACAGAGAAACATTCTTTCTCTACCGTGGACCATCTGAGCTCTCTGTCGAAGGCGAACTGAGTCTAAAGCGTTATCGCACTGCCTGTTTTCCTTTCCTTTCAGGTGGACTACATATTTCGTGCTTTAAACGCTTGCGACTGTGTATTTGTATATATATTGTGTTGATATGGTATGTGTTGGTTTAATATTGTGATATTGTGATTTTCTCGCTACGGTCATTATTTTAAAGGCCTTAAAATAAATGTGTATCTATTTTTGATATAACAACTGTTTGGAGTAGTTTGTAAGCGCTCTTGCTTTGTGTGCTCATTGCGGGCCTTCAGTCACCCTCACCCCTCTTGAGACCTAGTCTTGACCGCCGCGATCGCTACCTTGATTGGTCTGGCTCGTCCAGAGGTTACCCTGTTCCAAGTAATTAGGTTGGCCTTCTGAACTTCTGCGCCACCAGGACAGAGTTCAGAAATCCGTCTTAACAGATGTGATATCCAACTCCTTCCTATTCCAATCCTGAGATTCTTCCTATACCATGAGATGTGATATCTCAATGTTTCTCATACCAAACCTGAGGTCCTTTCTATAGCAAGAGATGTGATATACAAATCCTTCCCATTCCAAACCTGAGACCCTTCCTATAGCGTGAGCTGTGATATCCGACTCCTTCCCAATCCAATCCTGAGACCCTCCCTATAGCATGAGATGTAATATCACAATGCTGTGATATCCAACTCCTTCCCTTTCCAAACCTGAGACCCTTCCTATAGCTTGAGATGTGATATCCAACTCCTTCCCATTCCAACCTGAGACCCTTCCTATAGCATGAGATGGGATATCCAACTCCTTCCAAATCCAATCCTGATACCCTTCCGATAGCATGAGATGTGATATCCCAATGCTTCTACCAAACCTGAGACCCATACTATGCATGAGATGTGATATCAAACTCCTTCCCATTCCAATCCTGAGACCCTTCCTATAGCATGAGATGTGATATCTCAATGCCTCTAATACCAAACCTGAGATCCTTCCTCTAACATGAAATGTGATATCCAACTCCTTCCCTTTCCAAACCTGAGAGCCTACCTATAGCATGAGATGTGATATCCAACTCCTTCCCATTCCAATCCTGAGACACTTCCAATAGCAGAGATATGATATCTCAATGCTTATACCAAACCTGAGACGCTTCCTATAACATGAGATGTGATATCCAACTCCTTCCAGTTCCAAACCTGAGACCCTTCCTATAGCATGAGATGTGATATCCAACTCCTTCCCATTCCAATCCTGAGACCCATCCGATAGCATGAGATGTGATATCTCAATGCTTCTAATACCAAACCTGAGATCCTTCCTATAACATATGTGCTATCCAAATCACCTTCCAAACCTGAGACCCTCCCTATAGCATGAGATGTGATATCCAACTACTTCCAGTTACAAACCTGAGACCCTTCCTAAGGCATGAGATGTGATATCCAACTCCTTCCCATTCCAATCCTGAGACCCGTCTTATACCAAGAGATGTTATATCTCAATGCTTCTAATAACAAACCTGAGACCCTTCCTATAACATCAGATGTGATGTCCAAGTCCTTCCCATTCCAATCCTGAGACCCTTCCTATAACATGAGATGTGATATCCAACTCCTTCCCATTCCAATCCTGAGACCATTCCTATAGCATGAGATGTGATATCCCAATGCTTCTACCAAACCTGAGACCTTTCCGATAGCATGAGATGTGATATCCAACTCCTTCCCATTCCAATCATGAGGCCCTTCCTATAGCATGAGATGTGATATCTCAATGCTTTTACCAAATCTGAGACCCTTCCTATAGCATGAAATGTGATATCCATCTTATTCCCATCCAATCCTGAGACCCTTCCTATAGCATGAGATGTGATATCTCAATGCTTCTAATACCAAACCACAGACCCGTCCTATAACTTGAGATGTGATATCCAAATCCTTCCCCTCCCAAACCTGAGACCTGACCTTTAGCATGAGATGTGATATTCAACTCCTTCCCATTCCAATCCTGAGACCCTTCATATAGCATGAGATGTGATATCCCAGTGCTTCTACCAAACCTGAGACCTTTCCGATAGCATGAGATGTGATATCCAACTCCTTTCCATTCCAATCATGAGGCCCTTCCTATAGCATGAGATGTGATATCTCAATGCGTCTACCAAATCTGAGACCCTTCCTATAGCATGAAATGTGATATCCAACTTATACCCATCCAATCCTGAGACCCTTCCTATAGCATGAGAAGTGATATCTCAATGCTAATAATACCAAACCTGAGACCCTCCCTATAGCATGAGATGTGATATCCAACTCCTTCCCATTCCAATCCTGAGACCCTTCCGATAGCCTGAGATGTGATATCCAACTCCTTCCCATTCCAATCACGAGGCCCTTCCTATAGCATGAGATGAGATATCTCAATGCTTCTACCAAACCTGAGACCCTTCCTATAGCATGAGATGTGATATCCAACTCCTTCCCATTCCAATCCTGAGACCCTTCCTATAGCATGAGATGTGATATCTCAATGCTCTTAATACCAAACCTGGGATCATTCCTATTGCAAGAGATGTGATATCCAAATGCTTCCCATTCCAAACCTGAGACCCTTCCTATAGGATGAGATATGATATCCAACTCCTTCCCATTCCAATCCTGAGACCCTTCCTATAGCATGAGATGATATCCAACTCCTTCCCATTCCAATCCTGAGACCCTTCCTATAGCATGAGATGTGATATCTCAATGCTTCTACCAAACCTGAGATCCTTCCTATAGCATGAGATGTGATATTCAACTCCTTCCCATTCTAATCCTGAGAAACTTCCGATAGGATGAGATTTATTATCTCACTCCTTCAAATACCAAACTTGAGTCCCTTTCTAAAGGATGATATCTGATATCTCAGTGCTTCTAATACCGAACCTGAGTCCCTTCCTATAACATGAGATGTGATATCCAACTCCTTCCCATTCCAATCATGAGACCCTTCCTATAGCATGAGATGTAATATCTCAATGCTTCTAATACCAAACCTGAGATCCTTCCGATAGCATGAGATGTGATATCTCAATGCTTCTAATACCAAACCTGAGATCCTTCCGATAGCATGAGATGTGATATCTCAATGCTTCTAATACCAAAACTGAGACCCTTCCGATAGCATGAGATGTGATATCTCAATGCTTCTAAAACCAAACATGAGAACCATCCTATAACATGAGATGTGAAATCCAAATCATTCCCTTTCTAAACCTGAGACCCTTCCTATAACTTGAGATGTGATATCAAACTCCTTCCCATTCCAATCCTGAGATAGCTTGAGATGTGCTATCCAACTCCTTCCCATTCCAATCCCGAGACCCTTCCTATACCATGAGATGTGATATCTCAATGCTTCTAATACCAAACCTGAGACCCGTCCTAAAACATATGTGAGATCCAAATCCTTCCCCTTCCAAACCTGAGACCTTTCCTTTAGCATGAGATGTGATATCCAACTCCTTCCCATTCCAATCCTGAGACCCTTCCTATAGCATGATATGTGATATCTCAATGCTTCTAATACCAAACCTGAGATCCTTCCTATAACATGAGATGTGTATCCAACTCCTTCCCATTCCAAACCTGAGACCCTTCCTATAGCATGAGATGGAATACCCGACTCCTTCCCAATCCAATCCTGAGACCCTTCCTATAGCATGAGATGTAATATCACAATGCTTGTAATACCACACCTGAGTCCCTTCATATAGCATGAGATGTGATATCCAACTCCTTCCTATTCCAATCCTGAGACCCTTCCTATAGCATGAGACGTGACATCTCAATGCTTCTAATACCAAACCTGAGACCCTTCCTATAGCATGAGATGGGATATCCAACTCCTTCCCATTCCAATCCCGAGACCCTTCCGATAGCAGAGATGTGATATCTCAATGCTTATACCAAACCTGAGACCCTTCCTATGGCATGAGATGTCATATACTTCTCCTTCCCATTCCAATCCTGAGACCCTTCCTATAGCATGAGATGTGATATCTCAATGCTTCTACCAAACCTGATACCCTTCCTATAGCATGAGATGTGATATCCAACTCCTTCCTATTCCAATCCTGAGATTCTTCCTATACCATGAGATGTGATATCTCAATGTTTCTCATACCAAACCTGAGGTCCTTTCTATAGCAAGAGATGTGATATACAAATCCTTCCCATTCCAAACCTGAGACCCTTCCTATAGCGTGAGCTGTGATATCCGACTCCTTCCCAATCCAATCCTGAGACCCTCCCTATAGCATGAGATGTAATATCACAATGCTGTGATATCCAACTCCTTCCCTTTCCAAACCTGAGACCCATACTATGGCATGAGATGTGATATCAATCTCCTTCCCATTCCAATCCTGAGACCCTTCCTATAGCTTGAGATGTGATATCCAACTCCTTCCCATTCCAACCTGAGACCCTTCCTATAGCATGAGATGGGATATCCAACTCCTTCCAAATCCAATCCTGATACCCTTCCGATAGCATGAGATGTGATATCCCAATGCTTCTACCAAACCTGAGACCCATACTATGGCATGAGATGTGATATCAAACTCCTTCCCATTCCAATCCTGAGACCCTTCTGATAGCATGAGATGTGATATCTCAATGCTTCTAATACCAAACCTGAGATCCTTCCGATAGCATGAGATGTGATATCTCAATGCTTCTAATACTAAACCTGAGATCCTTCCGATAGCATGAGATGTGATATCTCAATGCTTCTAATACCAAAACTGAGACCCTTCCGATAGCATGAGATGTGATATCTCAATGCTTCTAAAACCAAACATGAGAACCATCCTATAACATGAGATGTGAAATCCAAATCATTCCCTTTCTAAACCTGAGACCCTTCCTATAACTTGAGATGTGATATCAAACTCCTTCCCATTCCAATCCTGAGATAGCTTGAGATGTGCTATCCAACTCCTTCCCATTCCAATCCCGAGACCCTTCCTATACCATGAGATGTGATATCTCAATGCTTCTAATACCAAACCTGAGACCCGTCCTAAAACATATGTGAGATCCAAATCCTTCCCCTTCCAAACCTGAGACCTTTCCTTTAGCATGAGATGTGATATCCAACTCCTTCTCATTCCAATCCTGAGACCCTTCCTATAGCATGATATGTGATATCTCAATGCTTCTAATACCAAACCTGAGATCCTTCCTATAACATGAGATGTGTATCCAACTCCTTCCCATTCCAAACCTGAGACCCTTCCTATAGCATGAGATGGAATATCCGACTCCTTCCCAATCCAATCCTGAGACCCTTCCTATAGCATGAGATGTAATATCTCAATGCTTCTAATACCAAACCTGAGATCCTTCCGATAGCATGAGATGTGATATCTCAATGCTTCTAATACCAAACCTGAGATCCTTCCGATAGCATGAGATGTGATATCTCAATGCTTCTAATACCAAAACTGAGACCCTTCCGATAGCATGAGATGTGATATCTCAATGCTTCTAAAACCAAACATGAGAACCATCCTATAACATGAGATGTGAAATCCAAATCATTCCCTTTCTAAACCTGAGACCCTTCCTATAACTTGAGATGTGATATCAAACTCCTTCCCATTCCAATCCTGAGATAGCTTGAGATATGCTATCCAACTCCTTCCCATTCCAATCCCGAGACCCTTCCTATACCATGAGATGTGATATCTCAATGCTTCTAATACCAAACCTGAGACCCGTCCTAAAACATATGTGAGATCCAAATCCTTCCCCTTCCAAACCTGAGACCTTTCCTTTAGCATGAGATGTGATATCCAACTCCTTCCCATTCCAATCCTGAGACCCTTCCTATAGCATGATATGTGATATCTCAATGCTTCTAATACCAAACCTGAGATCCTTCCTATAACATGAGATGTGTATCCAACTCCTTCCCATTCCAAACCTGAGACCCTTCCTATAGCATGAGATGGAATACCCGACTCCTTCCCAATCCAATCCTGAGACCCTTCCTATAGCATGAGATGTAATATCACAATGCTTGTAATACCACACCTGAGTCCCTTCATATAGCATGAGATGTGATATCCAACTCCTTCCTATTCCAATCCTGAGACCCTTCCTATAGCATGAGACGTGACATCTCAATGCTTCTAATACCAAACCTGAGACCCTTCCTATAGCATGAGATGGGATATCCAACTCCTTCCCATTCCAATCCCGAGACCCTTCCGATAGCAGAGATGTGATATCTCAATGCTTATACCAAACCTGAGACCCTTCCTATGGCATGAGATGTCATATACTTCTCCTTCCCATTCCAATCCTGAGACCCTTCCTATAGCATGAGATGTGATATCTCAATGCTTCTACCAAACCTGATACCCTTCCTATAGCATGAGATGTGATATCCAACTCCTTCCTATTCCAATCCTGAGATTCTTCCTATACCATGAGATGTGATATCTCAATGTTTCTCATACCAAACCTGAGGTCCTTTCTATAGCAAGAGATGTGATATACAAATCCTTCCCATTCCAAACCTGAGACCCTTCCTATAGCGTGAGCTGTGATATCCGACTCCTTCCCAATCCAATCCTGAGATCCTCCCTATAGCATGAGATGTAATATCACAATGCTGTGATATCCAACTCCTTCCCTTTCCAAACCTGAGACCCATACTATGGCATGAGATGTGATATCAATCTCCTTCCCATTCCAATCCTGAGACCCTTCCTATAGCTTGAGATGTGATATCCAACTCCTTCCCATTCCAACCTGAGACCCTTCCTATAGCATGAGATGGGATATCCAACTCCTTCCAAATCCAATCCTGATACCCTTCCGATAGCATGAGATGTGATATCCCAATGCTTCTACCAAACCTGAGACCCATACTATGGCATGAGATGTGATATCAAACTCCTTCCCATTCCAATCCTGAGACCCTTCTGATAGCATGAGATGTGATATCTCAATGCTTCTAATACCAAACCTGAGATCCTTCCGATAGCATGAGATGTGATATCTCAATGCTTCTAATACTAAACCTGAGATCCTTCCGATAGCATGAGATGTGATATCTCAATGCTTCTAATACCAAAACTGAGACCCTTCCGATAGCATGAGATGTGATATCTCAATGCTTCTAAAACCAAACATGAGAACCATCCTATAACATGAGATGTGAAATCCAAATCATTCCCTTTCTAAACCTGAGACCCTTCCTATAACTTGAGATGTGATATCAAACTCCTTCCCATTCCAATCCTGAGATAGCTTGAGATGTGCTATCCAACTCCTTCCCATTCCAATCCCGAGACCCTTCCTATACCATGAGATGTGATATCTCAATGCTTCTAATACCAAACCTGAGACCCGTCCTAAAACATATGTGAGATCCAAATCCTTCCCCTTCCAAACCTGAGACCTTTCCTTTAGCATGAGATGTGATATCCAACTCCTTCTCATTCCAATCCTGAGACCCTTCCTATAGCATGATATGTGATATCTCAATGCTTCTAATACCAAACCTGAGATCCTTCCTATAACATGAGATGTGTATCCAACTCCTTCCCATTCCAAACCTGAGACCCTTCCTATAGCATGAGATGGAATATCCGACTCCTTCCCAATCCAATCCTGAGACCCTTCCTATAGCATGAGATGTAATATCACAATGCTTGTAATACCACACCTGAGTCCCTTCATATAGCATGAGATGTGATATCGAACTCCTTCCTATTCCAATCCTGAGACCCTTCCTATAGCATGAGACGTGACATCTCAATGCTTCTAATACCAAACCTGAGACCCTTCCTATAGCATGAGATGGGATATCCAACTCCTTCCCATTCCAATCCCGAGACCCTTCCGATAGCAGAGATGTGATATCTCAATGCTTATACCAAACCTGAGACCCTTCCTATGGCATGAGATGTCATATACTTCTCCTTCCCATTCCAATCCTCAGACCCTTCCTATAGCATGAGATGTGATATCTCAATGCTTCTACCAAACCTGATACCCTTCCTATAGCATGAGATGTGATATCCAACTCCTTCCTATTCCAATCCTGAGATTCTTCCTATACCATGAGATGTGATATCTCAATGTTTCTCATACCAAACCTGAGGTCCTTTCTATAGCAAGTGATGTGATATACAAATCCTTCCCATTCCAAACCTGAGACCCTTCCTATAGCATGAGATGGGATATCCAACTCCTTCCAAATCCAATCCTGATACCCTTCCGATAGCATGAGATGTGATATCCCAATGCTTCTACCAAACCTGAGATCCATACTATGGCATGAGATGTGATATCAAACTCCTTCCCATTCCAATCCTGAGACCCTTCCTATAGCATGAGATGTGATATCTCAATGCCTCTAATACCAAACCTGAGATCCTTCCTCTAACATGAAATGTGATATCCAACTCCTTCCCTTTCCAAAGCTGAGAGCCTACCTATAGCATGAGATGTGATATCCAACTCCTTCCCATTCCAATCCTGAGACACTTCCAATAGAAGAGATATGATATCTCAATGCTTATACCAAACCTGAGACGCTTCCTATAACATGAGATGTGATATCCAACTCCTTCCAGTTCCAAACCTGAGACCCTTCCTATAGCATGAGATGTGATATCCAACTCCTTCCCATTCCAATCCTGAGACCCATCCGATAGCATGAGATGTGATATCTCAATGCTTCTAATACCAAACCTGAGATCCTTCCTATAACATATGTGCTATCCAAATCACCTTCCAAACCTGAGACCCTCCCTATAGCATGAGATGTGATATCCAACTACTTCCAGTTACAAACCTGAGACCCTTCCTAAGGCATGAGATGTGATATCCAACTCCTTCCCAGTCCAATCCTGAGACCCGTCTTATACCAAGAGATTTTATATCTCAATGCTTCTAATAACAAACCTGAGACCCTTCCTATAACATCAGATGTGATGTCCAAGTCCTTCCCATTCCAATCCTGAGACCCTTCCTATAACATGAGATGTGATATCCAACTCCTTCCCATTCCAATCCTGAGACCATTCCTATAGCATGAGATGTGATATCCCAATGCTTCTACCAAACCTGAGACCTTTCCGATAGCATGAGATGTGATATCCAACTCCTTCCCATTCCAATCATGAGGCCCTTCCTATAGCATGAGATGTGATATCTCAATGCTTTTACCAAATCTGAGACCCTTCCTATAGCATGAAATGTGATATCCATCTTATTCCCATCCAATCCTGAGACCCTTCCTATAGCATGAGATGTGATATCTCAATGCTTCTAATACCAAACCACAGACCCGTCCTATAACTTGAGATGTGATATCCAAATCCTTCCCCTCCCAAACCTGAGACCTGTCCTTTAGCATGAGATGTGATATTCAACTCCTTCCCATTCCAATCCTGAGACCCTTCATATAGCCTGAGATGTGATATCCCAGTGCTTCTACCAAACCTGAGACCTTTCCGATAGCATGAGATGTGATATCCAACTCCTTTCCATTCCAATCATGAGGCCCTTCCTATAGCATGAGATGTGATATCTCAATGCGTCTACCAAATCTGAGACCCTTCCTATAGCATGAAATGTGATATCCAACTTATACCCATCCAATCCTGAGACCCTTCCTATAGCATGAGAAGTGATATCTCAATGCTAATAATACCAAACCTGAGACCCTCCCTATAGCATGAGATGTGATATCCAACTCCTTCCCATTCCAATCCTGAGACCCTTCCGATAGCCTGAGATGTGATATCCAACTCCTTCCCATTCCAATCACGAGGCCCTTCCTATAGCATGAGATGAGATATCTCAATGCTTCTACCAAACCTGAGACCCTTCCTATAGCATGAGATGTGATATCCAACTCCTTCCCATTCCAATCCTGAGACCCTTCCTATAGCATGAGATGTGATATCTCAATGCTCTTAATACCAAACCTGGGATCATTCCTATTGCAAGAGATGTGATATCCAAATGCTTCCCATTCCAAACCTGAGACCCTTCCTATAGGATGAGATATGATATCCAACTCCTTCCCATTCCAATCCTGAGACCCTTCCTATAGCATGAGATGATATCCAACTCCTTCCCATTCCAATCCTGAGACCCTTCCTATAGCATGAGATGTGATATCTCAATGCTTCTACCAAACCTGAGATCCTTCCTATAGCATGAGATGTGATATTCAACTCCTTCCCATTCCAATCCTGAGAAACTTCCGATAGGATGAGATTTATTATCTCACTCCTTCAAATACCAAACTTGAGTCCCTTTCTAAAGGATGATATCTGATATCTCAGTGCTTCTAATACCAAACCTGAGTCCCTTCCTATAACATGAGATGTGATATCCAACTCCTTCCCATTCCAATCATGAGACCCTTCCTATAGCATGAGATGTAATATCTCAATGCTTCTAATACCAAACCTGAGATCCTTCCGATAGCATGAGATGTGATATCTCAATGCTTCTAATACCAAACCTGAGATCCTTCCGATAGCATGAGATGTGATATCTCAATGCTTCTAATACCAAAACTGAGACCCTTCCGATAGCATGAGATGTGATATCTCAATGCTTCTAAAACCAAACATGAGAACCATCCTATAACATGAGATGTGAAATCCAAATCATTCCCTTTCTAAACCTGAGACCCTTCCTATAACTTGAGATGTGATATCAAACTCCTTCCCATTCCAATCCTGAGATAGCTTGAGATGTGCTATCCAACTCCTTCCCATTCCAATCCCGAGACCCTTCCTATACCATGAGATGTGATATCTCATTGCTTCTAATACCAAACCTGAGACCCGTCCTAAAACATATGTGAGATCCAAATCCTTCCCCTTCCAAACCTGAGACTTTTCCTTTAGCATGAGATGTGATATCCAACTCCTTCCCATTCCAATCCTGAGACCCTTCCTATAGCATGATATGTGATATCTCAATGCTTCTAATACCAAACCTGAGATCCTTCCTATAACATGAGATGTGTATCCAACTCCTTCCCATTCCAAACCTGAGACCCTTCCTATAGCATGAGATGGAATATCCGACTCCTTCTCAATCCAATCCTGAGACCCTTCCTATAGCATGAGATGTAATATCACAATGCTTGTAATACCACACCTGAGTCCCTTCATATAGCATGAGATGTGATATCCAACTCCTTCCTATTCCAATCCTGAGACCCTTCCTATAGCATGAGACGTGACATCTCAATGCTTCTAATACCAAACCTGAGACCCTTCCTATAGCATGAGATGGGATATCCAACTCCTTCCCATTCCAATCCCGAGACCCTTCTGATAGCAGAGATGTGATATCTCAATGCTTATACCAAACCTGAGACCCTTCCTATGGCATGAGATGTCATATACTTCTCCTTCCCATTCCAATCCTGAGACCCTTCCTATAGCATGAGATGTGATATCTCAATGCTTCTACCAAACCTGATACCCTTCCTATAGCATGAGATGTGATATCCAACTCCTTCCTATTCCAATCCTGAGATTCTTCCTATACCATGAGATGTGATATCTCAATGTTTCTCATACCAAACCTGAGGTCCTTTCTATAGCAAGAGATGTGATATACAAATCCTTCCCATTCCAAACCTGAGACCCTTCCTATAGCGTGAGCTGTGATATCCGACTCCTTCCCAATCCAATCCTGAGACCCTCCCTATAGCATGAGATGTAATATCACAATGCTGTAATATCCAACTCCTTCCCTTTCCAAACCTGAGACCCATACTATGGCATGAGATGTGATATCAATCTCCTTCCCATTCCAATCCTGAGACCCTTCCTATAGCTTGAGATGTGATATCCAACTCCTTCCCATTCCAACCTGAGACCCTTCCTATAGCATGAGATGGGATATCCAACTCCTTCCAAATCCAATCCTGATACCCTTCCGATAGCATGAGATGTGATATCCCAATGCTTCTACCAAACCGAAGACCCATACTATGGCATGAGATGTGATATCAAACTCCTTCCCATTCCAATCCTGAGACCCTTCTGATAGCATGAGATGTGATATCTCAATGCTTCTAATACCAAACCTGAGATCCTTCCGATAGCATGAGATGTGATATCTCAATGCTTCTAATACCAAACCTGAGATCCTTCCGATAGCATGAGATGTGATATCTCAATGCTTCTAATACCAAAACTGAGACCCTTCCGATAGCATGAGATGTGATATCTCAATGCTTCTAAAACCAAACATGAGAACCATCCTATAACATGAGATGTGAAATCCAAATCATTCCCTTTCTAAACCTGAGACCCTTCCTATAACTTGAGATGTGATATCAAACTCCTTCCCATTCCAATCCTGAGATAGCTTGAGATGTGCTATCCAACTCCTTCCCATTCCAATCCCGAGACCCTTCCTATACCATGAGATGTGATATCTCAATGCTTCTAATACCAAACCTGAGACCCGTCCTAAAACATATGTGAGATCCAAATCCTTCCCCTTCCAAACCTGAGACCTTTCCTTTAGCATGAGATGTGATATCCAACTCCTTCCCATTCCAATCCTGAGACCCTTCCTATAGCATGATATGTGATATCTCAATGCTTCTAATACCAAACCTGAGATCCTTCCTATAACATGAGATGTGTATCCAACTCCTTCCCATTCCAAACCTGAGACCCTTCCTATAGCATGAGATGGAATATCCGACTCCTTCCCAATCCAATCCTGAGACCCTTCCTATAGCATGAGAAGTAATATCACAATGCTTGTAATACCACACCTGAGTCCCTTCATATAGCATGAGATGTGATATCGAACTCCTTCCTATTCCAATCCTGAGACCCTTCCTATAGCATGAGACGTGACATCTCAATGCTTCTAATACCAAACCTGAGACCCTTCCTATAGCATGAGATGGGATATCCAACTCCTTCCCATTCCAATCCCGAGACCCTTCCGATAGCAGAGATGTGATATCTCAATGCTTATACCAAACCTGAGACCCTTCCTATGGCATGAGATGTCATATACTTCTCCTTCCCATACCAATCCTGAGACCCTTCCTATAGCATGAGATGTGATATCTCAATGCTTCTACCAAACCTGATACCCTTCCTATAGCATGAGATGTGATATCCAACTCCTTCCTATTCCAATCCTGAGATTCTTCCTATACCATGAGATGTGATATCTCAATGTTTCTCATACCAAACCTGAGGTCCTTTCTATAGCAAGAGATGTGATATACAAATCCTTCCCATTCAAACCTGAGACCCTTCCTATAGCGTGAGCTGTGATATCCGACTCCTTCCCAATCCAATCCTGAGACCCTCCCTATAGCATGAGATGTAATATCACAATGCTGTGATATCCAACTCCTTCCCTTTCCAAACCTGAGACCCATACTATGGCATGAGATGTGATATCAATCTCCTTCCCATTCCAATCCTGAGACCCTTCCTATAGCTTGAGATGTGATATCCAACTCCTTCCCATTCCAACCTGAGACCCTTCCGATAGCATGAGATGGGATATCCAACTCCTTCCAAATCCAATCCTGATACCCTTCCGATAGCATGAGATGTGATATCCCAATGCTTCTACCAAACCTGAGACCCATACTATGGCATGAGATGTGATATCAAACTCCTTCCCATTCCAATCCTGAGACCCTTCCTATAGCATGAGATGTGATATCTCAATGCCTCTAATACCAAACCTGAGATCCTTCCTCTAACATGAAATGTGATATCCAACTCCTTCCCTTTCCAAACCTGAGAGCCTACCTATAGCATGAGATGTGATATCCAACTCCTTCCCATTCCAATCCTGAGACACTTCCAATAGCAGAGATATGATATCTCAATGCTTATACCAAACCTGAGACGCTTCCTATAACATGAGATGTGATATCCAACTCCTTCCAGTTCCAAACCTGAGACCCTTCCTATAGCATGAGATGTGATATCCAACTCCTTCCCATTCCAATCCTGAGACCCATCCGATAGCATGAGATGTGATATCTCAATGCTTCTAATACCAAACCTGAGATCCTTCCTATAACATATGTGCTTTCCAAATCACCTTCCAAACCTGAGACCCTCCCTGTAGCATGAGATGTGATATCCAACTACTTCCAGTTACAAACCTGAGACCCTTCCTAAGGCATGAGATGTGATATCCAACTCCTTCCCATTCCAATCCTGAGACCCGTCTTATACCAAGAGATGTTATATCTCAATGCTTCTAATAACAAACCTGAGACCCTTCCTATAACATCAGATGTGATGTCCAAGTCCTTCCCATTCCAATCCTGAGACCCTTCCTATAACATGAGATGTGATATCCAACTCCTTCCCATTCCAATCCTGAGACCATTCCTATAGCATGAGATGTGATATCCCAATGCTTCTACCAAACCTGAGACCTTTCCGATAGCATGAGATGTGATATCCAACCCCTTCCCATTCCAATCATGAGGCCCTTCCTATAGCATGAGATGTGATATCTCAATGCTTTTACCAAATCTGAGACCCTTCCTATAGCATGAAATGTGATATCCATCTTATTCCCATCCAATCCTGAGACCCTTCCTATAGCATGAGAAGTGATATCTCAATGCTAATAATACCAAACCTGAGACCCTCCCTATAGCATGAGATGTGATATCCAACTCCTTCCCATTCCAATCCTGAGACCCTTCCGATAGCCTGAGATGTGATATCCAACTCCTTCCCATTCCAATCACGAGGCCCTTCCTATAGCATGAGATGAGATATCTCAATGCTTCTACCAAACCTGAGACCCTTCCTATAGCATGAGATGTGATATCCAACTCCTTCCCATTCCAATCCTGAGACCCTTCCTATAGCATGAGATGTGATATCTCAATGCTCTTAATACCAAACCTGGGATCATTCCTATTGCAAGAGATGTGATATCCAAATGCTTCCCATTCCAAACCTGAGACCCTTCCTATAGGATGAGATATGATATCCAACTCCTTCCCATTCCAATCCTGAGACCCTTCCTATAGCATGAGATGATATCCAACTCCTTCCCATTCCAATCCTGAGACCCTTCCTATAGCATGAGATGTGATATCTCAATGCTTCTACCAAACCTGAGATCCTTCCTATAGCATGAGATGTGATATTCAACTCCTTCCCATTCCAATCCTGAGAAACTTCCGATAGGATGAGATTTATTATCTCACTCCTTCAAATACCAAACTTGAGTCCCTTTCTAAAGGATGATATCTGATATCTCAGTGCTTCTAATACCAAACCTGAGTCCCTTCCTATAACATGAGATGTGATATCCAACTCCTTCCCATTCCAATCATGAGACCCTTCCTATAGCATGAGATGTAATATCACAATGCTTGTAATACCAAAACTGAGACCCTTCTTAAAGCATGAGATGTGATATCCAACTCCTTCCCGTTCCAAACCTGAGGCCCTTCCTATAGCATATGTGATATCCAACTCCTTCCCATTCCAAACCTGAGACCCATCCTATAGCAAGAATGTAATATCCAACTCCTTCTCATTCCAATCCTGAGACCTTTCCTATTGCATGAGATGTGATATCTCAATGCTTCTACCAAACCTGAGACCCTTCCTATAACATGAGATGTGATATCTCAATGTTTTTCATACCAAACTTGAGGCCCTTCCTATAGCAAGAGATGTGATATACAAATCCTTCCCATTCCAAACCTGAGACCCTTCCTATAGCATAAGCTGTGATATCCGACTCCTTCCCAATCCAATCCTGAGACCCTTCCTATAGCATGAGATGTAATATCACAATGCTTGTAATACCAAACCTGAGACCCTTCCTATAGCATGAGATGTGATATCTCAATGCCTCTAATACCAAAACTGAGACCCTTCTTAAAGCATGAGATGTGATATCCAACTCCTTCCCGTTCCAAACCTGAGGCCCTTCCTATAGCATATGTGATATCCAACTCCTTCCCATTCCAATTCTGAGACCCTTCCTATGCCATGAGACTTGATATCTCAATGCTTCTAATACCAAACCTGAGACCCTTCCTATAGCTTGAGATGTGATATCCAACTCCTTCCCATTCCAACCTGAGACCCTTCCTATAGCATGAGATGGGATATCCAACTCCTTCCAAATCCAATCCTGATACCCTTCCGATAGCATGAGGTGTGATATCCCAATGCTTCTACCAAATCTGAGACCCTTCCTATAGCATGAAATGTGATATCCATCTTATTCCCATCCAATCCTGAGACCCTTCCTATAGCATGAGAAGTGATATCTCAATGCTAATAATACCAAACCTGAGACCCTCCCTATAGCATGAGATGTGATATCCAACTCCTTCCCATTCCAATCCTGAGACCCTTCCGATAGCCTGAGATGTGATATCCAACTCCTTCCCATTCCAATCACGAGGCCCTTCCTATAGCATGAGATGAGATATCTCAATGCTTCTACCAAACCTGAGACCCTTCCTATAGCATGAGATGTGATATCCAACTCCTTCCCATTCCAATCCTGAGACCCTTCCTATAGCATGAGATGTGATATCTCAATGCTCTTAATACCAAACCTGGGATCATTCCTATTGCAAGAGATGTGATATCCAAATGCTTCCCATTCCAAACCTGAGACCCTTCCTATAGGATGAGATATGATATCCAACTCCTTCCCATTCCAATCCTGAGACCCTTTCTATAGCATGAGATGTGATATCTCAATGCTTCTACCAAACCTGAGATCCTTCCTATAGCATGAGATGTGATATTCAACTCCTTCCCATTCCAATCCTGAGAAACTTCCGATAGGATGAGATTTATTATCTCACTCCTTCAAATACCAAACTTGAGTCCCTTTCTAAAGGATGATATCTGATATCTCAGTGCTTCTAATACCAAACCTGAGTCCCTTCCTATAACATGAGATGTGATATCCAACTCCTTCCAATTCCAATCATGAGACCCTTCCTATAGCATGAGATGTAATATCTCAATGCTTCTAATACCAAACCTGAGATCCTTCCGATAGCATGAGATGTGATATCTCAATGCTTCTAATACCAAACCTGAGATCCTTCCGATAGCATGAGATGTGATATCTCAATGCTTCTAATACCAAAACTGAGACCCTTCCGATAGCATGAGATGTGATATCTAAATGCTTCTAAAACCAAACATGAGAACCATCCTATAACATGAGATGTGAAATCCAAATCATTCCCTTTCTAAACCTGAGACCCTTCCTATAGCATGAGATGTGATATCTCAATGCTTCTACCAAACCTGAGACCCTTCCTTTAGCATGAGATGTGATATCCAAATCCTTCACATTCCAATCCTGAGACCCTTCCTATAGCATGAGATGTGATATCTCAATGCTTCTAATACCAAACCTGAGATCCTTCCTATAACATGAGATGTGATATCCAATTCCTTCCCATTCCAAACCTGAGACCCTTCCTATTGGATGAGATGTGATATCCAACTCCTTCCCATTCCAACCCTGAGACCCTTCCTATACCATGAGATGTGATATCTCAATGCTTCTAATACCAAACCTGGGAACCGTCCTATAACATGAGATGTGATATCTCAATGTTTCTAATAAAAAACCTGAGACCCTTCCTATAACATGAGATGTGATATCCAATTCCTTCCCATTCCAAACCTGAGACCCTTCCTATTGGATGAGATGTGATATCCAAATCCTTCCCCTTCCAAACCTGAGACCCTTCCTTTAGCATGAGATGTGATATCCAAATACTTCCCATTCCAATCCTAAAACACTTCCTATAGCATGAGATGTGATATCTCAATGTTTCTAATAAAAAACCTGAGACCCTTCCTATAGCAAGAGATGTGATATCCAAATCCTTCCCATTCCAATCCTGAGACCCTTCCTGTATATAACATGAGATGTGATATCCAACTCCTTCCCATTCCAACCTGAGACCCTTCCTATAGCATGAGATGTGATATCCAACTCCTTACCATTCAAATCCTGAGACCCTCCCTATAAGAAGAGATGTCATATCCAACTCCTTCCCATTCCAAACCTGAGACCCTTCCTATAACATGAGATGTGATATCCAACTCCTTCCCATTCCAAACCTGAGACCCTTCCGATAGCATGAGATGTGATATCTCAATGCTTCAAAAACCAAACATGAGAACCATCCTATAACATGAGATGTGAAATCCAAATCCTTCCCTTCCCAAACCTGAAACTCTTCCTATAGCATGAGATGTGATATCTCAATGCTTCTACCAAACCTGAAACCCTTCCTATAGCATGAGATGTGATATCCAACTCCTTCCCATTCCAATCCTGAGACACATCCTATAGCATGAGATGTGATATCACAATGCTTCTAATACCAAACCTGAGACCCGTCCTATAACATGAGATGTGATATCCAAATCCTTCCCCTTCCAAACCTGAGACCCTTCCTTTAGCATGAGATGTGATATCCAGCTCCTCCCATTCCAATCCTGAGACCCTTCCGATAGCAGAGATGTGATATTTCAATGCTTATACCAAACCTGAGACCCTTCCCATAGCATGAGATGTGATATCCAATTCCTTCCCATTCCAATCCTGATACCCTTCTGATAGCATGAGATGTGATATCTCAATGCCTCTAATACCAAACCTGAGATCCTACCTCTAACATGAAATGTGATATCCAACTCCTTCCTTTTCCAAACCTGAGACCCTTCCTACAGCATGAGATGTGATATCCAAGTCCTTCCCATTCCAATCCTGAGACCCTTCCTATAACATGAGATGTGATATCCAACTCCTTCTATTCCAACCTGAGACCCTTCCTATAGCATGAGATGGGATATCCAACTCCTTCCAAATCCAATCCTGATACCCTTCCGATAGCATGAGATGTGATATCCCAATGCGTCTACAAAACCTGAGACCCATACCATGGCATGAGATGTGATATCAAACTCCCGTCCTATACCATGAGACTTGATATCTCAATGCTTCTAATACCAAACCTGAGACCGGTCCAATAACATGAGATGTGATATCCAAATCCTTCCCATTCCAATCCTGAGACCCTTCCGATAGCAGAGATGTGATATCTCAATGCTTATACCAAACCTAAGACCCTTCCGATAGCATGAGATGTGATATCTCAATGCTTCTAATACCAAACCTGAGATCCTTCCAATAACATGAGATATGATGTCCAAATCCCTCCCCTTCCAAACCTTAGACCATCCCTTTAGCATGAGATTTGATATCCAACTCCTTCCCATTCCAATCCTGAGACCCTTCTGATGGCATGAGATGTGATATCTCAATGCCTCTAAAACCAAACCTGAGATCCTACCTCTAACATGAAATGTGATATCCAACTCCTTCCCCTTCCAACCCTGAGAGCCTTCCTATAGAATGAGATGTGATATCCAAGTCCTTCCCATTCCAATCCTGAGACCCTTCCTATAACATGAGATGTGATATCCAACTCCTTCCCATTCCAATCATGAGACCCTCCCTATAGCTTGAGATGTGATATCCAACTCCTTCTCATTCCAATTCTGAGACCCGTCCTATACCATGAGACTTGATATCTCAATGCTTCAAATACCAAACCTGAGACCGGTCCTATAACATGAGATGTGATACCCAAATCCGTCCCCTTCCAAACCTTAGACCCTTCCTATAGCATGAGATGTGATATCTCATTGCTTCTAATACCAAACCTGAGACCCTTCCTATAACGAGATGGGATATCCAACTCCTTCCCATTCCAACCCTGAGACCCTTCAGATAGCAGAGATGTGATATCCAACTCCTTCCCATTCCAAACCTGAGACCCTTCCGATAGCATGAGATGTGATAGCTCAATGCTTCTAATATCAAACCGAGACCCTCCCTATAGTATGAGATGTGAATTCTAAGTCCTTCCCATTCGTATCCTGAGACCCTTCCGATAGCAGAGATGTGATATCTCAATGCTTATACCAAACCTGATGACCCTTCCTATGGCATTAGATGTGATATCCAACTCCTTCCCATTCCAATCCTGAGTTCCTTCCTATAGCATGAGATGTGATATCTCAATGCTTCTATCAAACCTGATACCCTTCCTTTAGCATGAGATGTGATATTCAACTCCTTCCCATTCCAATCCTGAGACCCTTCCTATAACATGAGACGTGATATCCAACTCCTTCCCATTCCAATCCTGAGACTCCTCCTATAGCATGAGATGTGATATCTCAATGCTTCTAATACCAGACCTGGGACCGGTCCTATGACATGAGATATGATATCCAAATCCTTCCCCTTCCAAACCTGAGACCCTTCCTATAGCATGAGATGTCATATACAACTCCTTCCCATTCCAACCCTGAGACCCTTCCTATAGCATGAGATGTGATATCTCAATGCTTATACCAAACCTGAGACCCTTCCTATAGCATGAGATGTGATATCCAACTTCTTCCCATTCCAATCCTGAGACCCTTCCTATAGCATGAGATGTGATATCTCAATGCTTATACCAAACCTGAGACCCTTCCTATAGCATAAGATGTGATATCCAAATCCTTCCCATTCCAATCCTGAGACCCTTCCTATAGCATGAGATGTGATATCTCAATGCTTATACCAAACTTGAGACCCTTCCTATAGCATGAGATGTGATATCCAACTCCTTCCCATTCCAATCCTGAGACCCTTCCTATAGTATGAGATGTGATGTCTCAATGCTTCTAATACCAAACCTGAGATCCTTCCTATAACATGAGATGTGATATCCAACTCCTTCCCATTCCAATCCTGAGACCCTTCCTATAGCATGAGATGTGATATCCAATTTCTTCCCATTCCATTCCTGAGACCCTTCCTATAGCATGAGATGTGATATCTCAATGCTTATACCAAACCTGAGATCCTTCCTCTAACATGAAATGTGATATCCAACTCCTTCCCCTTCCAAACCTGAGAGCCTTCCTATAGCATGAGATATGATATCCAAGTCCTTCCCATTCCAATCCTGAGACCCTTCCTATAACATGAAATGTGATATCCAACTCCTTCCCATTCTAACATGAGACCCTTCCTATAGCATGAGATGGGATATCCAACTCCTTCCAAATCCAATACTGATACCCTTCCGATAGCATGAGATGTGATATCCCAATGCTTCTACCAAACCTGAGACCCATACTATGGCATGAGATGTGATATCAAACTCCTTCCCATTCCAATCCTGAGACGCTTCCTATAGCTTGAGATGTGATATCCAACTCCTTCCCATTCCAATTCTGAGACCCTTCTTATACCATGAGACTTGATATCTCAATGCTTCTAATACCAAACCTGAGACCCGTCCTATAACATGAGATGTGATATCCAAATCCTTCCCCTTCCAAACCTTAGACCCTTCCTTTATCATGAGATGTGATATCCAACTCCTTCCCATTCCAATCCTGAGACCCTTCCGATATCATGAGATTTGTTATCTCAATGCTTCTAATATCAAACTTGAGACCCTCCCTATAGCATGAGATGTGACATCCAAGTCCTTCCCATTCCAATCCTGAGACCCTTCCTATAGCATGAGATGTGATATCTCAATGCTTCTAATACCAAACCTGAGACCCTTCCTATAACATGAGATGGGATATCCAACTCCTTCCCATTCCAATCCTGAGACCCTTCCGATAGCAAAGATGTGATATCTCAGTGCTTATACCAAACCTGAGACCCTTCCTAAGGCCTGAGATGTCATATACAACTCCTTCCCATTCCAATCCTGAGACCCTTCCTATAGCATGAGATGTGATATCTCAATGCTTATACCAAATCTGAGACCCTTCCTATAGCATGAGATGTGATATCCAACACCTTGCCATTCCAATCCTGAGACCCTTCCTATAGCATGAGAAGTGATATCTCCATGCTTATACCAAACCTGAGACCCTTCCTATAGCATGAGATGTGATATCCAAATCCTTCCCATTCCAATCCTGAGACCCTTCCTACAGCATGCGATGTGATATCTCAATGATTCTAATACCAAACCAGAGACCTGTCCTTTAACATGAGATGGGATATCCAACTCCTTCCCATTCCAATCCTGAGCCACTCCTGATAGCAGAGATGTGATATCTCAATGCTTATACCAAACCTGAGACCCTTCCTATAACATGAGATGTGATATCCAACTCCTTCCCGTTCCAAACCTGAGACACTTCCTATAGCATATGTGATATCCAACTCCTTCCCATTCCAAACATGAGACCCTTCCTATAGCAAGAATGTAATATCCAACTCCTACCCATTCCAATCCTGAGACCATTCCTATAGCATGAGATGTGATATATCAATGCTTCTAATACCAAACCTGAGATCCTTCCTATGACATGAGATGTGATATCCAAATCCTTCCCATTCCAATCCTGAGACCCTTCCTATAGCAAGAGATGTGATATCCAAATCCTTCCCATTCCAATCCTGAGACCCTTCCTATAACATGAGAAGGGATATCCAACTCCTTCCCAATCCAATCCTGAGAACCTTCCGATAGCAGAGATGTGATATCCAACTCCTTGCCATTCAAATCCTGAGACCCTTCCTATAGCATGAGATGTGATATCTCAATGCTTATACCAAATCTGAGACCCTTCCTATATCATGAGATGTGATTTCCAACTCCTTCCCATTCCAATCCTGAGACCCTTCCTATAGCATGAGATGTGATGTCTCAATGCTTCTAATACCAAACCTGAGATCCTTCCTATAACATGAGATGTGATATCCAACTCCTTCCCATTCCAATCCTGAGACCCTTATGATAGCATGAGATGTGATATCTCAATGCCTCTAATACCAAACCTGAGATACTTCCGATAGCATGAGATGTGATATCTCAATGCTTCTAATACCAAACCTGGGAACCGTCCTATAACATGAGATGTGATATCTCAATGTTTCTAATAAAAAACCTGAGACCCTTCCTAAAACATGAGATGTGATATCCAATTCCTTCCCATTCCAAACCTGAGACCCTTCCTATTGGATGAGATGTGATATCCAAATCCTTCCCCTTCCAAACCTGAGACCCTTCCTTTAGCATGAGATGTGATATCCAAATACTTCCCATTCCAATCCTAAAACACTTCCTATAGCATGAGATGTGATATCTCAATGTTTCTAATAAAAAACCTGAGACCCTTCCTATAGCAAGAGATGTGATATCCAAATCCTTCCCATTCCAATCCTGAGACCCTTCCTGTATATAACATGAAATGTGATATCCAACTCCTTCCCATTCCAACCTGAGACCCTTCCTATAGCATGAGATGTGATATCCAACTCCTTACCATTCAAATCCTGAGACCCTCCCTATAACAAGAGATGTCATATCCAACTCCTTCCCATTCCAAACCTGAGACCCTTCCTATAACATGAGATGTGATATCCAACTCCTTCCCATTCCAAACCTGAGACCCTTCCGATAGCATGAGATGTGATATCTCAATGCTTCAAAAACCAAACATGAGAACCATCCTATAACAAGAGATGTGAAATCCAAATCCTTCCCTTCCCAAACCTGAGACTCTTCCTATAGCATGAGATGTGATATCTCAATGCTTCTACCAAACCTGAAACCCTTCCTATAGCATGAGATGTGATATCCAACTCCTTCCCATTCCAATCCTGAGACGCATCCTATAGCATGAGATGTGATATCACAATGCTTCTAATACCAAACCTGAGACCCGTCCTATAACATGAGATGTGATATCCAAATCCTTCCCCTTCCAAACCTGAGACCCTTCCTTTAGCATGAGATGTGATATCCAGCTCCTCCCATTCCAATCCTGAGACCCTTCCGATAGCAGAGATGTGATATTTCAATGCTTATACCAAACCTGAGACCCTTCCCATAGCATGAGATGTGATATCCAACTCCTTCCCATTCCAATCCTGAGACCCTTCCTATAGCATGAGATGTGATATCTCAATGCTTCTAATACCAAACCTGAGATCCTTCCTATAACATGAGATGTGATATCCAACTCCTTCCCATTCCAATCCCGAGACCCTTCCTATAGCATGAGATGTGATATCTCAATGCTTCTAATACCAAACCTAAGGTCCTTCCTATAAAGTGAGATGTGATATCCAAATCCTTCCCATTCCAAACCTGAGACCCTCCCTTTAGCATGAGATGTGATATCCAGCTCCTTCCCATTCCAATCCTGATACCCTTCTGATAGCATGAGATGTGATATCTCAATGCCTCTAATACCAAACCTGAGATCCTACATCTAACATGAAATGTGATATCCAACTCCTTCCTTTTCCAAACCTGAGACCCTTCCTACAGCATGAGATGTGATATCCAAGTCCTTCCCATTCCAATCCTGAGACCCTTCCTATAACATGAGATGTGATATCCAACTCCTTCTATTCCAACCTGAGACCCTTCCTATAGCATGAGATGGGATATCCAACTCCTTCCAAATCCAATCCTGATACCCTTCCGATAGCATGAGATGTGATATCCCAATGCTTCTACAAAACCTGAGACCCATACCCTGGCATGAGATGTGATATCAAACTCCCGTCCTATACCATGAGACTTGATATCTCAATGCTTCTAATACCAAACCTGAGACCGTCCAATAACATGAGATGTGAAATCCAAATCCTTCCCTTCCCAAACCTGAGACTCTTCCTATAGCATGAGATGTGATATCTCAATGCTTCTACCAAACCTGAAACCCTTCCTATAGCATGAGATGTGATATCCAACTCCTTCCCATTCCAATCCTGAGACGCATCCTATAGCATGAGATGTGATATCACAATGCTTCTAATACCAAACCTGAGACCCGTCCTATAACATGAGATGTGATATCCAAATCCTTCCCCTTCCAAACCTGAGACCCTTCCTTTAGCATGAGATGTGATATCCAGCTCCTCCCATTCCAATCCTGAGACCCTTCCGATAGCAGAGATGTGATATTTCAATGCTTATACCAAACCTGAGACCCTTCCCATAGCATGAGATGTGATATCCAACTCCTTCCCATTCCAATCCTGAGACCCTTCCTATAGCATGAGATGTGATATCTCAATGCTTCTAATACCAAACCTGAGATCCTTCCTATAACATGAGATGTGATATCCAACTCCTTCCCATTCCAATCCCGAGACCCTTCCTATAGCATGAGATGTGATATCTCAATGATTCTAATACCAAACCTAAGGTCCTTCCTATAACATGAGATGTGATATCCAAATCCTTCCCATTCCAAACCTGAGACCCTCCCTTTAGCATGAGATGTGATATCCAACTCCTTCCCATTCCAATCCTGATACCCTTCTGATAGCATGAGATGTGATATCTCAATGCCTCTAATACCAAACCTGAGATCCTACCTCTAACATGAAATGTGATATCCAACTCCTTCCTTTTCCAAACCTGAGACCCTTCCTACAGCATGAGATGTGATATCCAAGTCCTTCCCATTCCAATCCTGAGACCCTTCCTATAACATGAGATGTGATATCCAACTCCTTCTATTCCAACCTGAGACCCTTCCTATAGCATGAGATGGGATATCCAACTCCTTCCAAATCCAATCCTGATACCCTTCCGATAGCATGAGATGTGATATCCCAATGCTTCTACAAAACCTGAGACCCATACCCTGGCATGAGATGTGATATCAAACTCCCGTCCTATACCATGAGACTTGATATCTCAATGCTTCTAATACCAAACCTGAGACCGTCCAATAACATGAGATGTGATATCCAAATCCTTCCCATTCCAATCCTGAGACCCTTCCGATAGCAGAGATGTGATATCTCAATGCTTATACAAAACCTAAGACCCTTCCGATAGCCTGAGATGTGATATCTCAATGCTTCTAATACCAAACCTGAGATCCTTCCAATAACATGAGATATGATGTCCAAATCCCTCCCCTTCCAAACCTTAGACCATCCCTTTAGCATGAGATTTGATATCCAACTCCTTCCCATTCCAATCCTGAGACCCTTCTGATGGCATGAGATGTGATATCTCAATGCCTCTAAAACCAAACCTGAGATCCTACCTCTAACATGAAATGTGATATCCAACTCCTTCCCCTTCCAACCCTGAGAGCCTTCCTATAGAATGAGATGTGATATCCAAGTCCTTCCCATTCCAATCCTGAGACCCTTCCTATAACATGAGATGTGATATCCAACTCCTTCCCATTCCAATCATGAGACCCTCCCTATAGCTTGAGATGTGATATCCAACTCCTTCTCATTCCAATTCCGAGACCCGTCCTATACCATGAGACTTGATATCTCAATGCTTCAAATACCAAACCTGAGACCGGTCCTATAACATGAGATGTGATACCCAAATCCGTCCCCTTCCAATCCTGAGACCATTCCTATAGCATGAGGTGTGATATATCAATGCTTCTAATACCAAACCTGAGATCCTTCCTATGACATGAGATGTGATATCCAAATCCTTCCCATTCCAATCCTGAGACCCTTCCTATAGCAGGAGATGTGATATCCAAATCCTTCCCATTCCAATCCTGAGACCCTTCCTATAACATGAGATGTGATATTCAACTCCTTCCCATTCCAACCTGAGACACTTCCTATAGCATGAGAAGGGATATCCAACTCCTTCCCAATCCAATCCTGAGAACCTTCCGATAGCAGAGATGTGATATCTCAATGCTTATACCAAACCTGTGTCCCTTCCTATGGCATGAGATGTGATATCCAACTCCTTGCCATTCAAATCCTGAGACCCTTCCTATAGCATGAGATGTGATATCTCAATGCTTCTACCAAACCTGAGACCCTTCCTTTAGCATTAGATGTGATATCCAAATCCTTCACATTCCAATCCTGAGACCCTTCCTATAGCATGAGATGTGATATCTCAATGCTTCTAATACCAAACCTGAGATCCTTCCTATAACATGAGATGTGATATCCAATTCCTTCCCATTCCAAACCTGAGACCCTTCCTATTGGATAATATGTGATATCCAACTCCTTCCCATTCCAACCCTGAGACCCTTCCTATACCATGAGATGTGATATCTGAATGCTTCTAATACCAAACCTGGGAACCGTCCTATAACATGAGATGTGATATCTCAATGTTTCTAATAAAAAACCTGAGACCCTTCCTATAACATGAGATGTGATATCCAATTCCTTCCCATTCCAAACCTGAGACCCTTCCTATTGGATGAGATGTGATATCCAAATCCTTCCCCTTCCAAACCTGAGACCCTTCCTTTAGCATGAGATGTGATATCCAAATACTTCCCATTCCAATCCTAAAACACTTCCTATAGCATGAGATGTGATATCTCAATGTTTTTAATAAAAAACCTGAGACCCTTCCTATAGCAAGAGATGTGATATCCAAATCCTTCCCATTCCAATCCTGAGACCCTTCCTGTATATAACATGAGATGTGATATCCAACTCCTTCCCATTCCAACCTGAGACCCTTCCTATAGCATGAGATGTGATATCCAACTCCTTACCATTCAAATCCTGAGACCCTCCCTATAACAAGAGATGTCATATCCAACTCCTTCCCATTCCAAACCTGAGACCCTTCCTATAACATGAGATGTGATATCCAACTCCTTCCCATTCCAAACCTGAGACCCTTCCGATAGCATGAGATGTGATATCTCAATGCTTCAAAAACCAAACATGAGAACCATCCTATAACATGAGATGTGAAATCCAAATCCTTCCCTTCCCAAACCTGAGACTCTTCCTATAGCATGAGATGTGATATCTCAATGCTTCTACCAAACCTGAAACCCTTCCTATAGCATGAGATGTGATATCCAACTCCTTCCCATTCCAATCCTGAGACACATCCTATAGCATGAGATGTGATATCACAATGCTTCTAATACCAAACCTGAGACCCGTCCTATAACATGAGATGTGATATCCAAATCCTTCCCCTTCCAAACCTGAGACCCTTCCTTTAGCATGAGATGTGATATCCAGCTCCTCCCATTCCAATCCTGAGACCCTTCCGATAGCAGAGATGTGATATTTCAATGCTTATACCAAACCTGAGACCCTTCCCATAGCATGAGATGTGATATCCAACTCCTTCCCATTCCAATCCTGAGACCCTTCCTATAGCATGAGATGTGATATCTCAATGCTTCTAATACCAAACCTGAGATCCTTCCTATAACATGAGATGTGATATCCAACTCCTTCCCATTCCAATCCCGAGACCCTTCCTATAGCATGAGATGTGATATCTCAATGCTTCTAATACCAAACCTAAGGTCCTTCCTATAACATGAGATGTGATATCCAAATCCTTCCCATTCCAAACCTGAGACCCTCCCTTTAGCATGAGATGTGATATCCAACTCCTTCCCATTCCAATCCTGATACCCTTCTGATAGCATGAGATGTGATATCTCAATGCCTCTAATACCAAACCTGAGATCCTACCTCTAACATGAAATGTGATATCCAACTCCTTCCTTTTCCAAACCTGAGACCCTTCCTACAGCATGAGATGTGATATCCAAGTCCTCCCCATTCCAATCCTGAGACCCTTCCTATAACATGAGATGTGATATCCAACTCCTTCTATTCCAACCTGAGACCCTTCCTATAGCATGAGATGGGATATCCAACTCCTTCCAAATCCAATCCTGATACCCTTCCGATAGCATGAGATGTGATATCCCAATGCTTCTACAAAACCTGAGACCCATACCATGGCATGAGATGTGATATCAAACTCCCGTCCTATACCATGAGACTTGATATCTCAATGCTTCTAATACCAAACCTGAGACCGGTCCAATAACATGAGATGTGATATCCAAATCCTTCCCATTCCAATCCTGAGACCCTTCCGATAGCAGAGATGTGATATCTCAATGCTTATACCAAACCTAAGACCCTTCCGATAGCATAAGATGTGATATCTCAATGCTTCTAATACCAAACCTGAGATCCTTCCAATAACATGAGATATGATGTCCAAATCCCTCCCCTTCCAAACCTTAGACCATCCCTTTAGCATGAGATTTGATATCCAACTCCTTCCCATTCCAATCCTGAGACCCTTCTGATGGCATGAGATGTGATATCTCAATGCCTCTAAAACCAAACCTGAGATCCTACCTCTAACATGAAATGTGATATCCAACTCCTTCCCCTTCCAACCCTGAGAGCCTTCCTATAGAATGAGATGTGATATCCAAGTCCTTCCCATTCCAATCCTGAGACCCTTCCTATAACATGAGATGTGATATCCAACTCCTTCCCATTCCAATCATGAGACCCTCCCTATAGCTTGAGATGTGATATCCAACTCCTTCTCATTCCAATTCCGAGACCCGTCCTATACCATGAGACTTGATATCTCAATGCTTCAAATACCAAACCTGAGACCGGTCCTATAACATGAGATGTGATACCCAAATCCGTCCCCTTCCAATCCTGAGACCATTCCTATAGCATGAGGTGTGATATATCAATGCTTCTAATACCAAACCTGAGATCCTTCCTATGACATGAGATGTGATATCCAAATCCTTCCCATTCCAATCCTGAGACCCTTCCTATAGCAGGAGATGTGATATCCAAATCCTTCCCATTCCAATCCTGAGACCCTTCCTATAACATGAGATGTGATATTCAACTCCTTCCCATTCCAACCTGAGACATTTCCTATAGCATGAGAAGGGATATCCAACTCCTTCCCAATCCAATCCTGAGAACCTTCCGATAGCAGAGATGTGATATCTCAATGCTTATACCAAACCTGTGTCCCTTCCTATGGCATGAGATGTGATATCCAACTCCTTGCCATTCAAATCCTGAGACCCTTCCTATAGCATGAGATGTGATATCTCAATGCTTCTACCAAACCTGAGACCCTTCCTTTAGCATTAGATGTGATATCCAAATCCTTCACATTCCAATCCTGAGACCCTTCCTATAGCATGAGATGTGATATCTCAATGCTTCTAATACCAAACCTGAGATCCTTCCTATAACATGAGATGTGATATCCAATTCCTTCCCATTCCAAACCTGAGACCCTTCCTATTGGATAAGATGTGATATCCAACTCCTTCCCATTCCAACCCTGAGACCCTTCCTATACCATGAGATGTGATATCTGAATGCTTCTAATACCAAACCTGGGAACCGTCCTATAACATGAGATGTGATATCTCAATGTTTCTAATAAAAAACCTGAGACCCTTCCTATAACATGAGATGTGATATCCAATTCCTTCCCATTCCAAACCTGAGACCCTTCCTATTGGATGAGATGTGATATCCAAATCCTTCCCCTTCCAAACCTGAGACCCTTCCTTTAGCATGAGATGTGATATCCAAATACTTCCCATTCCAATCCTAAAACACTTCCTATAGCATGAGATGTGATATCTCAATGTTTCTAATAAAAAACCTGAGACCCTTCCTATAGCAAGAGATGTGATATCCAAATCCTTCCCATTCCAATCCTGAGACCCTTCCTGTATATAACATGAGATGTGATATCCAACTCCTTCCCATTCCAACCTGAGACCCTTCCTATAGCATGAGATGTGATATCCAACTCCTTACCATTCAAATCCTGAGACCCTCCCTATAACAAGAGATGTCATATCCAACTCCTTCCCATTCCAAACCTGAGACCCTTCCTATAACATGAGATGTGATATCCAACTCCTTCCCATTCCAAACCTGAGACCCTTCCGATAGCATGAGATGTGATATCTCAATGCTTCAAAAACCAAACATGAGAACCATCCTATAACATGAGATGTGAAATCCAAATCCTTCCCTTCCCAAACCTGAGACTCTTCCTATAGCATGAGATGTGATATCTCAATGCTTCTACCAAACCTGAAACCCTTCCTATAGCATGAGATGTGATATCCAACTCCTTCCCATTCCAATCCTGAGACACATCCTATAGCATGAGATGTGATATCACAATGCTTCTAATACCAAACCTGAGACCCGTCCTATAACATGAGATGTGATATCCAAATCCTTCCCCTTCCAAACCTGAGACCCTTCCTTTAGCATGAGATGTGATATCCAGCTCCTCCCATTCCAATCCTGAGACCCTTCCGATAGCAGAGATGTGATATTTCAATGCTTATACCAAACCTGAGACCCTTCCCATAGCATGAGATGTGATATCCAACTCCTTCCCATTCCAATCCTGAGACCCTTCCTATAGCATGAGATGTGATATCTCAATGCTTCTAATACCAAACCTGAGATCCTTCCTATAACATGAGATGTGATATCCAACTCCTTCCCATTCCAATCCCGAGACCCTTCCTATAGCATGAGATGTGATATCTCAATGCTTCTAATACCAAACCTAAGGTCCTTCCTATAACATGAGATGTGATATCCAAATCCTTCCCATTCCAAACCTGAGACCCTCCCTTTAGCATGAGATGTGATATCCAACTCCTTCCCATTCCAATCCTGATACCCTTCTGATAGCATGAGATGTAATATCTCAATGCCTCTAATACCAAACCTGAGATCCTACCTCTAACATGAAATGTGATATCCAACTCCTTCCTTTTCCAAACCTGAGACCCTTCCTACAGCATGAGATGTGATATCCAAGTCCTTCCCATTCCAATCCTGAGACCCTTCCTATAACATGAGATGTGATATCCAACTCCTTCTATTCCAACCTGAGACCCTTCCTATAGCATGAGATGGGATTTCCAACTCCTTCCAAATCCAATCCTGATACCCTTCCGATAGCATGAGATGTGATATCCCAATGCTTCTACAAAACCTGAGACCCATACCATGGCATGAGATGTGATATCAAACTCCCGTCCTATACCATGAGACTTGATATCTCAATGCTTCTAATACCAAACCTGAGACCGGTCCAATAACATGAGATGTGATATCCAAATCCTTCCCATTCCAATCCTGAGACCCTTCCGATAGCAGAGATGTGATATCTCAATGCTTATACCAAACCTAAGACCCTTCCGATAGCATGAGATGTGATATCTCAATGCTTCTAATACCAAACCTGAGATCCTTCCAATAACATGAGATATGATGTCCAAATCCCTCCCCTTCCAAACCTTAGACCATCCCTTTAGCAAGAGATTTGATATCCAACTCCTTCCCATTCCAATCCTGAGACCCTTCTGATGGCATGAGATGTGATATCTCAATGCCTCTAAAACCAAACCTGAGATCCTACCTCTAACATGAAATGTGATATCCAACTCCTTCCCCTTCCAACCCTGAGAGCCTTCCTATAGAATGAGATGTGATAGCCAAGTCCTTCCCATTCCAATCCTGAGACCCTTCCTATAACATGAGATGTGATATCCAACTCCTCCCCATTCCAATCATGAGACCCTCCCTATAGCTTGAGATGTGATATCCAACTCCTTCTCATTCCAATTCCGAGACCCGTCCTATACCATGAGACTTGATATCTCAATGCTTCAAATACCAAACCTGAGACCGGTCCTATAACATGAGATGTGATACCCAAATCCGTCCCCTTCCAATCCTGAGACCATTCCTATAGCATGAGGTGTGATATATCAATGCTTCTAATACCAAACCTGAGATCCTTCCTATGACATGAGATGTGATATCCAAATCCTTCCCATTCCAATCCTGAGACCCTTCCTATAGCAAGAGATGTGATATCCAAATCCTTCCCATTCCAATCCTGAGACCCTTCCTATAACATGAGATGTGATATTCAACTCCTTCCCATTCCAACCTGAGACACTTCCTATAGCATGAGAAGGGATATCCAACTCCTTCCCAATCCAATCCTGAGAACCTTCCGATAGCAGAGATGTGATATCTCAATGCTTATACCAAACCTGTGTCCCTTCCTATGGCATGAGATGTGATATCCAACTCCTTGCCATTCAAATCCTGAGACCCTTCCTATAGCATGAGATGTGATATCTCAATGCTTCTACCAAACCTGAGACCCTTCCTTTAGCATGAGATGTGATATCCAAATCCTTCACATTCCAATCCTGAGACCCTTCCTATAGCATGAGATGTGATATCTCAATGCTTCTAATACCAAACCTGAGATCCTTCATATAACATGAGATGTGATATCCAATTCCTTCCCATTCCAAACCTGAGACCCTTCCTATTGGATGAGATGTGATATCCAACTCCTTCCCATTCCAACCCTGAGACCCTTCCTATACCATGAGATGTGATATCTCAATGCTTCTAATACCAAACCTGGGAACCGTCCTATAACATGAGATGTGATATCTCAATGTTTCTAATAAAAAACCTGAGACCCTTCCTATAACATGAGATGTGATATCCAATTCCTTCCCATTCCAAACCTGAGACCCTTCCTATTGGATGAGATGTGATATCCAAATCCTTCCCCTTCCAAACCTGAGACCCTTCCTTTAGCATGAGATGTGATATCCAAATACTTCCCATTCCAATCCTAAAACACTTCCTATAGCATGAGATGTGATATCTCAATGTTTCTAATAAAAAACCTGAGACCCTTCCTATAGCAAGAGATGTGATATCCAAATCCTTCCCATTCCAATCCTGAGACCCTTCCTGTATATAACATGAGATGTGATATCCAACTCCTTCCCATTCCAACCTGAGACCCTTCCTATAGCATGAGATGTGATATCCAACTCCTTACCATTCAAATCCTGAGACCCTCCCTATAACAAGAGATGTCATATCCAACTCCTTCCCATTCCAAACCTGAGACCCTTCCTATAACATGAGATGTGATATCCAACTCCTTCCCATTCCAAACCTGAGACCCTTCCGATAGCATGAGATGTGATATCTCAATGCTTCAAAAACCAAACATGAGAACCATCCTATAACATGAGATGTGAAATCCAAATCCTTCCCTTCCCAAACCTGAGACTCTTCCTATAGCCTGAGATGTGATATCTCAATCCTTCTACCAAACCTGAAACCCTTCCTATAGCATGAGATGTGATATCCAACTCCTTCCCATTCCAATCCTGAGACACATCCTATAGCATGAGATGTGATATCACAATGCTTCTAATACCAAACCTGAGACCCGTCCTATAACATGAGATGTGATATCCAAATCCTTCCCCTTCCAAACCTGAAACCCTTCCTTTAGCATGAGATGTGATATCCAGCTCCTCCCATTCCAATCCTGAGACCCTTCCGATAGCAGAGATGTGATATTTCAATGCTTATACCAAACCTGAGACCCTTCCCATAGCATGAGATGTGATATCCAACTCCTTCCCATTCCAATCCTGAGACCCTTCCTATAGCATGAGATGTGATATCTCAATGCTTCTAATACCAAACCTGAGATCCTTCCTATAACATGAGATGTGATATCCAACTCCTTCCCATTCCAATCCCGAGACCCTTCCTATAGCATGAGATGTGATATCTCAATGCTTCTAATACCAAACCTAAGGTCCTTCCTATAACATGAGATGTGATATCCAAATCCTTCCCATTCCAAACCTGAGACCCTCCCTTTAGCATGAGATGTGATATCCAACTCCTTCCCATTCCAATCCTGATACCCTTCTGATAGCATGAGATGTGATATCTCAATGCCTCTAATACCAAACCTGAGATCCTACCTCTAACATGAAATGTGATATCCAACTCCTTCCTTTTCCAAACCTGAGACCCTTCCTACAGCATGAGATGTGATATCCAAGTCCTTCCCATTCCAATCCTGAGACCCTTCCTATAACATGAGATGTGATATCCAACTCCTTCTATTCCAACCTGAGACCCTTCCTATAGCATGAGATGGGATATCCAACTCCTTCCAAATCCAATCCTGATACCCTTCCGATAGCATGAGATGTGATATCCCAATGCTTCTACAAAACCTGAGACCCATACCATGGCATGAGATGTGATATCAAACTCCCGTCCTATACCATGAGACTTGATATCTCAATGCTTCTAATACCAAACCTGAGACCGGTCCAATAACATGAGATGTGATATCCAAATCCTTCCCATTCCAATCCTGAGACCCTTCCGATAGCAGAGATGTGATATCTCAATGCTTATACCAAACCTAAGACCCTTCCGATAGCATGAGATGTGATATCTCAATGCTTCTAATACCAAACCTGAGATCCTTCCAATAACATGAGATATGATGTCCAAATCCCTCCCCTTCCAAACCTTAGACCATCCCTTTAGCATGAGATTTGATATCCAACTCCTTCCCATTCCAATCCTGAGACCCTTCTGATGGCATGAGATGTGATATCTCAATGCCTCTAAAACCAAACCTGAGATCCTACCTCTAACATGAAATGTGATATCCAACTCCTTCCCCTTCCAACCCTGAGAGCCTTCCTATAGAATGAGATGTGATATCCAAGTCCTTCCCATTCCAATCCTGAGAGCCTTCCTATAACATGAGATGTGATATCCAACTCCTTCCCATTCCAATCATGAGACCCTCCCTATAGCTTGAGATGTGATATCCAACTCCTTCTCATTCCAATTCCGTGACCCGTCCTATACCATGAGACTTGATATCTCAATGCTTCAAATACCAAACCTGAGACCGGTCCTATAACATGAGATGTGATACCCAAATCCGTCCCCTTCCAATCCTGAGACCATTCCTATAGCATGAGGTGTGATATATCAATGCTTCTAATACCAAACCTGAGATCCTTCCTATGACATGAGATGTGATATCCAAATCCTTCCCATTCCAATCCTGAGACCCTTCCTATAGCAAGAGATGTGATATCCAAATCCTTCCCATTCCAATCCTGAGACCCTTCCTATAACATGAGATGTGATATTCAACTCCTTCCCATTCCAACCTGAGACACTTCCTATAGCATGAGATGGGATATCCAACTCCTTCCCATTCCAATCCTGAGACCCTTCCGATAGCAGAGATGTGATATCTCAATGCTTATACCAAACCTGAGACCCTTCCTATGGCCTGAGATGTCATATACAACTCCTTCCCATTCCAATCCTGAGACCCTTATTTTAGCATGAGATGTGATATCTCAATGCTTATACCAAATCTGAGACCCTTCCTATAGCATGAGATGTGATATCCAAATCCTTCCCATTCCAATCCTGAGACCCTTCCTATAGCATGAGATGTGATATCTCAATGCTTATACCAAACCTGAGAGCCTACCTATAGCATGAGATGTGATATCCAACTCCTTCCCATTCCAATCCTGAGCCGCTTCCGATAGCAGAGATGTGACATCTCAATGCTTATACCAAACCTGAGACCCTTCCTATAACATGAGATGTGATATCCAACTCCTTCCCGTTCCAAACCTGAGACACTAACTATAGCATATGTGATATCCAACTCCTTCCCATTCCAAACATGAGACCCTTCCTATAGCAAGAAAGTAATATCCAACTCCTACCCATTCCAATCCTGAGACCCTTCCTATAGCAAGAGATGTGATATCCAAATCCTTCCCATTCCAATCCTGAGACCCTTCCTATAACATGAGATGTGATATCCAACTCCTTCCCATTCCAACCTGAGACACTTCCTATAGCATGAGAAGGGATATCCAACTCCTTCCCAATCCAATCCTGAGACCCTTCCGATAGCAGAGATGTGATATCTCAATGCTTATACAAAACCTGAGACCCTTCCTATGGCATTAGATGTGATATCCAACTCCTTGCCATTCAAATCCTGAGACCCTTCCTATAGCATGAGAAGGGATATCCAACTCCTTCCCAATCCAATCCTGAGACCCTTCCGATAGCAGAGACGTGATATCTCAATGCTTCTACCAAACCTGAGACCCTTCCTTTAGCATGAGATGTGATATCCAAATCCTTCACATTCCAATCCTGAGACCCTTCCTATAGCATGAGATGTGATATCTCAATGCTTCTAATACCAAACCTGAGATCCTTCCTATAACATGAGATGTGATATCCAATTCCTTCCCATTCCAAACCTGAGACCCTTCCTATTGGATGAGATGTGATATCCAACTCCTTCCCATTCCAACCCTGAGACCCTTCCTATAGCATGAGATGTGATGTCTCAATGCTTCTAATACCAAACCTGAGATCCTTCCTCTAACATGAAATGTGATATCCAACTCCTTCCCTTTCCAAACCTAAGAGCCTATCTATAGCATGAGATGTGATATCCAAGTCCTTCCCATTCCAACCCTTAGACCCTTCCTACAGCATGCAATATGATATCTCAATGATTCTAATAACAAACCTGAGACCCGTCCTATAACATGAGATGTGATATCCAAATCCTTCCCGTTCCAAACCTGAGACCCTTCCTTTAGCATGAGATGTGATATCCAAATCCTTCCCGTTCCATATATATCACACCTCATGCTATAGGAATGGTCTCAGGATTGGAAGGGGACGGATTTGGGTATCACATCTCATGTTATAGGACCGGTCTCAGGTTTGGTATTTGAAGCATTGAGATATCAAGTCTCATGGTATAGGACGGGTCTCGGAATTGGAATGAGAAGGAGTTGGATATCACATCTCAAGCTATAGGGAGGGTCTCATGATTGGAATGGGAAGGAGTTGGATATCACATCTCATGTTATAGGAAGGCTCTCAGGATTGGAATGGGAAGGACTTGGATATCACATCTCATTCTATAGGAAGGCTCTCAGGGTTGGAAGGGGAAGGAGTTGGATATCACATTTCATGTTAGAGGTAGGATCTCAGGTTTGGTTTTAGAGGCATTGAGATATCACATCTCATGCCATCAGAAGGGTCTCAGGATTGGAATGGGAAGGAGTTGGATATCAAATCTCATGCTAAAGGGATGGTCTAAGGTTTGGAAGGGGAGGGATTTGGACATCATATCTCATGTTATTGGAAGGATCTCAGGTTTGGTATTAGAAGCATTGAGATATCACATCTCATGCTATCGGAAGGGTCTTAGGTTTGGTATAAGCATTGAGATATCACATCTCTGCTATCGGAAGGGTCTCAGGATTGGAATGGGAAGGATTTGGATATCACATCTCATGTTATTGGACCGGTCTCAGGTTTGGTATTAGAAGCATTGAGATATCAAGTCTCATGGTATAGGACGGGAGTTTGATATCACATCTCATGCCATGGTATGGGTCTCAGGTTTTGTAGAAGCATTGGGATATCACATCTCATGCTATCGGAAGGGTATCAGGATTGGATTTGGAAGGAGTTGGATATCCCATCTCATGCTATAGGAAGGGTCTCAGGTTGGAATAGAAGGAGTTGGATATCACATCTCATGTTATAGGAAGGGTTTCAGGATTGGAATGGGAAGGACTTGGATATCACATCTCATGCTGTAGGAAGGGTCTCAGGTTTGGAAAAGGAAGGAGTTGGATATCACATTTCATGTTAGAGGTAGGATCTCAGGTTTGGTATTAGAGGCATTGAGATATCACATCTCATGCTATCAGAAGGGTATCAGGATTGGAATGGGAAGGAGTTGGATATCACATCTCATGCTAAAGGGAGGGTCTCAGGTTTGGAATGGGAAGGATTTGGATATCACATCTCATGTTATAGGAAGGACCTTAGGTTTGGTATTAGAAGCATTGAGATATCACATCTCATGCTATAGGAAGGGTCTCGGGATTGGAATGGGAAGGAGTTGGATATCACATCTCATGTTATAGGAAGGATCTCAGGTTTGGTATTAGAAGCATTGAGATATCACATCTCATGCTATAGGAAGGGTCTCAGGATTGGAATGGGAAGGAGTTGGATATCACATCTCATGCTATGGGAAGGGTCTCAGGTTTGGTATAAGCATTGAAATATCACATCTCTGCTATCGGAAGGGTCTCAGGATTGGAATGGGAGGAGCTGGATATCACATCTCATGCTAAAGGAAGGGTTTCAGGTTTGGAAGGGGAAGGATTTGGATATCACATCTCATGTTATAGGACGGGTCTCAGGTGTGGTATTAGAAGCATTGTGATATCACATCTCATGCTATAGGATGTGTCTCAGGATTGGAATGGGAAGGAGTTGGATATCACATCTCATGCTATAGGAAGGGTTTCAGGTTTGGTAGAAGGATTGAGATATCACATCTCAGGCTATAGGAAGAGTCTCAGGTTTGGGAAGGGAAGGATTTGGATTTCACATCTCATGTTATAGGATGGTTCTCATGTTTGGTTTTTGAAGCATTGAGATATCACATCTCATGCTATCGGAAGGGTCTCAGGTTTGGAATGGGAAGGAGTTGGATATCACATCTCATGTTATAGGAAGGGTCTCAGGTTTGGAATGGGAAGGAGTTGGATATGACATCTCTTGTTATAGGGAGGGTCTCAGGATTTGAATGGTAAGGAGTTGGATATCACATCTCATGCTATAGGAAGGGTCTCAGGTTGGAATGGGAAGGAGTTGGATATCACATCTCATGTTATATACAGGAAGGGTCTCAGGATTGGAATGGGAAGGATTTGGATATCACATCTCTTGCTATAGGAAGGGTCTCAGGTTTTTTATTAGAAACATTGAGATATCACATCTCATGCTATAGGAAGTGTTTTAGGATTGGAATGGGAAGTATTTGGATATCACATCTCATGCTAAAGGAAGGGTCTCAGGTTTGGAAGGGGAAGGATTTGGATATCACATCTCATCCAATAGGAAGGGTCTCAGGTTTGGAATGGGAAGGAATTGGATATCACATCTCATGTTATAGGAAGGGTCTCAGGTTTTTTATTAGAAACATTGAGATATCACATCTCATGTTATAGGACGGTTCCCAGGTTTGGTATTAGAAGCATTGAGATATCACATCTCATGGTATAGGAAGGGTCTCAGGGTTGGAATGGGAAGGAGTTGGATATCACATCTCATCCAATAGGAAGGGTCTCAGGTTTGGAATGGGAAGGAATTGGATATCACATCTCATGTTATAGGAAGGATCTCAGGTTTGGTATTAGAAGCATTGAGATATCACATCTCATGCTATAGGAAGGGTCTCAGGATTGGAATGTGAAGGATTTGGATATCACATCTCATGCTAAAGGAAGGGTCTCAGGTTTGGTAGAAGCATTGAGATATCACATCTCATGCTATAGGAAGGGTCTCAGGATTTGAATGGCAAGGAGTTGGATATCACATCTCATGCCATAGGAAGGGACACAGGTTTGGTATAAGCATTGAGATATCACATCTCTGCTATCGGAAGGTTCTCAGGATTGGATTGGGAAGGAGTTGGATATCCCTTCTCATGCTATAGGAAGTGTCTCAGGTTGGAATGGGAAGGAGTTGAATATCACATCTCATGTTATAGGAAGGGTCTCAGGATTGGAATGGGAAGGATTTGGATATCACATCTCTTGCTATAGGAAGGGTCTCAGGATTGGAATGGGAAGGATTTGGATATCACATCTCATGTCATAGGAAGGATCTCAGGTTTGGTATTAGAAGCATTGATATATCACACCTCATGCTATAGGAATGGTCTCAGGATTGGAAGGGGACGGATTTGGGTATCACATCTCATGTTATAGGACCGGTCTCAGGTTTGGTATTTGAAGCATTGAGATATCAAGTCTCATGGTATAGGACGGGTCTCGGAATTGGAATGAGAAGGAGTTGGATATCACATCTCAAGCTATAGGGAGGGTCTCATGATTGGAATGGGGAGGAGTTGGATATCACATCTCATGTTATAGGAAGGGTCTCAGGATTGGAATGGGAAGGACTTGGCTATCACATCTCATTCTATAGGAAGGCTCTCAGGGTTGGAAGGGGAAGGAGTTGGATATCACATTTCATGTTAGAGGTAGGATCTCAGGTTTGGTTTTAGAGGCATTGAGATATCACATCTCATGCCATCAGAAGGGTCTCAGGATTGGAATGGGAAGGAGTTGGATATCAAATCTCTTGCTAAAGGGATGGTCTAAGGTTTGGAAGGGGAGGGATTTGGACATCATATCTCATGTTATTGGAAGGATCTCAGGTTTGGTATTAGAAGCATTGAGATATCACATCTCATGCTATCGGAAGGGTCTTAGGTTTGGTATAAGCATTGAGATATCACATCTCTGCTATCGGAAGGGTCTCAGGATTGGAATGGGAAGGATTTGGATATCACATCTCATGTTATTGGACCGGTCTCAGGTTTGGTATTAGAAGCATTGAGATATCAAGTCTCATGGTATAGGACGGGAGTTTGATATCACATCTCATGCCATGGTATGGGTCTCAGGTTTTGTAGAAGCATTGGGATATCACATCTCATGCTATCGGAAGGGTATCAGGATTGGATTTGGAAGGAGTTGGATATCCCATCTCATGCTATAGGAAGGGTCTCAGGTTGGAATAGAAGGAGTTGGATATCACATCTCATGTTATAGGAAGGGTCTCAGGATTGGAATGGGAAGGACTTGGATATCACATCTCATGCTGTAGGAAGGGTCTCAGGTTTGGAAAAGGAAGGAGTTGGATATCACATTTCATGTTAGAGGTAGGATCTCAGGTTTGGTATTAGAGGCATTGAGATAAACCTTCCTATAGCATGAGATGGGATATCCAACTCCTTCCAAATCCAATCCCGATACCCTTCCGATAGCATGAGATGTGATATCCCAATGCTTCTACCAAACCTGAGACCCTTCCTATGGCATGAGATGTCAAATACAACATCACATCTCATGCCACAGGAAGGGTCTCAGGTTTGGTATAAGCATTGAGATATCACATCTCTGCTATCGGAAGGGTCTCAGGATTGGAATGGGAAGGAGTTGGATATCCCATCTTATGTTATAGGAAAGATCTCAGGTTTGGAAGGGGAAGGATTTGGACATCACATCTCATGTTTTAGGACGGGTGTCAGGTTTGGTATTAGAAGCATTGAGATATCACATCTCATGGTATAGGAAGGGTCTCAGGATTGGAATGGGAAGGAGTTGGATATCACTTCTCATGCTAAAGGGAGGGTCTCAGGTTTGGAAGGGGAAGGATTTGGATATCACATCTCATGTTATAGGAAGGATCTCAGGTTTGGTATTAGAAGCATTGAGATATCACATCTTATGCTATCGGAAGGATCTCAGGTTTGGTATTAGAAGCATTGAGATATCAAATCTCATGGTATAGGAAGGGTCTCAGGAATGGAATGGGAAGGAGTTGGATATCACATCTCATGCTAAAGGGAGGGTCTCAGGTTTGGAAGGGGAAGGATTTGGATATCACATCTCATGTTATAGGAAGGATCTCAGGTTTGGTATTAGAAGCATTGAGATATCACATCTTATGCTATCGGAAGGATCTCAGGTTTGGTATTAGAAGCATTGAGATATCACATCTCATGCTATCAGAAGAGTCTCAGGATTGGAATAGGAAGGAGTTGGATATCACATCTCATGCTAAAGGGAGGGTCTCAGGTTTGGAAAGGGAAGGATTTGGATATCACATCTCATGTTATCGAAAGGGTCTCACGTTTGGTATTAGAAGTATTGAGATATCATATCTCATGCTATAGGAAGGGTCTCAGGATTGGAATGGGAAGGAGTTGGATATCACATCTCATGCTATAGGGAGGGTCTCAGGATTGGAATGGGAAGGACTTAGATATCACATATCATGCTATAGGGAGGGTCTCAGTTTTGATATTAGAAGCATTGAGATATCACATCTCATGCTATCGGAAGTGTCTCAGGATTGGAATGGGAAGGTGCTGGATATCACATCTCCTGCTAAAGGAAGGGTCTCAGGTTTGGAACGGGAAGGATTTGGATATCACATCTCATGTTATAGGAAGGGTCTCAGGTTTGGTATAAGCATTGAGATATCACATCTCTGCTATCGGAAGTGTCTCAGGATTGGAATGGGAAGGAGTTGGATATCCCATCTCATGTTATAGGACGGGTCTCAGGTTTGTTATTAGAATCATTGAGATATCATATTGCATGCTGTAGGAAAGGTCTCAGGGTTGGAATGGGAAGGTCTTGGATATCACATCTCATGCTATAGATAGGCTCTTAGGTTTGGAAAGGGAAGGAGTTGGATATCACATTTCATGTTAGAGGAAGGATCTCAGGTTTGGTATTAGAAGCATTGAGATATCACATCTCATGCTATAGGAAGGGTCTCAGGATTGGAATGGGAAGCAGTTGGATATCACATCTCATGCTATAGGAAGGGTCTCAGGTTTGGTATAAGCATTGAGATATCACATCTCATGCTATAGGACGGGTCTCAGGATTGGAATGGAAGGAGTTGGATATCACATCTCATGTTATAGGAAGGATCTCAGGTCTGGTATTAGAAGCATTGAGACATCACATCTCATGCTATAGGAAGGGTCTCAGGGTTGGAATGGGAAGGAGTTGGATATCACATCTCATCCAATAGGAAGGGTCTCAGGTTTGGAATGGGAAGGAATTGGATATCACATCTCATGTTATAGGAAGAGTCTCTGGTTTAGTATTAGAATCATTGAGATATCACATTGCATGCTGTAGGAAGGGTCTAAGGATTGGAATGGGATGGACTTGGAGATCACATCTCATGCTATAGTTAGGCTCTCAGGTTTGGTATAAGCATTGAGATATCACATCTCATGCTATAGAAAGGGTCTCAGAATTGGAATGGGAAGGAATTGGATATCACATCTCATGCTGTAGGAAGGGTCTCAGATTTGGTATAAGCATTGAGATATCACATCTCATGCTAAAGGAAGGGTCTCAGGTTTGGAATGGGAAGGAGTTGTATATGACATCTCAGGCCATAGGAAGGTTTTCAGGTTTGGTATAAGCATTGAGATATCACATCTCTGCTATCGGAAGGGTCTCAGGATTGGAATGGGAAGGAGTTGGATATCCCATCTCATGTTATAGGAAGGGTCTCAGGTTTGGTATTAGAAGCATAGAGATATCACATCTCATGCTATAGGAAGGGTTTTAGGATTTGAATGGCAAGGAGTTGAATATCACATCTCATGCCATAGGAAGGGTCTCAGGTTTGGTATAAGCATTGAGATATCACATCTCTGCTATCGGAAGGGTCTCAGGATTGGATTGGGAAGGAGTTGGATATCCCTTCTCATGCGATAGGAAGTGTCTCAGGTTGGAATGGGAAGGAGTTGGATATCACATCTCATGTTATAGGAAGGGTCTCAGGATTGGAATGGGAAGGATTTGGATATCACATCTCTTGCTATAGGAAGGGTCTCAGGTTTGGAATGGGTAGGAGTTGGATATTACTTTCTTGCTATAGGAAGGGTCTCATGTTTGGAATGGGAAGGAGTTGGATATCACATATGCTATAGTTAGTGTCTCAGGTTTGGAACGGGAAGGAGTTGGATATCACATCTCATGTTATAGGAAGGGTCTCAGGTTTGGTATAAGCATTGAGATATCACATCTCTGCTATCGGAAGCGGCTCAGGATTGGAATGGGAAGGAGTTGGATATCCCATCTCATGTTATAGGAAGAGTCTCTGGTTTGGTATTAGAATCATTGAGATATCACATCGCATGCTGTAGGAAGGGTCTAAGGATTGGAATGGGATGGACTTGGATATCACATCTCATGCTATAGGTAGGCTCTCAGGTTTGGTATAAGCATTGAGATATCACATCTCATGCTATAGGAAGGGTCTCAGGATTGGAATGGGAAGGAATTGGATATCACATCTCATGCTATAGGAAGGGTCTCAGATTTGGTATAAGCATTGAGATATCACATCTCATGCTAAAGGAAGGGTCTCAGGATTGGAATGGGAAGGAGTTGTATATGACATCTCAGGCCATAGGAAGGTTCTCAGGTTTGGTATAAGCATTGAGATATCACATCTCTGCTATAGGAAGGGTCTCAGGATTGGAATGGGAAGGAGTTGGATATCCCATCTCATGTTATAGGAAGGGTCTCAGGTTTGGTATTAGAAGCATAGAGATATCACATCTCATGCTATAGGAAGGGTCTCAGGATTCGAATGGGAAGGACTTGGATGTCACATCTCATGCTATAGGGAGGGTCTCAAGTTTGATATTAGAAGCATTGAGATAACAAATCTCATGATATCGGAAGGGTCTCAGGATTGGAATGGGAAGGAGTTGGATATCACATCTCATGATAAACGAAGGGTCTAAGGTTTGGAAGGGGAAGGATTTGGATATCACATCTCATGTTATAGGACGGGTCTCAGGTTTGGTATTAGAAGCATTGAGATATCAAGTCTCATCGTATAAGAAGGGTCTCAGAATTGGAATGGGAAGGAGTTGGATATCACACCTCAAGCTATAGGAAGGGTCTCAGGATTGGAATGGGAAGGAGTTTGATATCACATCTCATGCCATAGTATGGGTCTCAGGTTTGGTAGAAGCATTGGGTTATCACATCTCATGCTATCGGAAGGGTATCAGTATTGGATTTGGAAGAAGTTGGATATCCCATCTCATGCTATAGGAAGGGTCTCAGGTTGGAATGGGAAGGAGTTGGATATCACATTTCATGTTATAGGAAGGGTCTCAGGATTGGAATGGGAAGGACTTGGATATCATATCTCATGCTATAGGACGGGTCTCAGGTTTGTTATTAGAATCATTGAGATATCATATTGCATGCTGTAGGAAGGGTCTAAGGATTGGAATGGGAAGGACTTGGATATCACATCTCATGCTATAGATAGGCTCTTAGGTTTGGAAAGGGAAGGAGTTGGATATCACATTTCATGTTAGAGGAAGGATCTCAGGTTTGGTATTAGAAGCATTGAGATATCACATCTCATGCTATAGGAAGGGTCTCAGGATTGGAATGGGAAGTAGTTGGATATCACATCTCATGCTATAGGAAGGGTCTCAGGTTTGGTATAAGCATTGAGATATCACATCTCATGCTATAGGACGGGTCTCAGGATTGGAATGGAAGGAGTTGGATATCACATCTCATGTTATAGGAAGGATCTCAGGTTTGGTATTAGAAGCATTGAGACATCACATCTCATGCTATAGGAAGGGTCTCAGGGTTGGAATGGGAAGGAGTTGGATATCACATCTCATCCAATAGGAAGGGTCTCAGGTTTGGAATGGGAAGGAATTGGATATCACATCTCATGTTATAGGAAGGATCTCAGGATTGGAATGTGAAGGATTTGGATATCACATCTCATGCTAAAGGAAGGGTCTCAGGTTTGGTAGAAGCATTGAGATATCACGTCTCTGCTATCGGAAGGGTCTCAGGATTGGATTGGGAAGGAGTTGGATATCCCTTCTCATGCTATAGGAAGGGTCTCAGGATTTGAATGGCAAGGAGTTGGATATCACATCTCATGCCATAGGAAGGGTCTCAGGTTTGGTATAAGCATTGAGATATCACATCTCTGCTATCGGAAGGGTCTCAGGATTGGAATGGGAAGGAGTTGGATATTCCCATCTCATGTTATAGGAAGGGTCTCAGGTTTGGTATTAGAAGCATTGAGATATCACATCTCATGCTATAGGAAGGGTCTCAGGATTGGAATGGGAAGGACTTGGATATCACATCTCATGCTATAGGGAGGGTCTCAAGTTTGATATTAGAAGCTTTGAGATATCACATCTCATGATATCGGAAGGGTCTCAGGATTGGAATGGGAAGGAGTTGGATATCACATCTCATGATAAAGGAAGGGTCTAAGGTTGGAAGGGGAAGGATTTGGATATCACATCTCATGTTATATTACGGGTCTCAGGTTTGGTATTAGAAGCATTGAGATATCAAGTCTCAGAGTATAGGAAGGGTCTCAGAATTGGAATGGGAAGGAGTTGGATATCACATCTCAAGCTATAGGAAGGGTCTCAGGATTGGAATGGGAAGGACTTGGATATCACATCTCATGCTATAGGAAGGCTCTCAGGTTTGGAAGGGGAAAGAGTTGGATATCACATTTCATGTTAGAGGTAGGATCTCAGGTTTGGTATTAGAGGCATTGAGATATCACATCTCATGCTATAGGAAGGGTCTCACGATTGGAATGGGAAGGATTTGGATATCACATCTCATGCTATAGGAAGGGTCTCAGGTTTGGTATAAGCATTGAGATATCACATCTCATGCTATAGAAATGGTCTCAAGATTGCAATGGGAAGGAGTTGGATATCACATCTCATGTTATAGGAAGGATCTCAGATTTGGTATTAGAAGCATTGAGACATCACATCTCATGCTATAGGAAGGGTCTCAGGATTGGAATGGGAAGGAGTTGGATATCACATCTCATGTTATAGGAAGGGTCTCAGGATTGGAATGGGAAGCACTTCGATATCACATCTCATGTTATAGGAAGGCTCCCAGGTTTAGAAGGGGAAGGAGTTGGATATCACATTTCATGTTAGAGGTAGGATCTCAGGTTTGGTATTAGAGGCATTGAGATATAACATCTCATGCTATCAGAAGGGTCTCAGGATTGGAATGGGAAGTAGTTGGATATCACATCTCATGCTAAAGGGAGGGTCTCAGGTTTGGAAGGGGAAGGATTTGAATATCACATCACATGTTATAGGAAGGATCTCAGGTTTGGTATTAGAGGCATTGAGATATCACATCTCATGCTATCGGAAGGGTCTCGGGATTGGAATGGGAAGGAGTTGGATATCACATCTCATGCTATAGGAAGGGTCTCAGGTTTGGAACGGGAAGGAGTTGGATATCACATCTCGTGTTATAGGAAGAGTCTCAGGTTTGGTATAAGCATTGAGATATCACATCTCTGCAATTGGAAGTGTCTCAGGATTGGGATGGGAAGGATTTGGATATCACATCTCATGCTATAGGAAGGGTCTCAGGTTTGGAACGGGAAGGAGTTGGATATCACATCTCATGTTATAGGAAGAGTCTCAGGTTTGGTATAAGCATTGAGATATCAAATCTCTGCAATCGGAAGTGTCTCAGGATTGGAACGGGAAGGAGTTGGATATCCCATCTCATGTTATAGGACTGGTCTCAGGTTTGGTATTAGAAGCATTGAGATATCACATTGCATGCTGTAGGAAGGGTCTCAGGTTTGGAATGGGAAGGAATTGGATATCACATCTCATGTCATAGGAAGGATCTCAGGTTTGGTATTAGAAGCGTTGAGATATCACATCTCATGCTATAGGAATGGTCTCAGGATTGGAATGGGAAGGAGTTGGATATTACATTCTTGCTATGGGAAGGGTCTCATGTTTGGAATTGGAAGGAGTTGGATATCACATATGCTATAGGAAGGGTCTCAGGTTTGGAATGGGAAGGAGTTGGATATCACATCTCATGTTATAGGAAGGGTCTCAGGTTGGTATACGCATTGAGATATCACATCTCTGCTATCGGAAGGGTCTCAGGATTGGAATGGGAAGGAGTTGGATATCCCATCTCATGTTATAGGAAGGGTCTCAGGTTTGGTATTAGAAGCATTGAGATATCACATCTCATGCTATAGGAAGGGTCTCAGGATTGGAATGGGGAGGACTTGGATGTCACATCTCATGCTATAGGGAGGGTCTCAAGTTTGATATTAGAAGCATTGAGATAACAAATCTCATGATATCGGGAGGGTCTCAGGATTGAAATGGGAAGGAGTTGGATATCACATCTCATGATAAAGGAAGGGTCTAAGGTTTGGAAGGGGAAGGATTTGGATATCACATCTCATGTTATAGGACGGGTCTCAGGTTTGGTATTAGAAGCAGTGAGATATCAAGTCTCATGGTATAGGAAGGGTCTCAGAATTGGAATGGGAAGGAGTTGGATATCACATCTCAAGCTATAGGAAGGGTCTCAGGATTGGAATGGGAAGGAGTTTGATATCACATCTTATGCCATAGTATGGGTCTCAGGTTTGGTAGAAGCATTGGGATATCACATCTCATGCTATTGGAAGGGTATCAGTATTGGATTTGGAAGGAGTTGGATATCCCATCTCATGCTATAGGAAGGGTCTCAGGTTGGAATGGGAAGGATTTGGATATCACATTTCATGTTATAGGAAGGGTCTCAGGATTGGAATGGGAAGGACTTGGATATCATATCTCATGCTATAGGAAGGCTCTCAGGTTTGGAAGGGGAAGGAGTTGGATATCACATTTCATGTTAGAGGAAGGATCTCAGGTTTGGTATTAGAGGCCTTGAGATATCACATCTCATGCTATAGGAAGGGTCTCAGGATTGGAATGGGAAGGAGTTGGATATCACATCTCAAGCTATAGGAAGGGTCTCAGGTTTGGTATAAGCATTGAGATATCACATCTCATGCTATAGGAAGGGTCTCAGGATTGGAATGGGAAGGAGTTGGATATCACATCTCATATTATAGGAAAGATCTCAGGTTTGGTATTAGAAGCATTGAGACATCACATCTCATGTTATAGGAAGGGTCTTAGGATTGGAATGGGAAGAAGTTGGATATCACATCTCATGCTATAGGAAGGGTCTCAGGTTTGGTATAAGCATTGAGATATCACATCTCATGCTATAGGAAGGGTCTCAGGATTGGAATGGGAAGGAGTTGTATATGACATCTCATGCCATAGGAAGGGTCTCAGGTTTGGTATAAGCATTGAGATATCACATCACATGCTATAGGAAGGGTCTCAGGATTGGAATGGGAAGGACTTGAATATCACATCTCATGCTATAGGCAGGGTCTCAGGTTTGGAAAGGGAAGGAGATGGATATCACATTTCATGTTAGAGGTAGGATCTCAGGTTTGGTATTAGAGGCATTGAGATAAGACATCTCATGCTATCAGAAGGGTCTCAGGATTGGAATGGGAAGGAGTTGTATATCACATCTCATGCTAAAGGGATGGTCTCAGGTTTGGAAGGGGAAGGATTTGGAAATCACATCTCATGTTATAGGAAGGATCTCAGGTTTGGTATTAGAAGCATTGAGATATCACATCCCATGCTATCGGAAGTATCTCAGGTTTGGTATTAGAGGCATTGAGATATCACATCTCATGCTATCATAAGGGTCTCAGGATTGGAATGGGAAGGAGTTGGATATCACATCTCATGTTATAGGAAGGATCTCAGGTTTGGTATTAGAAGCATTGAGATATCACATCTCATGCTATAGGAAGGGTCTCAGGATTGGAATGGGAAGGAGTTGGATATCACATCTCATGCTATAGGAAGGGTCTCAGATTTGGTATAAGCATTGAGATATCACATCTCATGCTATAGGAAGGGTCTCAGGAATGGAATGGGAAGGAGTTGGATATCACATCTCTGCTATCGGAGGTGTCTCAGGATTGGGATGGGAAGGAATTGGATATCACATCTCATGCTATAGGAAGGGTATCAGGTTTGGAACGGGAAGGAGTTGGATATCCCATCTCATGTTATAGGACAGGTCTCAGGTTTGATATTAGAAGCATTGAGATATCACATCTCATGCTATAGGAAGGGTCTCAGGATTGAAATGGGAAGGACTTGGATATCACATCTCATGTTATAGGAAGGGTCTCAGGTTTGGAATTAGAAGCATTGAGATATCACATCTCATGCTATAGGAAGGGTCTCAGGATTGAAATGGGAAGGACTTGGATATCACATCTCATGTTATGGGAAGGGTCTCAGGTTTGGTATTAGAAGCATTGAGATATCACATCTCATGCTATAGGAAGGGTCTCAGGAATGGAATGGGAAGGACTTGGATATCACATCTCATGATAAAGGAAGGGTCTAAGGTTTGGAAGGGGAAGGATTTGGATATCACATCTCATGTTATTGGACCGGTCTCAGGTTTGGTATTAGAAGCATTGAGATATCAAGTCTCATGGTATAGGACGGGAGTTTGATATCACATCTCATGCCATGGTATGGGTCTCAGGTTTTGTAGAAGCATTGGGATATCACATCTCATGCTATCGGAAGGGTATCAGGATTGTTTTTGGAAGGAGTTGGATATCCCATCTCATGCTATAGGAAGGGTCTCAGGTTGGAATGGGAAGGAGTTGGATATGACATCTCATGTTATAGGAAGGGTCTCAGGATTGGAATGGGAAGGACTTGGATATCACATCTCATGCTGTAGGAAGGCTCGCAGGTTTGGAAAGGGAAGGAGTTGGATATCACATTTCATGTTAGAGGTAGGATCTCAGGTTTGGTATTAGAGGCATTGAGATATCACATCTCATGCTATCAGAAGCGTATCAGGATTGGAATGGGAAGGAGTTGGATATCACATCTCATGCTAAAGGGAGGGTCTCAGGTTCGGAAGGGGAAGGATTTGGATATCACATCTCATGTTATAGGAAGGATCTAAGGTTTGGTATTAGAAGCATTGAGATATCACATCTCATGCTATCAGAAGGATCTCAGGTTTGGTATTAGAAGCATTGAGATATCACATCTCATGCTATAGGAAGTGTCTCAGGATTGGAATGGGAAGGAGTTGGATATCACATCTCATGATAAAGGAAGGGTCTAAGGTTTGGAAGGGGAAGGATTTGGATATCACATCTCATGTTATAGGACGGGTCTCAGGTTTGGTATTAGAAGCATTGAGATATCAAGTCTCATGGTATAGGAAGGGTCTCAGAATTGGAATGGGAAGGAGTTGGATATCACATCTCAAGCTATAGGAAGGGTCTCAGGATTGGAATGGGAAGGAGTTTGATGTCACATCTTATGCCATAGTATGGGTCTCAGGTTTGGTAGAAGCATTGGGATATCACATCTCATGCTATTGGAAGGGTATCAGTATTGGATTTGGAAGGAGTTGGATATCCCATCTCATGCTATAGGAAGGGTCTCAGGTTGGAATGGGAAGGAGTTGGATATCACATTTCATGTTATAGGAAGGGTCTCAGGATTGGAATGGGAAGGACTTGGATATCATATCTCATGCTATAGGAAGGCTCTCGGGTTTGGAAGGGGAAGGAGTTGGATATCACATTTCATGTTAGAGGAAGGATCTCAGGTTTGGTATTAGAGGCCTTGAGATATCACATCTCATGCTATAGGAAGGGTCTCCGGATTGGAATGGGAAGGAATTGGATATCACATCTCAAGCTATAGGAAGGGTCTCAGGTTTGGTATAAGCATTGAGATATCACATCTCATGCTATAGGAAGGGTCTCAGGATTGGAATGGGAAGGAGTTGGATATCACATCTCATGTTATAGGAAAGATCTCAGGTTTGGTATTAGAAGCATTGAGACATCACATCTCATGTTATAGGAAGGGTCTTAGGATTGGAATGGGAAGAAGTTGGATATCACATCGCATGCTATAGGAAGGGTCTCAGGTTTGGTATAAGCATTGAGATATCACATCTCATGCTATAGGAAGGGTCTCAGGATTGGAATGGGAAGGAATTGTATATGACATCTCATGCCATAGGAAGGGTCTCAGGTTTGGTATAAGCATTGAGATATCACATCACATGCTATATGAAGGGTCTCAGGATTGGAATGGGAAGGACTTGGATATCACATCTCATGCTATAGGCAGGGTCTCAGGTTTGGAAAGGGAAGGAAATGGATATCACATTTCATGTTAGAGGTAGGATCTCAGGTTTGGTATTAGAGGCATTGAGATATCACACCTCATGCTATCAGAAGGGTCTCAGGATTGGAATGGGAAGGAGTTGTATATCACATCTCATGCTAAAGGGAGGGTCTCAGGTTTGGAAGGGGAAGGATTTGTAAATCACATCTCATGTTATAGGAAGGATCTCAGGTTTGGTATTAGAAGCATTGAGATATCACATCTCATGCTATCGGAAGTATCTCAGGTTTGGTATTAGAGGCATTGAGATATCACATCTCATGCTATCATAAGGGTCTCAGGATTGGAATGGGAAGGAGTTGGATATCACATCTCTTGTTATAGGAAGGATCTCAGGTTTGGTATTAGAAGCATTGAGATATCACATCTCATGCTATAGGAAGGGTCTCAGGATTGGAATGGGAAGGAGTTGGATATCACATCTCATGCTATAGGAAGGGTCTCAGATTTGGTATAAGCATTGAGATATCACATCTCATGCTATAGGAAGGGTCTCAGGATTGGAATGGGAAGGAGTTGGATATCACATCTCATGCTATAGGAAGGGTCTCAGGTTTGGAACGGGAAGGAGTTAGATATCACATCTCATGTTATAGGAAGAGTCTCAGGTTTGGTATAAGCATTGAGATATCACATCCCTGCTATCGGAGGTGTCTCAGGATTGGGATGGGAAGGAATTGGATATCACATCTCATGCTATAGGAAGGGTATCAGGTTTGGAACGGGAAGGAGTTGGATATCCCATCTCATGTTATAGGACAGGTCTCAGGTTTGATATTAGAAGCATTGAGATATCACATCTCTGCTATTGGAAGGGTCTCAGGATTGGAATGGGAAGGACTTGGATATCAGAATTCATGTTATAGGAAGGGTCTCAGGTTTGGTATTAGAAGCATTGAGATATCACATCTCATGCTATAGGAAGGGTCTCAGGAATGGAATGGGAAGGACTTGGATATCACATCTCATGATAAAGGAAGGGTGTAAGGTTTGGAAGGGGAAGGATTTGGATATCACATCTCATGTTATTGGACCGGTCTCAGGTTTGGTATTAGAAGCATTGAGATATCAAGTCTCATGGTATGGGACGGGAGTTTGATATCACATCTCATGCCATGGTATGGGTCTCAGGTTTTGTAGAAGCATTGGGATATCACATCTCATGCTATCGGAAGGGTATCAGGATTGGATTTGGAAGGAGTTGGATATCCCATCTCATGCTATAGGAAGGGTCTCAGGTTGGAATGGGAAGGAGTTGGATATGACATCTCATGTTATAGGAAGGGTCTCAGGATTGGAATGGGAAGGACTTGGATATCACATCTCATGCTGTAGGAAGGCTCTCAGGTTCGGAAGGGGAAGGATTTGGATATCACATCTCATGTTATAGGAAGGATCTCAGGTTTGGTATTAGAAGCATTGAGATATCACATGCTATCGGAAGGATCTCAGGTTTGGTATTAGAAGCATTGAGATATCACATCTCATGCTATAGGAAGGGTCTCAGGATTGGAATGGGAAGGAGTTGGATATCACATCTCATGTTATAGGAAGGATCTCGGGTTTGGTATTAGAAGCATTGAGATATCACATCTCATGCTATAGGACTGGTCTCAGGATTGGAATGGGAAGGAGTTGGATATCACATCTCATGCTAAAGGAAGGGTCTCAGTTTTGGTAGAAGCATTGAGATTTCACATATCATGCTATAGGAAGGGTCTCAGGATTGGAATGGGAAGGAGTTGGATATCACATCTCATGCTATAGGAAGGGTCTCAGGTTTGGTATAAGCATTGAGATATCACATCTCTGCTATCGGAAGGGTCTCAGGATTGGAATGGGAAGGACTTAGATATCACATCTCATGCTATAGGGAGGGTCTCAGTATTGATATTAGAAGCATTGAGATATCACATCTCATGTTATAGGAAGGGTCTATCAGGTCTTAGCATGAGACTCTTCCTATAACATGAGATGGGAATATCCAACTCCTTCCCATTCCAATCCTGAGACCCTTCCTATAGCATGAGATGTGATATCTCAATGCTTATACCAAACCTGAGACCCTTCCTATAGCATGAGATGTGATATCCAACTCCTTCCCATTCCAATCCTGAGACCCTTCCTATAGCATGAGATGTGATGTCTCAATGCTTCTAATACCAAACCTGAGATCCTTCCTATAACATGAGATGTGAAATCCAACTCCTTCCATTCCAATCCTGAGACCCTTCCTATAGCATGAGATGTGATATCTCAATGCTTATACTAAACCTGAGACCCTTCCTTTAGCATGAGATGTGATATCCAACTCCTTCCCATTCCAATCCTGAGACCCTTCCTATAGCATGAGATGTGATATCTCAATGCCTCTAATACCAAACCTGAGATCCTTCCTCTAACATGAAATGTGATATCCAAATCCTTCCCTTTCCAAACCTGAGAGCCTATCCATAGCATGAGATGTGATATCCAAGTCCTTCCCATTCCAATCCTTAGACCCTTCCTACAGCATGCAATATGATATCTCAATGATTCTAATAACAATCCTGAGACCCGTCCTATAACATGAGAGGGGATATCCAACTCTTTCCCATTCCAATCCTGAGACACTTCCGATAGCAGAGATGTGATATCTCAATGCTTATACCAAACCTGAGACCCTTCCTATAACATGAGATCGGATATCCAACTCCTTCCCGTTCCAAACCTGAGACCCTTCCTTTAGCATGAGATGTGATATCCAGCTCCTTCCCATTCCAATCCTGAGACACTTCCGATAGCATGAGATGTGATATCTCAATGCTTCTAATATCAAAAATGAGACCCTCCCTATAGCATGATATGTGATATCTAAGTCCTTCCCATTCCAATCTTGAGACCCTTCCTATAGCATGAGATGTGATATCTCAATGCTTCTACCAAACCTGAGACCGTTCCTTTAGCATGAGATGTGATATCCAACTCCTTCCCATTCCAATCCTGAGACCCTTCCTATAGCATGAGATGTGATATCTCAATACTTCTAATACCAAACCTGAGATCCTTCCGATAACATGAGATGTGATATCCAAATCCTTCCCCTTCCAAACCTGAGACCCTCCCTTTAGCATGAGATGTGATATCCAACTCCTTCCCATTCCAATCCTGAGAACCTTCTGATAGCATGAGATGTGATATCTCAATGCTTCTAATACCAAACCTGAGATCCTTCCTATAACATGAGATGTGATATCCAAATCCTTCCCCTTCCAAACCTGAGACCCTCACTTTAGCATGAGATGTGATATCCAACTCCTTCCCATTCCAATCCTGAGACCCTTCTGATAGCATGAGATGTGATATCTCAATGCCTCTTATACCAAACCTGAGATCCTACCTCTAACATGAAATGTGATATCCAACTCTTTCCCCTTCCAAACCTGAGAGCCTTCCTATAGCATGAGATGTGATATCCAAGTCCTTCCCATTCCAATCCTGAGACCCTTCCTATAACATGAGATGTGATATCCAACTCCTTCCCATTCCAACCTGAGACCCTTCCTATAGCATGAGATGGGATATCCCAATGCTAATACCAAACCTGAGACCCATACTATGGCATGAGATGTGATATCAAACTCCTTCCCATTCCAATCCTGAGACCCTTCCTATAGCTTGAGATGTGATATCCAACTCCTTCCCATTCCAGTTCTGAGACCCTTCCTATACCATGAGACTTGATATCTCAATGCTTCTAATACCAAACCTGAGACCGGTCCTATAACATGAGATGTGATATCCAAATCCTTCCCCTTCCAAACCTTAGACCCTTCTTTTATCATGAGATGTGATATCCAACTCCTTCCTATTCCAATCCTGAGATCCTTCCGATATCATGAGATGTGATATCTCAATGCTTCTAATATCAAACTTGAGACCCTCCCTATAGCATGAGATGTGATATCCAAGTCCTTCCCATTGCAATCCTGAGACCCTTCCTATAGCATGAGATGTGATGTCTCAATGCTTCAAATACCAAACCTGAGACCCTTCCTATAACATGAGATGGGAATATCCAACTCCTTCCCATTCCAATCCTGAGACCCTTCCGATAGCAGAGATGTGATATCTCAATGCTTCTAATATCAAAAATGAGACCCTCCCTATAGCATGATATGTGATATCTAAGTCCTTCCCATTCCAATCTTGAGACCCTTCCTATAGCATGAGATGTGATATCTCAATGCTTCTACCAAACCTGAGACCGTTCCTTTAGCATGAGATGTGATATCCAACTCCTTCCCATTCCAATCCTGAGACCCTTCCTATAGCATGAGATGTGATATCTCAATACTTCTAATACCAAACCTGAGATCCTTCCGATAACATGATTTGTGATATCCAAATCCTTCCCCTTCCAAACCTGAGACCCTCCCTTTAGCATGAGATGTGATATCCAACTCCTTCCCATTCCAATCCTGAGAACCTTCTGATAGCATGAGATGTGATATCTCAATGCTTCTAATACCAAACCTGAGATCCTTCCTATAACATGAGATGTGATATCCAAATCCTTCCCCTTCCAAACCTGAGACCCTCACTTTAGCATGAGATGTGATATCCAACTCCTTCCCATTCCAATCCTGAGACCCTTCTGATAGCATGAGATGTGATATCTCAATGCCTCTTATACCAAACCTGAGATCCTACCTCTAACATGAAATGTGATATCCAACTCTTTCCCCTTCCAAACCTGAGAGCCTTCCTATAGCATGAGATGTGATATCCAAGTCCTTCCCATTCCAATCCTGAGACCCTTCCTATAACATGAGATGTGATATCCAACTCCTTCCCATTCCAACCTGAGACCCTTCCTATAGCATGAGATGGGATATCCCAATGCTGATACCAAACCTGAGACCCATACTATGGCATGAGATGTGATATCAAACTCCTTCCCATTCCAATCCTGAGACCCTTCCTATAGCTTGAGATGTGATATCCAACTCCTTCCCATTCCAGTTCTGAGACCCTTCCTATACCATGAGACTTGATATCTCAATGCTTCTAATACCAAACCTGAGACCGGTCCTATAACATGAGATGTGATATCCAAATCCTTCCCCTTCCAAACCTTAGACCCTTCTTTTATCATGAGATGTGATATCCAACTCCTTCCCATTCCAATCCTGAGATCCTTCCGATATCATGAGATGTGATATCTCAATGCTTCTAATATCAAACTTGAGACCCTCCCTATAGCATGAGATGTGATATCCAAGTCCTTCCCATTGCAATCCTGAGACCCTTCCTATAGCATGAGATGTGATGTCTCAATGCTTCAAATACCAAACCTGAGACCCTTCCTATAACATGAGATGGGAATATCCAACTCCTTCCCATTCCAATCCTGAGACCCTTCCGATAGCAGAGATGTGATATCTCAATGCTTATACCAAACCTGAGATCCTTCCTATAACATGAGATGTGATATCCAACTCCTTCCCATTCCAATCCTGAGACACTTCCTATAGCATGAGATGTGATATCTCACTGCTTATACCAAACCTGAGACCCTTCCTATAGCATGAGATGTGATATCCAACTCCTTCCAATTCCAATCCTGAGACCCTTCCTATAGCATGAGATGTGATATCTCAATGCTTCTAATATCAAACTTGAGACACTCCCTATAGCATGAGATGTGATATCCAAGTCCTTCCCATTCCAATCCTGAGACACTTCCTATAGCATGAGATGTGATGTCTCAATGCTTCTAATACCAAACCTGAGATCCTTCCTATAACATGAGATGTGATATCCAACTCCTTCCATTCCAATCCTGAGACCCTTCCTATAGCATGAGATATGATATCTCAATTCTTATACCAAACCTGAGACCCTTCCTATAACATGAGATGTGATATCCAACTCCTTCCCATTCCAATCCTGAGACCCTTCCTATAGCATGAGATGTGATATCTCAATGCCTCTAATACCAAACCTGAGATCCTTCCTCTAACATGAAATGTGATATTCAACTCCTTCCCTTTCCAAACCTGAGAGCCTATCCATAGCATGAGATGTGATATCCAAGTCCTTCCCATTCCAATCCTTAGACCCTTCCTACAGCATGCAATATGATATCTCAATGATTCTAATAACAATCCTGAGACCCGTCCTATAACATGAGATGGGATATCCAACTCCTTCCCATTCCAATCCAGAGACACTTCCGATAGCAGATTTGTGATATCTCAATGCTTATACCAAACCTGAGACCCTTCCTATAACATGAGATCGGATATCCAACTCCTTCCCGTTCCAAACCTGAGACCCTTCCTTTAGCATGAGATGTGATATCCAGCTCCTTCCCATTCCAATCCTGAGACACTTCCGATAGCATGAGATGTGATATCTCAATGCTTCTAATATCAAAACTGAGACCCTCCCTATAGCATGATATGTGATATCTAAGTCCTTCCCATTCCAATCCTGAGACCCTTCCTATAGCATGAGATGTGATATCTCAATGCTTCTACCAAACCTGAGACCCTTCCTTTAGCATGAGATGTGATATCCAACTCCTTCCCATTCCAATCCTGAGACCCTTCCTATAGCATGAGATGTGATATCTCAATACTTCTAATACCAAACCTGAGATCCTTCCGATAACATGAGATGTGATATCCAAATCCTTCCCCTTCCAAACCTGAGACCCTCCCTCTAGCATGAGATGGGATATCCAACTCCTTCCCATTCCAATCCTGAGATCCTTCTGATAGCATGAGATGTGATATCTCAATGCTTCTAATACCAAACCTGAGATCCTTCCGATAGCATGAGATGTGATATCTCAATGCTTCTAATACCAAACCTGAGATCCTTCCTATAACATGAGATGTGATATCCAAATCCTTCCCCTTCCAAACCTGAGACCCTCCCTTTAGCATGAGATGTGATATCCAACTCCTTCCCATTCCAATCCTGAGACCCTTCTGATAGCATGAGATGTGATATCTCATTGCCTCTAATACCAAACCTGAGATCCTACCTCTAACATGAAATGTGATATCCAACTCTTTCCCCTTCCAAACCTGAGAGCCTTCCTATAGCATGAGATGTGATATCCAAGTCCTTCCCATTCCAATCCTGAGACCCTTCCTATAACATGAGATGTGATATCCAACTCCTTCCAATTCCAACCTGAGACCCTTCCTATAGCATGAGATGTGATATCTCAATGCCTCTAATACCAAACCTGAGATCCTTCCTCTAACATGAAATGTGATATCCAACTCCTTCCCTTTCCAAACCTGAGAGCCTATCTATAGCATGAGATGTGATATCCAAGTCCTTCCCATTCCAATCCTTAGACCCTTCCTACAGCATGCAATATGATATCTCAATGATTCTAATAACAAACCTGAGACCCGTCCTATAACATGAGATGGGATATCCAACTCCTTCCCATTCCAATCCTGAGACACTTCCGATAGCAGAGATGTGATATCTCAATGCTTATACCAACCTGAGACCCTTCCTATAACATGAGATGTGATATCCAACTCCTTCCCGTTCCAAACCTGAGACCCTTCCTTTAGCATGAGATATGATATCCAGCTCCTTCCCATTCCAATCCTGAGACACTTCCGATAGCATGAGATGTGATATCTCAATGCTTCTAATATCAAAACTGAGACCCTCCCTATAGCATGATATGTGATATCTAAGTCCTTCCCATTCCAATCCTGAGACCCTTCCTATAGCATGAGATGTGATATCTCAATGCTTCTACCAAACCTGAGACCCTTCCTTTAGCATGAGATGTGATATCCAACTCGTTCCCATTCCAATCCTGAGACCCTTCCTATAGCATGAGATGTGATATCTCAATACTTCTAATACCAAACCTGAGATCCTTCCGATAACATGAGATGTGATATCCAAATCCTTCCCCTTCCAAACCTGAGACCCTCCCTTTAGCATGAGATGTGATATCCAACTCCTTCCCATTCCTATCCTGAGACCCTTCTGATAGCATGAGATGTGATATCTCAATGCTTCTAATACCAAACCTGAGATCCTTCCTATAACATGAGATGTGATGTCCAAATCCTTCCCCTTCCAAACCTGAGACCCTCCCTTTAGCATGAGATGTGATATCCAACTCCTTCCCATTCCAATCCTGAGACCCTTCTGATAGCATGAGATGTGATATCTCAATGCCTCTAATACCAAACCTGAGATCCTACCTCTAACATGAAATGTGATATCCAACTCTTTCCCCTTCCAAACCTGAGAGCCTTCCTATAGCATGAGATGTGATATCCAAGTCCTTCCCATTCCAATCATGAGACCCTTCCTACAGCATGCACTATGATATCTCAATGATTCTAATAACAATCCTGAGACCCGTCCTATAGCATGAGATGTGATATCCAAGTCCTTCCCATTCCAATCCTGAGACCCTTCCTATAGCATGAGATGTGATATCTCAATACTTCTAATACCAAACCTGAGATCCTTCCGATAACATGAGATGTGATATCCAAATCCTTCCCCTTCCAAACCTGAGACCCTCCCTTTAGCATGAGATGGGATATCCAACTCCTTCCCATTCCAATCCTGAGAACCTTCTGATAGCATGAGATGTGATATCTCAATGCTTCTAATACCAAACCTGAGATCCTTCCGATAGCATGAGATGTGATATCTCAATGCTTCTAATACCAAACCTGAGATCCTTCCTATAACATGAGATGTGATATCCAAATCCTTCCCCTTCCAAACCTGAGACCCTCCCTTTAGCATGAGATGTGATATCCAACTCCTTCCCATTCCAATCCTGAGACCCTTCTGATAGCATGAGATGTGATATCTCATTGCCTCTAATACCAAACCTGAGATCCTACCTCTAACATGAAATGTGATATCCAACTCTTTCCCCTTCCAAACCTGAGAGCCTTCCTATAGCATGAGATGTGATATCCAAGTCCTTCCCATTCCAATCCTGAGACCCTTCCTATAACATGAGATGTGATATCCAACTCCTTCCAATTCCAACCTGAGACCCTTCCTATAGCATGAGATGTGATATCTCAATGCCTCTAATACCAAACCTGAGATCCTTCCTCTAACATGAAATGTGATATCCAACTCCTTCCCTTTCCAAACCTGAGAGCCTATCTATAGCATGAGATGTGATATCCAAGTCCTTCCCATTCCAATCCTTAGACCCTTCCTACAGCATGCAATATGATATCTCAATGATTCTGATAACAAACCTGAGACCCGTCCTATAACATGAGATGGGATATCCAACTCCTTCCCATTCCAATCCTGAGACCCTTCCGATAGCAGAGATGTGATATCTCAATGCTTATACCAACCTGAGACCCTTCCTATAACATGAGATGTGATATCCAACTCCTTCCCGTTCCAAACCTGAGACCCTTCCTTTAGCATGAGATGTGATATCCAGCTCCTTCCCATTCCAATCCTGAGACACTTCCGATAGCATGAGATGTGATATCTCAATGCTTCTAATATCAAAACTGAGACCCTCCCTATAGCATGATATGTGATATCTAAGTCCTTCCCATTCCAATCCTGAGACCCTTCCTATAGCATGAGATGTGATATCTCAATGCTTCTACCAAACCTGAGACCCTTCCTTTAGCATGAGATGTGATATCCAACTCGTTCCCATTCCAATCCTGAGACCCTTCCTATAACATGAGATGTGATATCCAACTCCTTCCCATTCCAACCTGAGACCCTTCCTATAGCATGAGATGGGATATCCCAATGCTGATACCAAACCTGAGACCCATACTATGGCATGAGATGTGATATCAAACTCCTTCCCATTCCAATCCTGAGACCCTTCCTATAGCTTGAGATGTGATATCCAACTCCTTCCCATTCCAGTTCTGAGACCCTTCCTATACCATGAGACTTGATATCTCAATGCTTCTAATACCAAACCTGAGACCGGTCCTATAACATGAGATGTGATATCCAAATCCTTCCCCTTCCAAACCTTAGACCCTTCTTTTATCATGAGATGTGATATCCAACTCCTTCCCATTCCAATCCTGAGATCCTTCCGATATCATGAGATGTGATATCTCAATGCTTCTAATATCAAACTTGAGACCCTCCCTATAGCATGAGATGTGATATCCAAGTCCTTCCCATTGCAATCCTGAGACCCTTCCTATAGCATGAGATGTGATGTCTCAATGCTTCAAATACCAAACCTGAGACCCTTCCTATAACATGAGATGGGAATATCCAACTCCTTCCCATTCCAATCCTGAGACCCTTCCGATAGCAGAGATGTGATATCTCAATGCTTATACCAAACCTGAGATCCTTCCTATAACATGAGATGTGATATCCAACTCCTTCCCATTCCAATCCTGAGACACTTCCTATAGCATGAGATGTGATATCTCACTGCTTATACCAAACCTGAGACCCTTCCTATAGCATGAGATGTGATATCCAACTCCTTCCAATTCCAATCCTGAGACCCTTCCTATAGCATGAGATGTGATATCTCAATGCTTCTAATATCAAACTTGAGACACTCCCTATAGCATGAGATGTGATATCCAACTCCTTCCATTCCAATCCTGAGACCCTTCCTATAGCATGAGATATGATATCTCAATTCTTATACCAAACCTGAGACCCTTCCTATAACATGAGATGTGATATCCAACTCCTTCCCCTTCCAAACCTGAGACCCTCCCTTTAGCATGAGATGGGATATCCAACTCCTTCCCATTCCAATCCTGAGACCCTTCTGATAGCATGAGATGTGATATCTCATTGCCTCTAATACCAAACCTGAGATCCTACCTCTAACATGAAATGTGATATCCAACTCTTTCCCCTTCCAAACCTGAGAGCCTTCCTATAGCATGAGATGTGATATCCAAGTCCTTCCCATTCCAATCCTGAGACCCTTCCTATAACATGAGATGTGATATCCAACTCCTTCCAATTCCAACCTGAGACCCTTCCTATAGCATGAGATGTTATATCTCAATGCCTCTAATACCAAACCTGAGATCCTTCCTCTAACATGAAATGTGATATCCAACTCCTTCCCTTTCCAAACCTGAGAGCCTATCCATAGCATGAGATGTGATATCCAAGTCCTTCCCATTCCAATCCTTAGACCCTTCCTACAGCATGCAATATGATATCTCAATGATTCTAATAACAATCCTGAGACCCGTCCTATAACATGAGATGGGATATCCAACTCCTTCCCATTCCAATCCAGAGACACTTCCGATAGCAGATTTGTGATATCTCAATGCTTATACCAAACCTGAGACCCTTCCTATAACATGAGATCGGATATCCAACTCCTTCCCGTTCCAAACCTGAGACCCTTCCTTTAGCATGAGATGTGATATCCAGCTCCTTCCCATTCCAATCCTGAGACACTTCCGATAGCATGAGATGTGATATCTCAATGCTTCTAATATCAAAACTGAGACCCTCCCTATAGCATGATATGTGATATCTAAGTCCTTCCCATTCCAATCCTGAGACCCTTCCTATAGCATGAGATGTGATATCTCAATGCTTCTACCAAACCTGAGACCCTTCCTTTAGCATGAGATGTGATATCCAACTCCTTCCCATTCCAATCCTGAGACCCTTCCTATAGCATGAGATGTGATATCTCAATACTTCTAATACCAAACCTGAGATCCTTCCGATAACATGAGATGTGATATCCAAATCCTTCCCCTTCCAAACCTGAGACCCTCCCTTTAGCATGAGATGGGATATCCAACTCCTTCCCATTCCAATCCTGAGATCCTTCTGATAGCATGAGATGTGATATCTCAATGCTTCTAATACCAAACCTGAGATCCTTCCGATAGCATGAGATGTGATATCTCAATGCTTCTAATACCAAACCTGAGATCCTTCCTAAAACATGAGATGTGATATCCAAATCCTTCCCCTTCCAAACCTGAGACCCTCCCTTTAGCATGAGATGTGATATCCAACTCCTTCCCATTCCAATCCTGAGACCCTTCTGATAGCATGAGATGTGATATCTCATTGCCTCTAATACCAAACCTGAGATCCTACCTCTAACATGAAATGTGATATCCAACTCTTTCCCCTTCCAAACCTGAGAGCCTTCCTATAGCATGAGATGTGATATCCAAGTCCTTCCCATTCCAATCCTGAGACCCTTCCTATAACATGAGATGTGATATCCAACTCCTTCCAATTCCAACCTGAGACCCTTCCTATAGCATGAGATGTGATATCTCAATGCCTCTAATACCAAACCTGAGATCCTTCCTCTAACATGAAATGTGATATCCAACTCCTTCCCTTTCCAAACCTGAGAGCCTATCTATAGCATGAGATGTGATATCCAAGTCCTTCCCATTCCAATCCTTAGACCCTTCCTACAGCATGCAATATGATATCTCAATGATTCTAATAACAAACCTGAGACCCGTCCTATAACATGAGATGGGATATCCAACTCCTTCCCATTCCAATCCTGAGACACTTCCGATAGCAGAGATGTGATATCTTAATGCTTATACCAACCTGAGACCCTTCCTATAACATGAGATGTGATATCCAACTCCTTCCCGTTCCAAACCTGAGACCCTTCCTTTAGCATGAGATATGATATCCAGCTCCTTCCCATTCCAATCCTGAGACACTTCCGATAGCATGAGATGTGATATCTCAATGCTTCTAATATCAAAACTGAGACCCTCCCTATAGCATGATATGTGATATCTAAGTCCTTCCCATTCCAATCCTGAGACCCTTCCTATAGCATGAGATGTGATATCTCAATGCTTCTACCAAACCTGAGACCCTTCCTTTAGCATGAGATGTGATATCCAACTCGTTCCCATTCCAATCCTGAGACCCTTCCTATAGCATGAGATGTGATATCTCAATACTTCTAATACCAAACCTGAGATCCTTCCGATAACATGAGATGTGATATCCAAATCCTTCCCCTTCCAAACCTGAGACCCTCCCTTTAGCATGAGATGTGATATCCAACTCCTTCCCATTCCTATCCTGAGACCCTTCTGATAGCATGAGATGTGATATCTCAATGCTTCTAATACCAAACCTGAGATCCTTCCTATAACATGAGATGTGATATCCAAATCCTTCCCCTTCCAAACCTGAGACCCTCAATTTAGCATGAGATGTGATATCCAACTCCTTCCCATTTCAATCCTGAGACCCTTCTGATAGCATGAGATGTGATATCTCAATGCCTCTAATACCAAACCTGAGATCCTACCTCTAACATGAAATGTGATATCCAACTCTTTCCCCTTCCAAACCTGAGAGCCTTCCTATTGCATGAGATGTGATATCCAAGTCCTTCCCATTCCAATCATGAGACCCTTCCTACAGCATGCAATATGATATCTCAATGATTCTAATAACAATCCTGAGACCCGTCCTATAACATGAGATGTGATATCCAACTCCTTCCCATTCCAATCCTGAGACCCTTCCTATAGCATGAGATGTGATATCTCAATACTTCTAATACCAAACCTGAGATCCTTCCGATAACATGAGATGTGATATCCAAATCCTTCCCCTTCCAAACCTGAGACCCTCCCTTTAGCATGAGATGGGATATCCAACTCCTTCCCATTCCAATCCTGAGAACCTTCTGATAGCATGAGATGTGATATCTCAATGCTTCTAATACCAAACCTGAGATCCTTCCGATAGCATGAGATGTGATATCTCAATGCTTCTAATACCAAACCTGAGATCCTTCCTATAACATGAGATGTGATATCCAAATCCTTCCCCTTCCAAACCTGAGACCCTCCCTTTAGCATGAGATGTGATATCCAACTCCTTCCCATTCCAATCCTGAGACCCTTCTGATAGCATGAGATGTGATATCTCATTGCCTCTATTACCAAACCTGAGATCCTACCTCTAACATGAAATGTGATATCCAACTCTTTCCCCTTCCAAACCTGAGAGCCTTCCTATAGCATGAGATGTGATATCCAAGTCCTTCCCATTCCAATCCTGAGACCCTTCCTATAACATGAGATGTGATATCCAACTCCTTCCAATTCCAACCTGAGACCCTTCCTATAGCATGAGATGTGATATCTCAATGCCTCTAATACCAAACCTGAGATCCTTCCTCTAACATGAAATGTGATATCCAACTCCTTCCCTTTCCAAACCTGAGAGCCTATCTATAGCATGAGATGTGATATCCAAGTCCTTCCCATTCCAATCCTTAGACCCTTCCTACAGCATGCAATATGATATCTCAATGATTCTGATAACAAACCTGAGACCCGTCCTATAACATGAGATGGGATATCCAACTCCTTCCCATTCCAATCCTGAGACCCTTCCGATAGCAGAGATGTGATATCTCAATGCTTATACCAACCTGAGACCCTTCCTATAACATGAGATGTGATATCCAACTCCTTCCCGTTCCAAACCTGAGACCCTTCCTTTAGCATGAGATGTGATATCCAGCTCCTTCCCATTCCAATCCTGAGACACTTCCGATAGCATGAGATGTGATATCTCAATGCTTCTAATATCAAAACTGAGACCCTCCCTATAGCATGATATGTGATATCTAAGTCCTTCCCATTCCAATCCTGAGACCCTTCCTATAGCATGAGATGTGATATCTCAATGCTTCTACCAAACCTGAGACCCTTCCTTTAGCATGAGATGGGATATCCAACTCCTTCCCATTCCAATCCTGAGAACCTTCTGATAGCATGAGATGTGATATCTCAATGCTTCTAATACCAAACCTGAGATCCTTCCGATAGCATGAGATGTGATATCTCAATGCTTCTAATACCAAACCTGAGATCCTTCCTATAACATGAGATGTGATATCCAAATCCTTCCCCTTCCAAACCTGAGACCCTCCCTTTAGCATGAGATGTGATATCCAACTCCTTCCCATTCCAATCCTGAGACCCTTCTGATAGCATGAGATGTGATATCTCATTGCCTCTAATACCAAACCTGAGATCCTACCTCTAACATGAAATGTGATATCCAACTCTTTCCCCTTCCAAACCTGAGAGCCTTCCTATAGCATGAGATGTGATATCCAAGTCCTTCCCATTCCAATCCTGAGACCCTTCCTATAACATGAGATGTGATATCCAACTCCTTCCAATTCCAACCTGAGACCCTTCCTATAGCATGAGATGTGATATCTCAATGCCTCTAATACCAAACCTGAGATCCTTCCTCTAACATGAAATGTGATATCCAACTCCTTCCCTTTCCAAACCTGAGAGCCTATCTATAGCATGAGATGTGATATCCAAGTCCTTCCCATTCCAATCCTGAGACACTTCCGATAGCAGAGATGTGATATCTCAATGCTTATACCAACCTGAGACCCTTCCTATAACATGAGATGTGATATCCAACTCCTTCCCGTTCCAAACCTGAGACCCTTCCTTTAGCATGAGATGTGATATCCAGCTCCTTCCCATTCCAATCCTGAGACACTTCCGATAGCATGAGATGTGATATCTCAATGCTTCTAATATCAAAACTGAGACCCTCCCTATAGCATGATATGTGATATCTAAGTCCTTCCCATTCCAATCCTGAGACCCTTCCTATAGCATGAGATGTGATATCTCAATGCTTCTACCAAACCTGAGACCCTTCCTTTAGCATGAGATGTGATATCCAACTCGTTCCCATTCCAATCCTGAGACCCTTCCTATAACATGAGATGTGATATCCAACTCCTTCCCATTCCAACCTGAGACCCTTCCTATAGCATGAGATGGGATATCCCAATGCTGATACCAAACCTGAGACCCATACTATGGCATGAGATGTGATATCAAACTCCTTCCCATTCCAATCCTGAGACCCTTCCTATAGCTTGAGATGTGATATCCAACTCCTTCCCATTCCAGTTCTGAGACCCTTCCTATACCATGAGACTTGATATCTCAATGCTTCTAATACCAAACCTGAGACCGGTCCTATAACATGAGATGTGATATCCAAATCCTTCCCCTTCCAAACCTTAGACCCTTCTTTTATCATGAGATGTGATATCCAACTCCTTCCCATTCCAATCCTGAGATCCTTCCGATATCATGAGATGTGATATCTCAATGCTTCTAATATCAAACTTGAGACCCTCCCTATAGCATGAGATGTGATATCCAAGTCCTTCCCATTGCAATCCTGAGACCCTTCCTATAGCATGAGATGTGATGTCTCAATGCTTCAAATACCAAACCTGAGACCCTTCCTATAACATGAGATGGGAATATCCAACTCCTTCCCATTCCAATCCTGAGACCCTTCCGATAGCAGAGATGTGATATCTCAATGCTTATACCAAACCTGAGATCCTTCCTATAACATGAGATGTGATATCCAACTCCTTCCCATTCCAATCCTGAGACACTTCCTATAGCATGAGATGTGATATCTCACTGCTTATACCAAACCTGAGACCCTTCCTATAGCATGAGATGTGATATCCAACTCCTTCCAATTCCAATCCTGAGACCCTTCCTATAGCATGAGATGTGATATCTCAATGCTTCTAATATCAAACTTGAGACACTCCCTATAGCATGAGATGTGATATCCAACTCCTTCCATTCCAATCCTGAGACCCTTCCTATAGCATGAGATATGATATCTCAATTCTTATACCAAACCTGAGACCCTTCCTATAACATGAGATGTGATATCCAACTCCTTCCCATTCCAATCCTGAGACCCTTCCTATAGCATGAGATGTGATATCTCAATGCCTCTAATACCAAACCTGAGATCCTTCCTCTAACATGAAATGTGATATTCAACTCCTTCCCTTTCCAAACCTGAGAGCCTATCCATAGCATGAGATGTGATATCCAAGTCCTTCCCATTCCAATCCTTAGACCCTTCCTACAGCATGCAATATGATATCTCAATGATTCTAATAACAATCCTGAGACCCGTCCTATAACATGAGATGGGATATCCAACTCCTTCCCATTCCAATCCAGAGACACTTCCGATAGCAGATTTGTGATATCTCAATGCTTATACCAAACCTGAGACCCTTCCTATAACATGAGATCGGATATCCAACTCCTTCCCGTTCCAAACCTGAGACCCTTCCTTTAGCATGAGATGTGATATCCAGCTCCTTCCCATTCCAATCCTGAGACACTTCCGATAGCATGAGATGTGATATCTCAATGCTTCTAATATCAAAACTGAGACCCTCCCTATAGCATGATATGTGATATCTAAGTCCTTCCCATTCCAATCCTGAGACCCTTCCTATAGCATGAGATGTGATATCTCAATGCTTCTACCAAACCTGAGACCCTTCCTTTAGCATGAGATGTGATATCCAACTCCTTCCCATTCCAATCCTGAGACCCTTCCTATAGCATGAGATGTGATATCTCAATACTTCTAATACCAAACCTGAGATCCTTCCGATAACATGAGATGTGATATCCAAATCCTTCCCCTTCCAAACCTGAGACCCTCCCTTTAGCATGAGATGGGATATCCAACTCCTTCCCATTCCAATCCTGAGACCCTTCTGATAGCATGAGATGTGATATCTCATTGCCTCTAATACCAAACCTGAGATCCTACCTCTAACATGAAATGTGATATCCAACTCTTTCCCCTTCCAAACCTGAGAGCCTTCCTATAGCATGAGATGTGATATCCAAGTCCTTCCCATTCCAATCCTGAGACCCTTCCTATAACATGAGATGTGATATCCAACTCCTTCCAATTCCAACCTGAGACCCTTCCTATAGCATGAGATGTGATATCTCAATGCCTCTAATACCAAACCTGAGATCCTTCCTCTAACATGAAATGTGATATCCAACTCCTTCCCTTTCCAAACCTGAGAGCCTATCTATAGCATGAGATGTGATATCCAAGTCCTTCCCATTCCAATCCTTAGACCCTTCCTACAGCATGCAATATGATATCTCAATGATTCTAATAACAAACCTGAGACCCGTCCTATAACATGAGATGGGATATCCAACTCCTTCCCATTCCAATCCTGAGACACTTCCGATAGCAGAGATGTGATATCTCAATGCTTATACCAACCTGAGACCCTTCCTATAACATGAGATGTGATATCCAACTCCTTCCCGTTCCAAACCTGAGACCCTTCCTTTAGCATGAGATATGATATCCAGCTCCTTCCCATTCCAATCCTGAGACACTTCCGATAGCATGAGATGTGATATCTCAATGCTTCTAATATCAAAACTGAGACCCTCCCTATAGCATGATATGTGATATCTAAGTCCTTCCCATTCCAATCCTGAGACCCTTCCTATAGCATGAGATGTGATATCTCAATGCTTCTACCAAACCTGAGACCCTTCCTTTAGCATGAGATGTGATATCCAACTCGTTCCCATTCCAATCCTGAGACCCTTCCTATAGCATGAGATGTGATATCTCAATACTTCTAATACCAAACCTGAGATCCTTCCGATAACATGAGATGTGATATCCAAATCCTTCCCCTTCCAAACCTGAGACCCTCCCTTTAGCATGAGATGTGATATCCAACTCCTTCCCATTCCTATCCTGAGACCCTTCTGATAGCATGAGATGTGATATCTCAATGCTTCTAATACCAAACCTGAGATCCTTCCTATAACATGAGATGTGATATCCAAATCCTTCCCCTTCCAAACCTGAGACCCTCAATTTAGCATGAGATGTGATATCCAACTCCTTCCCATTCCAATCCTGAGACCCTTCTGATAGCATGAGATGTGATATCTCAATGCCTCTAATACCAAACCTGAGATCCTACCTCTAACATGAAATGTGATATCCAACTCTTTCCCCTTCCAAACCTGAGAGCCTTCCTATAGCATGAGATGTGATATCCAAGTCCTTCCCATTCCAATCATGAGACCCTTCCTACAGCATGCAATATGATATCTCAATGATTCTAATAACAATCCTGAGACCCGTCCTATAACATGAGATGTGATATCCAACTCCTTCCCATTCCAATCCTGAGACCCTTCCTATAGCATGAGATGTGATATCTCAATACTTCTAATACCAAACCTGAGATCCTTCCGATAACATGAGATGTGATATCCAAATCCTTCCCCTTCCAAACCTGAGACCCTCCCTTTAGCATGAGATGGGATATCCAACTCCTTCCCATTCCAATCCTGAGAACCTTCTGATAGCATGAGATGTGATATCTCAATGCTTCTAATACCAAACCTGAGATCCTTCCGATAGCATGAGATGTGATATCTCAATGCTTCTAATACCAAACCTGAGATCCTTCCTATAACATGAGATGTGATATCCAAATCCTTCCCCTTCCAAACCTGAGACCCTCCCTTTAGCATGAGATGTGATATCCAACTCCTTCCCATTCCAATCCTGAGACCCTTCTGATAGCATGAGATGTGATATCTCATTGCCTCTAATACCAAACCTGAGATCCTACCTCTAACATGAAATGTGATATCCAACTCTTTCCCCTTCCAAACCTGAGAGCCTTCCTATAGCATGAGATGTGATATCCAAGTCCTTCCCATTCCAATCCTGAGACCCTTCCTATAACATGAGATGTGATATCCAACTCCTTCCAATTCCAACCTGAGACCCTTCCTATAGCATGAGATGTGATATCTCAATGCCTCTAATACCAAACCTGAGATCCTTCCTCTAACATGAAATGTGATATCCAACTCCTTCCCTTTCCAAACCTGAGAGCCTATCTATAGCATGAGATGTGATATCCAAGTCCTTCCCATTCCAATCCTTAGACCCTTCCTACAGCATGCAATATGATATCTCAATGATTCTGATAACAAACCTGAGACCCGTCCTATAACATGAGATGGGATATCCAACTCCTTCCCATTCCAATCCTGAGACCCTTCCGATAGCAGAGATGTGATATCTCAATGCTTATACCAACCTGAGACCCTTCCTATAACATGAGATGTGATATCCAACTCCTTCCCGTTCCAAACCTGAGACCCTTCCTTTAGCATGAGATGTGATATCCAGCTCCTTCCCATTCCAATCCTGAGACACTTCCGATAGCATGAGATGTGATATCTCAATGCTTCTAATATCAAAACTGAGACCCTCCCTATAGCATGATATGTGATATCTAAGTCCTTCCCATTCCAATCCTGAGACCCTTCCTATAGCATGAGATGTGATATCTCAATGCTTCTACCAAACCTGAGACCCTTCCTTTAGCATGAGATGTGATATCCAACTCGTTCCCATTCCAATCCTGAGACCCTTCCTATAACATGAGATGTGATATCCAACTCCTTCCCATTCCAACCTGAGACCCTTCCTATAGCATGAGATGGGATATCCCAATGCTGATACCAAACCTGAGACCCATACTATGGCATGAGATGTGATATCAAACTCCTTCCCATTCCAATCCTGAGACCCTTCCTATAGCTTGAGATGTGATATCCAACTCCTTCCCATTCCAGTTCTGAGACCCTTCCTATACCATGAGACTTGATATCTCAATGCTTCTAATACCAAACCTGAGACCGGTCCTATAACATGAGATGTGATATCCAAATCCTTCCCCTTCCAAACCTTAGACCCTTCTTTTATCATGAGATGTGATATCCAACTCCTTCCCATTCCAATCCTGAGATCCTTCCGATATCATGAGATGTGATATCTCAATGCTTCTAATATCAAACTTGAGACCCTCCCTATAGCATGAGATGTGATATCCAAGTCCTTCCCATTGCAATCCTGAGACCCTTCCTATAGCATGAGATGTGATGTCTCAATGCTTCAAATACCAAACCTGAGACCCTTCCTATAACATGAGATGGGAATATCCAACTCCTTCCCATTCCAATCCTGAGACCCTTCCGATAGCAGAGATGTGATATCTCAATGCTTATACCAAACCTGAGATCCTTCCTATAACATGAGATGTGATATCCAACTCCTTCCCATTCCAATCCTGAGACACTTCCTATAGCATGAGATGTGATATCTCACTGCTTATACCAAACCTGAGACCCTTCCTATAGCATGAGATGTGATATCCAACTCCTTCCAATTCCAATCCTGAGACCCTTCCTATAGCATGAGATGTGATATCTCAATGCTTCTAATATCAAACTTGAGACACTCCCTATAGCATGAGATGTGATATCCAACTCCTTCCATTCCAATCCTGAGACCCTTCCTATAGCATGAGATATGATATCTCAATTCTTATACCAAACCTGAGACCCTTCCTATAACATGAGATGTGATATCCAACTCCTTCCCATTCCAATCCTGAGACCCTTCCTATAGCATGAGATGTGATATCTCAATGCCTCTAATACCAAACCTGAGATCCTTCCTCTAACATGAAATGTGATATTCAACTCCTTCCCTTTCCAAACCTGAGAGCCTATCCATAGCATGAGATGTGATATCCAAGTCCTTCCCATTCCAATCCTTAGACCCTTCCTACAGCATGCAATATGATATCTCAATGATTCTAATAACAATCCTGAGACCCGTCCTATAACATGAGATGGGATATCCAACTCCTTCCCATTCCAATCCAGAGACACTTCCGATAGCAGATTTGTGATATCTCAATGCTTATACCAAACCTGAGACCCTTCCTATAACATGAGATCGGATATCCAACTCCTTCCCGTTCCAAACCTGAGACCCTTCCTTTAGCATGAGATGTGATATCCAGCTCCTTCCCATTCCAATCCTGAGACACTTCCGATAGCATGAGATGTGATATCTCAATGCTTCTAATATCAAAACTGAGACCCTCCCTATAGCATGATATGTGATATCTAAGTCCTTCCCATTCCAATCCTGAGACCCTTCCTATAGCATGAGATGTGATATCTCAATGCTTCTACCAAACCTGAGACCCTTCCTTTAGCATGAGATGTGATATCCAACTCCTTCCCATTCCAATCCTGAGACCCTTCCTATAGCATGAGATGTGATATCTCAATACTTCTAATACCAAACCTGAGATCCTTCCGATAACATGAGATGTGATATCCAAATCCTTCCCCTTCCAAACCTGAGACCCTCCCTTTAGCATGAGATGGGATATCCAACTCCTTCCCATTCCAATCCTGAGACCCTTCTGATAGCATGAGATGTGATATCTCATTGCCTCTAATACCAAACCTGAGATCCTACCTCTAACATGAAATGTGATATCCAACTCTTTCCCCTTCCAAACCTGAGAGCCTTCCTATAGCATGAGATGTGATATCCAAGTCCTTCCCATTCCAATCCTGAGACCCTTCCTATAACATGAGATGTGATATCCAACTCCTTCCAATTCCAACCTGAGACCCTTCCTATAGCATGAGATGTGATATCTCAATGCCTCTAATACCAAACCTGAGATCCTTCCTCTAACATGAAATGTGATATCCAACTCCTTCCCTTTCCAAACCTGAGAGCCTATCTATAGCATGAGATGTGATATCCAAGTCCTTCCCATTCCAATCCTTAGACCCTTCCTACAGCATGCAATATGATATCTCAATGATTCTAATAACAAACCTGAGACCCGTCCTATAACATGAGATGGGATATCCAACTCCTTCCCATTCCAATCCTGAGACACTTCCGATAGCAGAGATGTGATATCTCAATGCTTATACCAACCTGAGACCCTTCCTATAACATGAGATGTGATATCCAACTCCTTCCCGTTCCAAACCTGAGACCCTTCCTTTAGCATGAGATATGATATCCAGCTCCTTCCCATTCCAATCCTGAGACACTTCCGATAGCATGAGATGTGATATCTCAATGCTTCTAATATCAAAACTGAGACCCTCCCTATAGCATGATATGTGATATCTAAGTCCTTCCCATTCCAATCCTGAGACCCTTCCTATAGCATGAGATGTGATATCTCAATGCTTCTACCAAACCTGAGACCCTTCCTTTAGCATGAGATGTGATATCCAACTCGTTCCCATTCCAATCCTGAGACCCTTCCTATAGCATGAGATGTGATATCTCAATACTTCTAATACCAAACCTGAGATCCTTCCGATAACATGAGATGTGATATCCAAATCCTTCCCCTTCCAAACCTGAGACCCTCCCTTTAGCATGAGATGTGATATCCAACTCCTTCCCATTCCTATCCTGAGACCCTTCTGATAGCATGAGATGTGATATCTCAATGCTTCTAATACCAAACCTGAGATCCTTCCTATAACATGAGATGTGATATCCAAATCCTTCCCCTTCCAAACCTGAGACCCTCAATTTAGCATGAGATGTGATATCCAACTCCTTCCCATTCCAATCCTGAGACCCTTCTGATAGCATGAGATGTGATATCTCAATGCCTCTAATACCAAACCTGAGATCCTACCTCTAACATGAAATGTGATATCCAACTCTTTCCCCTTCCAAACCTGAGAGCCTTCCTATAGCATGAGATGTGATATCCAAGTCCTTCCCATTCCAATCATGAGACCCTTCCTACAGCATGCAATATGATATCTCAATGATTCTAATAACAATCCTGAGACCCGTCCTATAACATGAGATGTGATATCCAACTCCTTCCCATTCAAATCCTGAGACCCTTCCTATAGCATGAGATGTGATATCTCAATACTTCTAATACCAAACCTGAGATCCTTCCGATAACATGAGATGTGATATCCAAATCCTTCCCCTTCCAAACCTGAGACCCTCCCTTTAGCATGAGATGGGATATCCAACTCCTTCCCATTCCAATCCTGAGAACCTTCTGATAGCATGAGATGTGATATCTCAATGCTTCTAATACCAAACCTGAGATCCTTCCGATAGCATGAGATGTGATATCTCAATGCTTCTAATACCAAACCTGAGATCCTTCCTATAACATGAGATGTGATATCCAAATCCTTCCCCTTCCAAACCTGAGACCCTCCCTTTAGCATGAGATGTGATATCCAACTCCTTCCCATTCCAATCCTGAGACCCTTCTGATAGCATGAGATGTGATATCTCATTGCCTCTAATACCAAACCTGAGATCCTACCTCTAACATGAAATGTGATATCCAACTCTTTCCCCTTCCAAACCTGAGAGCCTTCCTATAGCATGAGATGTGATATCCAAGTCCTTCCCATTCCAATCCTGAGACCCTTCCTATAACATGAGATGTGATATCCAACTCCTTCCAATTCCAACCTGAGACCCTTCCTATAGCATGAGATGTGATATCTCAATGCCTCTAATACCAAACCTGAGATCCTTCCTCTAACATGAAATGTGATATCCAACTCCTTCCCTTTCCAAACCTGAGAGCCTATCTATAGCATGAGATGTGATATCCAAGTCCTTCCCATTCCAATCCTTAGACCCTTCCTACAGCATGCAATATGATATCTCAATGATTCTGATAACAAACCTGAGACCCGTCCTATAACATGAGATGGGATATCCAACTCCTTCCCATTCCAATCCTGAGACCCTTCCGATAGCAGAGATGTGATATCTCAATGCTTATACCAACCTGAGACCCTTCCTATAACATGAGATGTGATATCCAACTCCTTCCCGTTCCAAACCTGAGACCCTTCCTTTAGCATGAGATGTGATATCCAGCTCCTTCCCATTCCAATCCTGAGACACTTCCGATAGCATGAGATGTGATATCTCAATGCTTCTAATATCAAAACTGAGACCCTCCCTATAGCATGATATGTGATATCTAAGTCCTTCCCATTCCAATCCTGAGACCCTTCCTTTAGCATGAGATGTGATATCCAACTCGTTCCCATTCCAATCCTGAGACCCTTCCTATAGCATGAGATGTGATATCTCAATACTTCTAATACCAAACCTGAGATCCTTCCGATAACATGAGATGTGATATCCAAATCCTTCCCCTTCCAAACCTGAGACCCTCCTTTAAGCATTAGATGTGATATCCAACTCCTTCCCATTCCTATCCTGAGACCCTTCTGATAGCATGAGATGTGATATCTCAATGCTTCTAATACCAAACCTGAGATCCTTCCTATAACATGAGATGTGATATCCAAATCCTTCCCCTTCCAAACCTGAGACCCTCCCTTTAGCATGAGATGTGATATCCAACTCCTTCCCATTCCAATCCTGAGACCCTTCTGATAGCATGAGATGTGATATCTCAATGCCTCTAATACCAAACCTGAGATCCTACCTCTAACATGAAATGTGATATCCAACTCTTTCCCCTTCCAAACCTGAGAGCCTTCCTATAGCATGAGATGTGATATCCAAGTCCTTCCCATTCCAATCATGAGACCCTTCCTATAACATGAGATGGGATATCCAACTCCTTCCCATTCCAATCCTGAGACCCTTCCGATAGCAGAGATGTGATATCTCAATGCTTATACCAAACCTGAGACCCTTCCTACGGCATGAGATGTCATATACAACTCCTTCCCATTCCAATCCTGAGACCCTTCCTATAGCATGAGATGTGATGTCTCAATGCTTCTAATACCAAACCTGAGATCCTTCCTATAACATGAGATGTGATATCCAACTCCTTCCCATTCCAATCCTGAGACCCTTCCTATAGCATGAGATGTGATATCTCAATGCTTATACCAAACCTGAGTCCCTTCCTATAGCATGAGATGTGATATCCAACTCCTTCCCATTCCAATCCTGAGACCCTTCCTATAGCATGAGATGTGATATGTCAATGCTTCTAATACCAAACCTGAGACTCTTCCTATAACATGAGATGGGATATCCAACTCCTTCCCATTCCAATCCTGAGACCCTTACGATAGCAGGGATGTGATATCTCAATGCTTATACCAAACCTGAGACCCTTCCTACGGCATGAGATGTCATATACAACTCCTTCCCATTCCAATCCTGAGACCCTTCCTATAGCATGAGATGTGATATCTCAATGCTTATACCAAACCTGAGACCCTTCATATAGCATGAGATGTGATATCCAACTCCTTCCCATTCCAATCCTGAGACCCTTCCTATAGCATGAGATGTGATGTCTCAATGCTTCTAATACCAAACCTGAGATCCTTCCTAAAACATGAGATGTGATATCCAACTCCTTCCATTCCAATCCTGAGACCCTTCCTATAGCATGAGATGTGATATCTCAATGCTTCTAATATCAAACTTGAGACCCTCCCTATAGCATGAGATGTGATATCCAAGTCCTTCCCATTCCAATCCTGAGACACTTCCTATAGCATGAGATGTGATATCTCAATGCTTCTAATACCAAACCTGAGACTCTTCCTATAACATGAGATGGGATATCCAACTCCTTCCCATTCCAATCCTGAGACCCTTCCAAAAGCACAGATGTGATATCTCAATGCTTATACCAAACCTGAGACCCTTCCTATGGCATGAGATGTCATATACATATCCTTCCCATTCCAATCCTGAGACCCTTCCTATAGCATGAGATGTGATATCTCAATGCTTATACCAAACCTGAGACCCTTCCTATAGCATGAGATGTGATATCTAACTCCTTCCCATTCCAATCCTGAGACCCTTCCTATAGCATGAGATGTGATATCTCAATGCCTCTAATACCAAACCTGAGATCCTTCCTCTAACATGATGTGATATCCAACTCCTTCCCTTTCCAAACCTGAGAGCCTACCTATAGCATGAGATGTGATATCCAAGTCCTTCCAATTCCAATCCTTAGACCCTTCCTATAGCATGCAATATGATATCTCAATGATTCTAATAACAAACCTGAGACCCGTCCTATAACATGAGATGGGATATCCAACTCCTTCCCATTCCAATCCTGAGACCCTTCCGATAGCAGAGATGTGATATCTCAATGCTTATACCAAACCTGAGACCCTTCCTACGGCATGAGATGTCATATACAACTCCTTCCCATTCCAATCCTGAGACCCTTCCTATAGAATGAGATGTGATATCTCAATGCTTATACCAAACCTGGGACCCTTCATATAGCATGAGATGTGATATCCAACTCCTTCCCATTACAATCCTGAGACCCTTCCTATAGCATGAGATGTGATGTCTCAATGCTTCTAATACCAAACCTGAGATCCTTCCTATAACATGAGATGTGATATCCAACTCCTTCCATTCCAATCCTGAGACCCTTCCTATAGCATGAGATGTGATATCTCAATGCTTCTAATATCAAACTTGAGACCCTCCCTATAGCATGAGTTGTGATATCCAATTCCTTCCCATTCCAATCCTGAGACACTTCCTATAGCATGAGATGTGATATCTCAATGCTTCTAATACCAAACCTGAGACTCTTCCTATAACATGAGATGGGATATCCAACTCCTTCCGATTCCAATCCTGAGACCCTTCCAAAAGCAGAGATGTGATATCTCAATGCTTGTACCAAACCTGAGACCCTTCCTATGGCATGAGATGTCATATACATATCCTTCCCATTCCAATCCTGAGACCCTTCCTATAGCATGAGATGTGATATCTCAATGCTTATACCAAACCTGAGACCCTTCCTATAGCATGAGATGTGATATCCAACTCCTTCCCATTCCAATCCTGAGACCCTTCCTATAGCATGAGATGTGATATCTCAATGCCTCTAATACCAAACCTGAGATCCTTCCTCTAACATGAAATGTGATATCCAACTCCTTCCCTTTCCAAACCTGAGAGCCTACCTATAGCATGAGATGTGATATCCAAGTCCTTCCCATTCCAATCCTTAGACCCTTCCTATAGCATGCAATATGATATTTCAATGATTCTAATAACAAACCTGAGACCCGTCCTATAACATGAGATGTGATATCCAACTCCTTCCCATTCCAAACCTGAGACCATTCCTATAGCATGAGATGTGATATCTCAATGCTTCTAATACCAAACCTGAGATCCTTCCTATGACATGAGATGTGATATCCAATTCCTTCCCATTCCAAACCTGAGACCCGTCCTACAGCATGCGATGTGATATCTCAATGCTTCTAATACCAAACCTGAGACCAGTCCTATAACATGAGATGGGATATCCAACTCCTTCCCGTTCCAATCCTGAGACACTTCCGATTGCAGAGATGTGATATCTCAATGCTTATACCAAACCTGAGACCCTTCCTATAACATGAGATGTGATATCCAACTCCTTCCCGTTCCAAACCTGAGACCCTTCCTATAGCATGAGATGTGATATCCAACTCCTTCCCATTCCAATCCTGAGACCCTTCCGATAGCATGAGATGTGATATCTCAAAGCCTCTAATACCAAACCTGAGATCCTTCCTATAACATGTGATGTGATATTCAAATCCTTCCCCTTCCAAACCTGAGACCCTCCCTTTAGCATGAGATGTGATATCCAACTCCTTCCCATTCCAATCCTGAGACCCTTATGATAGCATGAGATGTGATATCTCAATGCCTCTAATACCAAACCTGAGATACTTCCGATAGCATGAGATGTGATATCTCAATGCTTCTAATACCAAACCTGAGATCCTTCCTATAACATGAGATGTGATATCCAAATCCTTCCCCTGCCAAACCTGAGACCCTCCCTTTAGCATGAGATGTGATATCCAACTCCTTCCCATTCCAATCCTGAGACCCTTCGGATAGCATGAGATGTGATATCTCAATGCTTCTAATACCAAACCTGAGATCCTACCTCTAACATGAAATGTGACATCCAACTCCTTCCCTTTCCAAACCTGAGACCCTGCCTATAGCATGAGATGGGATATCCAAGTCCTTCCCATTCCAATCCTGAGACCGTTCCTATAGCATGAGATGTGATATCTCAATGCTTCTACCAAACCTGAGACCCTTCCTATAGCATGAGATGTGATATCCAACTTCTTCCCATTCCAATCATGAGACCCTTCCTATAAAATGAGATGTGATGTCTCAATGCTTCTAAAACCAAACCTGAGATCTTTCCTATAACATGAGATCTGATATCCAACTCCTTCCCATCCTAATCCTGAGACACTTCCGATTGCAGAGATGTGATGTCTCAATGCTTCTAATACCAAACCTGAGATCTTTCCTTAAACATGAGATGTGATATCCAACTCCTTCCCGTTCCAAACCTGAGACCCTTCCTATAGCATGAGATGTGATATCTCAATGCTTCTAATACCAAACCTGAGATCCTTCCTATAACATGTGATGTGATATTCAAATCCTTCCCCTTCCAAACCTGAGACCCTCCCTTTAGCATGAGATGTGATATCCAACTCCTTCCCATTCCAATCCTGAGACCCTTACGATAGCATGAGATGTGATATCTCAATGCCTCTAATACCAAACCTGAGATACTTCCGATAGCATGAGATGTGATATCTCAATGCTTCTAATACAAAACCTGAGATCCTTCCTATAACATGAGATGTGATATCCAAATCCTTCCCCTTCCAAACCTGAGACCCTCCCTTTAGCATGAGATGTGATATCCAACTCCTTCCCATTCCAATCCTGAGACCCTTCTGATAGCATGAGATGTGATATCTCAATGCCTCTAATACCAAACCTGAGATCCTACCTCTAACATGAAATGTGATAGCCAACTCCTTCCCTTTCCAAACCTGAGACCCTGCCTATAGCATGAGATGTGATATCCAAGTCCTTCCCATTCCAATCCTGAGACCCTTCCTATAGCATGTGATGTGATATCTCAATGCTTATACCAAACCTGAGACCCTTCCTATGGCATGAGATGTCATATACAACTCCTTCCCATTCCAATCCTGAGACCCTTCCTATAGCATGAGATGTGATATCTCAATGCTTATACCAAACTGAGACCCTTCCTATAGCATGAGATGTGATATCCAACTTCTTCCCATTCCAATTCTGAGACCCTTCCTATAACATGAGATGTGATGTCTCAATGCTTCTAATACCAAACCTGAGATCTTTCCTATAACATGAGATGTGATATCCAACGCCTTCCCATCCCAATCCTGAGACACTTCCGATTGCAGTGATGTGATGTCTCAATGCTTCTAATACCAAACCTGAGATCTTTCCTATAACATGAGAAGTGATATCCAACTCCTTCCCGTTCCAAACCTGAGACCCTTCCTATAGCATGAGATGTGATATCCAACTCCTTCCCATTCCAATCCTGAGACCATTCCGATAGCATGAGATGTGATATCTCAATGCTTCTAATACCAAACCTGAGATCCTTCCTATAACATGTGATGTGATATTCAAATCCTTCCCCTTCCAAACCTGAGACCCTCCCTTTAGCATGAGATGTGATATCCAACTCCTTCCCATTCCAATCCTGAGACCCTTATGATAGCATGAGATGTAATATTTCAATGCCTCTAATACCAAACCTGAGATACTTCCGATAGCATGAGATGTGATATCTCAATGCTTCTAATACCAAACCTGAGATCCTTCCTATAACATGAGATGTGATATCCAAATCCTTCCCCTTCCAAACCTGAGACCCTACCTTTAGCATGAGATGTGATATCCAACTCCTTCCCATTCCAATCCTGAGACCCTTCTGATAGCATGAGATGTGATATCCAAGTCCTTCCCATTCCAATCCTGAGACCCTTCCTATAGCATGTGATGTGATATCTCAATGCTTATACCAAACCTGAGACCCTTCCTATGGCATGAGATGTCATATACAACTCCTTCCCATTCCAATCCTGAGACCCTTCCTATAGCATGAGATGTGATATCTCAATGCTTATGCCAAACCTGAGACCCTTCCTATAGCATGAGATGTGATATCCAACTTCTTCCCATTCTAATCCTGAGACCCTTCCTATAACATGAGATGTGATGTCTCAATGCTTCTAATACCAAACCTGAAATCTTTCCTATAACATGAGATGTGATATCCAACTCCTTCCCATTCCAATCCTGAGACCCTTCCTATAGCATGAGATGTGATATCTCAATGCATATACCAAACCTGAGACCCTTCCTATAGCTTGAGATGTGATATCCAACTCCATCCCATTCCAATCCTGAGACCCTTCCTATAGCATGAGATGTGATATCTCAATACTTCTAATACCAAACCTGAGATCCTTCCGATAACATAAGATGTGATATCCAAATCCTTCCCCTTCCAAACCTGAGACCCTCCCTTTAGCATGAGATGTGATATCCAACTTCTTCCCATTCCAATCCTAAGACCCTTCTGATAGCATGAGATGTGATATCTCAATGCTTCTAATACCAAACCTGAGATCCTTCTGATAGCATGAGATGTGATATCTCAATGCTTCTAATACCAAACCTGAGATCCTTCCTATAACATGAGATGTGATATCCAAATCCTTCCCCTTCCAAACCTGAGACCCTCCCTTTAGCATGAGATGTGATATCCAACTCCTTCCCATTCCAATCCTGAGACCCTTCTGATAGCATGAGATGTGATATCTCAATGCCTCTAATACCAAACCTGAGATCCTACCTCTAACATGAAATGTGATATCCAACTCTTTCCCCTTCCAAACCTGAGAGCCTACCTATAGCATGAGATGTGATATCCAAGTCCTTCCCATTCCAATCCTGAGACCCTTCCTATAACATGAGATGTGATATCCAACTCCTTCCCATTCCAACCTGAGACCCTTCCTGTAGCATGAGATGGGATATCCAACTCCTTCCAAATCCAATCCTGATAACCTTCCGATAGCATGAGATGTGATATCCCAATGCTTCTACCAAACCTGAGACCCATACTATGGCATGAGATGTGATATCAAACTCCTTCCCATTCCAATCCTGAGACCCTTCCTATAGAATGAGATGTGATATCCAACTCCTTCCCATTCCAATTCTGAGACCCTTCCTATACCATGAGACTTGATATCTCAATGCTTCTAATACCAAACCTGAGACCCGTCCTATAACATGAGATGTGATATCCAAATCCTTCCCCTTCCAAACCTTAGACCCTTCCTTTATCATGAGATGTGATATCCAACTCCTTCCCATTCCAATCCTGAGACCCTCCCTACAGCATTAGATGTGATATCCAAGTCCTTCCCATTCCAATCCTGAGACCCTTCCTATAGCATGAGATGTTATATCTCAATGCTTCTAATACCAAACCTGAGACCCTTCCTATAACATGAGATGGGAATATCCAACTCCCTCCCATTCCAATCCTGAGACCCTTCCGATAACAGAGATGTGATATCTCAATGCTTATACCAAACCTGAGATCCTTCCTATAACATGAGATGTGATATCCAACTTCTTCCCATTCCAATCCTGAGACAGTTCCTATAGCATGAGATGTGATATCTCACTGCTTATACCAAACCTGAGACCCTTCCTATAGCATGAGATGTGATATCCAACTCCTTCCCATTCCAATCCTGAGACCCTTCCTATAGCATGAGATGTGATATCTCAATGCTTCTAATACCAAACCTGAGACTCTTCCTATAACATGAGATGGGATATCCAACTCCTTCCCATTCCAATCCTGAGACCCTTCTGATAGCAGAGATGTGATATCTCAATGCTTATACCAAACCTGAGACCCTTCCTACGGCATGAGATGTCATATACAACTCCTTCCCATTCCAATCCTGAGACCCTTCCTATAGCATGAGATGTGATATCTCAATGCTTATACCAAACCTGAGACCCTTCATATAGCATGAGATGTGATATCCAACTCCTTCCCATTCCAATCCTGAGACCCTTCCTATAGCATGAGATGTGATGTCTCAATGCTTCTAATACCAAACCTGAGATCCTTCCTAAAACATGAGATGTGATATCCAACTCCTTCCATTCCAATCCTGAGACCCTTCCTATAGCATGAGATGTGATATCTCAATGCTTCTAATATCAAACTTGAGACCTCCCTATAGCATGAGATGTGATATCCAAGTCCTTCCCATTCCAATCCTGAGACCATTCCTATAGCATGAGATGTGATATCTCAATACTTCTAATACCAAACCTGAGATCCTTACGATAACATGAGATGTGATATCCAAATCCTTCCCCTTCCAAACCTGAGACCCTCCCTTTAGCATGAGATGTGATATCCAACTCCTTCCGATTCCAATCCTGAGACCATTCTGATAGCATGAGATGTGATATCTCAATGCTTCTAATACCAAACCTGAGATCCTTCCGATAGCATGAGATGTGATATCTCAATGCTTCTAATACCAAACCTGAGATCCTTCCTATAACATGAGATGTGATATCCAAATCCTTCCCCTTCCAAACCTGAGACCCTCCCTTTAGCATGAGATGTGATATCCAACTCCTTCCCATTCCAATCCTGAGACCCTTCTGATAGCATGAGATGTGATATCTCAATGCCTCTAATACCAAACCTGAGATCCTACCTCTAACATGAAATGTGATATCCAACTCTTTCCCCTTCCAAACCTGAGAGCCTTCCTATAGCATGAGATGTGATATCCAAGTCCTTCCCATTCCAATCCTGAGACCCTTCCTATAACATGAGATGTGATATCCAACTCCTTCCCATTCCAACCTGAGACCCTTCCTTTAGCATGAGATGGGATATCCAACTCCTTGGAATTCCAATCCTGATACCCTTCCGATAGCATGAGATGTGATATCCCAATGCTTATACCAAACCTGAGACCCATACTATTGCATGAGATGTGATATCAAACTCCTTCCCATTCCAATCCTGAGACCCTTCCTATAGCTTGAGATGTGATATCCAACTCCTTCTCATTCCAATTCTGAGACCCTTCCTATACCATGAGACTTGATATCTCAGTGCTTCTAATACCAAACCTGAGACCCGTCCTATAACATGAAATGTGATATCCAAATCCTTCCCCTTCCCAACCTTAGACCCTTCCTTTATCATGAGATGTGATATCCAACTCCTTCCCATTCCAATCCTGAGACCCTTCCGATATCATGAGATGTGATATCTCAATGCTTCTAATATCAAACTTGAGACCCTCCCTATAGCATGAGATGTGATATCCAAGTCCTTCCCATTCCAATCCTGAGACCCTTCCTATAGCATGAGATGTGATATCTCAATGCTTCTAATACCAAACCTGAGACCCTTCCTATAACATGAGATGGGAATATCCAACTCCTTCCCATTCCAATCCTGAGACCCTTCCGATAGAAGAGATGTGATATCTCAATGCTTATACCAAACCTGAGATCCTTCCTATAGCATGAGATGTGATATCCTACTCATTCCCATTCCAATCCTGAGACCCTTCCTATAGCATGAGATGTGATATCTCAATGCTTCTAATATCAAACTTGAGACCTTCCCTATAGCATGAGATGTGATATCCAAGTCCTTCCCATTCCAATCCTGAGACACTTCCTATAGCATGAGATATGATATCTCAATGCTTCTAATACCAAACCTGAGACTCTTCCTATAACATGAGATGGGATATCCAACTCCTTCCCATTCCAATCCTGAGACCCTTCCGATAGCAGAGATGTGATATCTCAAAGCTTATACCAAACCTGAGACCCTTCCTATGGCTTGAGATGTCATATACAACTCCTTCCCATTCCAATCCTGAGACCCTTCCGATAGCATGAGATGTGATATCTCAATGCTTATACCAAACCTGAGACCCTTCCTATAGCATGAGATGTGATATCCAACTCCTTCCCATTCCAATCCTGAGACCCTTCCTATAGCATGAGATGTGATATCTCAATGCTTCTAATACCAAACCTGAGATCCTTCGTTTAACATGAGATGTGATATCCAACTCCTTCCATTCCAATCCTGAGACCCTTCCTATAGCATGAGATGTGATATCTCAATGCTTATACCAAACCTGAGACCCTTCCTATAGCATGAAATGTGATATCCAACTCCTTCCCATTCCAATCCTGAGACCCTTCCTATAGCATGAGATGTGATATCTCAATGCCTCTAATACCAAACCTGAGATCCTTCCTCTAACATGAAATGTGATATCCAACTCCTTCCCTTTCCAAACCTGAGAGCCTATCCATAGCATGAGATGTGATATCCAAGTCCTTCCCATTCCAATCCTTAGACCCTTCCTACAGCATGCAATATGATATCTCAATGATTCTAATAACAATCCTGAGACCCGTCCTATAACATGAGATGGGATATCCAACTCCTTCCCATCCCAATCCTGAGACACTTCCGATTGCAGAGATGTGATATCTCAATGCTTATACCAAACCTGAAACTCTTCCTATAACATGAGATGTGATATCTGTTAGGAAAGATTTAATAATTGTAGGTAATTTTCCTTCCATGTGGCAACCCCTAAACTTTTTGCTGTTGTTTTTCACCTTGTTCTCGACTTTGCTAGAGAAGTGCAGCCTTCTGCCGCACTCCTCTGGGATGTCGCTCCTTTCTTACGGGGAAACTGACATGCCCTTAAGACAGTCAGTACCGGGAAACGCTGTTTTCCGTAGTTTCTTTTATCATGTTGCGGCTTTCGTGCAACATGACACAAGAGGGCACTGTAAGCTAAGTTGCTGCTCTCTTGGGATTCTAGCCTTCTACAGGCCCTAGATACTCTTTCAGGATTGTAACTGATCGGTGCAAGTGATTCACGGACGGGAATGGTGGCAGCGATCGTTTCTTGTGTTTTGAGCTCCTTTTGGCGTTCTAAGCACGTTTCTCGCACTTAACCCAAAATGGTGGCCTGGCTCCCAAAATGGCCAGACCACGAGGCTCCTTTGTCCTGTCCGCTGACCGTCTTGCTCCCTTCACCTTCCCCAGGTCGAGCCGACCCGGGGCCTTCCTTATTTGGGCATGTACTTTCCCGCGAAACACGGATGCTTTCGCGGGCTTCTACATGTCTTGTGTGTGCCTCCAGTATGTGGGCTGGGATGTCTGGTCCCGTGTGAATGCCTGGGACCACCGTGGTCCGTGATAGGTCCACGAATGGTGTGAGTGTTGATGAGCGGATCTCCCATTGGGTCCCCACCGTTTTGGCGCGAAGGGAACCGTGGATAAGAGGGGGCTGGAAACACCACTACCATGTCGATCTCCTGAGTTCTCACGAACAAAGGAATACAGGAGCCAAGTATCCTGCAACCAAGAGGCTGAACCGAGGAATCGCTGGTGACCCGCTGAAGGACTGCTCCTCTGCACTGCTGTCGCCTTGTGAAACCCTTTTCACCTTTGATCGAACCAGAAGGCATGTACTAGTACTTCGACCCTTGGAATAGCGGGGACAGCTATTCTCGGCATCTTCACCATCTCCTGCTAGTAAGCCTTCGGAAGCGTCTCTGGGCCATCCAGCAGACTGACCAGCCTACACAGGAGTCTTGCTCTGTAACCGCCACCAGGTTGTGTAGTATATCGAGTCCTTGTCACTCTCACACGATTCGTACACTTGGCGTTCCCAGGTCTGAAGTGAGTAGTGTACATTTGGCTCAGATACACACGGCCGCTCCGTTGCCCTGCTGTGGTAACAAACTGTGCGGGTTCCTTCGTTTGGGACGTCTTTTACTCAACTCTGCTGCTGCAGACTCAACACGACGACGAGACGTCCCCTGCTCTTCTGAACCTGCCAGCGACTGAAACTGACGCGGAGAAGCCTGGGTCTGCTTGCATCGGGGTCCGGTGAGTAGCATAGCTATGAACTGGTCGCCCTCCTGCAGGAGCCCATAGCTTTTCCCCGCTGTGTCAAAACAGCACGCCTTTCCGTACTCGCGCTCTGCTTCTGCCCACAGTGGAGGCTGCGCTTGAGTCGCGGAACACTGTTGTTCTTCGTTTGTGCACTAAACTGAACTGCCTGATCTCCCTCAAAGAGAATCCCCTTTTGCCCGTTGGCACCAGCGTGTGCAGGTACTTTTGAGCACAAGGCTCCACTCTTCGTAGGGCTCGGACTTCCTTTTAGTTAGGTGCCTCTGAAGGCGGACTGGGTCTAAGCATTATTTCACACTGCCTGTTTTCCTTCCCTTTTAGGTGGACCACACATTTCGTGCATCTAACGCTTGAGACTTGTTTGTATTTGTATATATATTGTATTGGTATGGTATGTGTTGGTTTACTAGAGTTGTATTGTGATTTCTCGCTACGGTCATTGTTTTAAAGGCCTTGGAATAAATGTATATATATTTTTAATTTAGCACCTGTTTGGAGTAGTTTGTAAGTGTCCTTGCTTTGTGTGCTCATTGCAGGCTTTCAGTCACCCTCACCCCTCTTGAGACCTAGTCTTGACCGCCGCGATCGCTACCTTGATTGGTCTGGCTTGTCCAGAGGTTACCCTGTTCCAAGTAATTAGGTTGGCCTTCTGAACTTCTGCGCCACCAGGACAGAGTTCAGAAATCCGTCTTAACAAATTGGTGTACAGTGGTGGGATACGACTGAAGGTATCCAGTGTTGCGCACGAACTAAGGCATTTCAAGTTATTCCTACCAGGACATGTAGTGAATTGTTGTAGTATAACTTTAAAAAGGCCATAGTCCTATCTAACAGTATGGAAACAAATACCTTGTTAACTTTAAATGCTTCCAAATCAGAAACATTGAAAAAAATGTGTGCGGAGAGAGGTGTTTCCTCTCAAGGCACGAAATTGGATATGATCAAAAGAATCGTGACGTGGCAAGAAGCGCAGCTTGACGCTATAACTTCTGAGGACAGTGCGGAAGGAGGTGGGGCTGCTCTCACTGGTAGAACCGACGGTTCTGCCGCTGCACTGATCCACCGCGACCACGAGGACAGGGAGGATGAGATGTCTAATGTTTCCTCTGCCAGTGTTGATGGGGAGGCTATGCTTGAATTCAAGAAGCAAGAGCTGCGGTTTAGGCAGAAGGAGCTTGAATTCAGCATAGCCAAACTAAAAATCGAACAGTCAGAAAAACAGAAAGACAGGGATCACCAGTTGGAACTGGCCAAGCTTCAGGTTGCAAATGGGTCCAAGGGTCCTGGACATGGGTCTGGGGCCTCCTCTCATCCATGGTTTCCGAAAGATCTGGTCATTGTGTATGAGGAAAGGAATGACATTATGGACTGGATGAATGCGTTTGAGTATGCATGCGAAGTTCAACAAGTTGACAATGCTGATAAGATTGCCTGGTTACTCAGCAGACTGCCCCATTCTGGCTGTAGTGCCATTATGGAAATGTCGAAGGCTGAGCAAGCTGATTTCGCAATGTTAAAGCAAACTCTCATTTTAACGTTTGGGAAGACTCCGGCCCAATATTTGAAACGATTCATAGAGTATAAGAAAAAGGAAGGTGGTACTTGGGTATCTTATGTCACTGAATCCTTGAAAAACTTAACTGGCTGGGTCGAAGGTTATAAGGTTTCTACCTTCGAAGGCATGATACATCTTGTCATGCTGGAACACATTTTTGCATCTTCTTCCCCGGAGCTTAAGCAGCATTTGGCCGATTCGAAGGAGATAGATCCTAAGAAGCTGGCCATTGCAGCAGACTTATGGGTGTCACATCGAGTGTCCCATAAGGACAAAACTCATCCTGGTAAGCAGGAGGAAGGGAAAAAGTCCAAAGATAAGGAGGGTGGAGAATCTGATAAATCTTCTTCTCAAAAGGGCCACAAAAAGAAAAATAAGGGTAAGACACAAGAGAACTCACAGGGTAGTGGAGGTCAGCCTCCGAAACAGAACTCTGGTTACAATAAGCCTCCCTATGTAAACAGACCCAATGGATCTTGTTTTGCTTGTGGAGCAACTGACCACGTGAAGGGGGATCCCCGGTGTAAGGTTTGACCTTTGGGGGTCCACTCCGCTAATCTGGCCTTCTCCTCCTACGAGGAAGAAGAGATTACAGGAGCATCCTTCTCCTCAGACTCATTTCCCAGCGGGATAGAGGCTGAGGTAGTTTTAGTTTCCCTGGGTTCCTGGGATCCTAAAGTCGCAGAGGCTTATGCTAGGATTACAGATAATACCAAGCACTACTTTAAAGACAGTGTGCTGATCAATGGAGTAGATACTCCAGCTCTTAGGGATAGTGGGTGCAGTCGAACTGTAGTGGATTCTACCTTGGTAGACTCAGAGGAAGTTGCCAGAGCTACTCTGATGCCCACTAAGTTGGCTGACGGCCCACTCCGTATGTTCCCAGTAATATCTGTAAATCTTACTTTAAATGGTACAGCAGTCAGGATTCCAGTGAGCATTCAGAGAAACGTCCCGGGAAAGGTCTTGTTAGGTAATGATCTCAGAGCTTTAGGGCTCGTAGGAGACACTGCCGAAAGACCCTACACACGGTCTCAAGCACGGGCAGCATTGGCCAAGACCAATACACCGCCCCAGCCGAAGGGGAAACCCAAGGCGAAAGGAGTCAACAAGTCAAGACGAGGGAAAGAGAATATTCCCCCGAGCTCGCCTACCACTGCGGTGGAGGAAGTTGGTCAATCGCCCGGGCCTGACGAGGAGGTGGCGATGCCTGAAGTATTGAACCCCAACGACCATCCTGAACTAAAAGACTTGTTAGTTGAAGGAGGTCCTGATAGGGACGAATTCAGTAAAGGCCAACGTGAGTGCCCATCTCTGGAAGGCCTAAGGAGACAGGCCTGCTCCCAGCTTGAGGGTGAACCTCCTGGGACGCATAGGATTTATTGGGAAGGTGGACTCCTGTATAGTGAGCCCACAGAGTCTACAGAAGGAGACCATAGGAGGTTGGTGGTTCCCCTTGCTGTTAGGCCCTTCCTCCTGCAGTTGGCGCATGAAGTGCTCCTTGCTGGTCACCTTGGTATTAAGAGGAGCAAGCAAAGGTTATCCATGCACTTCTACTGGCCCAAGATGGGGGTGCAAGTAGAAAGTCACTGCAGGAGTTGTGCCTCCTGCCAGTTATCTGGTAAGGTTGGCTCGACAATCCAAGCTCCGTTGGTACCGCTCCCAGTTGTGGGGGTACCATTTGAAAGGGTAGGGATCGACATCGTTGGTCCCCTTGACCCGCAAACATCCTCGGGCAATAGGTTTATCCTGGTGCTGGTCGACCATGCAACCAGATATCCTGAGGCCATCCCATTGAAAAATGTAACTGCCAAGTCAGTTGCAAAAGCTTTACTTGGCATATTTACTAGGGTTGGCTTCCCTAAAGAAGTTGTGTCAGATTGTGGCAGCAACTTTATGTCAAAGTATATGCAGGCTATGTGGAAAGAATGTGGGGTCACCTACAAGTTCTCTTCTGCATACCACCCCCAGACCAATGGTCTGGTGGAACGTTTCAACAGAACGTTAAAAAGCATGATTGGGGCTCTGGAGAAGCTTCAGAGAAGACAATGGGATCTTCTTTTACCATGCTTACTGTTTGCCTACCGAGAGGTACCACAGGAGGGTGTTGGCTTCAGCCCCTTCAAACTTCTGTTTGGTCATCCTGTACGGGGACCCTGTTAATAAGTAAATGACCACACTTCACTGCAATCCTTGTCTTTAGTGAGGATTTATTTAGTTAGTTCATCCAAGAGAAAGGCCCCAGGCTGCAACATTCCAAGAATTCCTCGCTCGCTTGGTCGACTATTCGTTCACCTGACAGCCGGGTTCCATCCAAAGATAAACAACTGCAAGCCGCAGCCGTGTGTGTAACGGCAAGACAGTGAGTAATTAAGGTAATGGCAATCCAAATAGTGAGTGACCTCAGGTGGGACCTCTGCTGGTGTTGTCAGCGCAGTCTCTCGTAGTTGCAAATCACAAACCACAAATCAACCTCCTCAGTATTCGTGCTCTGCTCCAGGATTCCTTCGTGGTTCACTTCACTCCCAGGCACTGACTTTTTCCTCAAAATTCGTACTCCGCTCCAGGATAACGGCCGTGTTTCTCGCCGGCTATTACACATGTAGTGTGCCGCTCCGTCCGGTTGCATCCAAACTGTAATCAATATTGCTGCTGCTGGGGGCCTTTTCTCCTTGGCCCAATCCTCGTCGCCAATGTTAATAAGTAAATGACCACACTTCACTGCAATCCTTGTCTTTAGTGAGGATTTATTTAGTTAGTTCATCCAAGAGAAAGGCCCCCAGCTGTGGGCTGTCCTCCTGGTCTCAATCCTCTCTCTGCTGCTCGAATCTGGAACCCTTGCTTAATCATAACAACAAAGATTCTTTGGTAACTAGGTTACATGGCAGCAGCTGAAATGATGTAAGTATAAACACATTGATGTAAGTCTAAACACCTCCTAACAGACCCTTAGCCATAGTCAAAGAGGGATGGGAGATGCCCACTCCCCCTGTTACTACCAACGTAGTTGATTATGTGCTAGGGCTCAGAAAACGGATGGTACTTCTGATGGGCTTGGCTAGTGATAAATTGAAGGCAGGACAAGCACTGGTGAAACATTGGTACGACCAGAAAGCTTCCCTCATCAACTTTACACCTGGTCAGCAAGTCCTGATCATGAATCCCATAAGGCCTTGAGCTTTACAGGACAAATGGTCAGGCTCTTACACAGTGGTGGAGCCCCTGGGTGAGGTTAACTATTTAGTGGACCTTGGAAGGCCTGGACAGGCTCCAAAAGTGTTTCACGTGAATAGGCTGAAGGCTTTCGTCCCAAGAGTCGAAATCGCAGCACTGTTACTGGCTTCAGATGTTGAGGAAGAGGAGTCTGAACCTCTCCCCGACCTGTTCCAAAGCGGTCCTTCAGATAGCTCCTTTGAGGGAGTCCGAGGGGCCCCTCACCTGACTTCTGATCAGCAGGCTGAGGTGAAAAGTTTGCTTAGGCAGTTTTCCCCCCTGTTTTCACAGTCGCCTGGTTTGACACCTTGGTGCAAACATAACATAGACACAGGAGACAGTGTACCTACCAAAAGTAGGGGATACAGGATGTCAGACAAAGTACGGTCTTATATTAAGACCGAGGTCAACAAGATGTTAGACCTTGGGGTGATTGAACCCTCTAGTAGTCCTTGGTCCAGCCCTGTGGTTTTCGTTCCAAAGGCAGGCACTTCTGAATTGAGGTTCTGGTGGATTACAGGGCTCTGAATGCTGTCACCAAAACAGATGCACACCCCTTGCCTCGAACAGATGAGCTGGTGGATACTTTGGGTGTCTCCAAGTACCTCAGCACGTTTGACCTCACTGCTGGCTATTGGCAAATAGCTTTAGCAGAACATGCCAAGGAGAAGACGGCGTTTTCTACTCCAGACGGCCTTTACCAATTCCGGGTAATGCCGTTCGGGTTGAAGAATGCACCTGCCACTTTCCAGAGGCTTGTGCATCATGTTTTGAATGGGTTGGACGAATTCTGTCTTGCATATCTGGACGATATAGCAGTTTTCAGTGCCACCTGGGAAGACCATGTGAAACACCTCGGGATTGTGCTCCAGGCTCTTCAGAAAGCACACTTGACCATAAAGGCTAGTAAATGCCAGATTGGACAAGGCTCAGTGTTTTACCTTGGACATGAAGTAGGTGGAGGGAGGATACAGCCTCTACCCAGTAAAGTACAAGCAGTACAAGACTGGCCTACCCCCACTACACAAACCCAAGTGAGAGCCTTCTTAGGACTCACGGGGTATTACCGCAATTTTGTGGCAGACTATGGCACCATAGCTGCCCCTCTGACTGCCCTCACAACTCTGAAGAAACCCAAGAAGGTAACTTGGACCGACGAGTGTGAGAAGGCCTTCAATGGCTTAAAAGACTCCTTGTGCCAGGCCCCTGTCCTCAGGGCCCCTGATTATCAAAGACCTTTTATCGTGCAGACGGACGCCTCTGACACTGGGATAGGAGCTGTACTATCGCAAGTAGATGAGAAGGGTAAGGAACACCCTATTGGTTTTATTAGTCACCAGTTTAAGGACAGAGAGCTCAGATGGTCCACGGTAGAGAAAGAATGTTTCTCTGTTGTGTGGGCCCTAAGGAAGCTGAGGCCCTACCTCTATGGGACCCACTTCACTGTGCAAACTGACCATAAGCCCTTAAAGTGGCTAATAAACATGAAGGGGGAGAATCCAAAGTTGCTTAGGTGGTCCATAAGTCTACAAGGCTTCGACTTCACTATTGAGCATAGACCAGGTGTCCAACATAGCAATGCTGATGGGTTGTGCAGAATGTTTAACCGACCTGAACAAGAGACTCATCCAGGGGTGGATTAGTTCCCCCTGTCCATAGTCTGGGAGGGGTGAGTGTTAGGAAAGATTTCGTAATTGTAGGTAATTTTCCTTCCATGTGGCAACCCCTAAACTTTTTGCTGTTGTTTTTCACCTTGTTCTCGACTTTGCCAGAGAAGTGCAGCCTTCTGCCGCACTCCTCTGGGCTTTCGCTCCTTTCTTACGGGGAAACTGTCATGCCCTTAAGACAGTCAGTACCAGGAAACGCTCGTTTCCGTAGTTTCTTTTATCATGTTGCGGCTTTCGTGCAACATGACACAAGAGGGCACTGTAAGATAAGTTACTGCTCTCTTGGGTCTCTAGCCTTCTACAGGCCCTAGATACTCTTCCAGAATTGTAACTGATCGGTGCAAGTGATTCACGGACGGGAATGGTGGCAGCGATCGTTTATTGTGTTTTGAGCTCCTTTTGGCGTTCTAAGCGCGTTTCTCGCGCTTAACCCAAAATGGTGGCCTAGAGCCCAAAATGGCCAGACCACGAGGCTCCTTTGTGCTGTCCGCTGACCATCTTGCTCCCTTCACCTTCCCCAGGTCGAGCCGACCTGGGGCCTTCCTTATTTGGGCATGTACTTTCCCGCGAAACACAGATGCTTTCGCGGGCTTCTACATGTCTTGTGTGTGCCTCCAGGATGTGGGCTGGGATGTCTGGTCCCAATACACATCCTGGGTGCCAGAGAGTCTAGGGTGGTGTGAATGCCTGGGACCACCGTGGTCCGTGATAGGTCCACGAATGGTGTGAGTGTTGATGAGCGGATCTCCCATTGGGTCCCCTCCGTTTTGGCGCGAAGGGAACCGTGGATAAGAGGGGGCTGGAAACACCACTACCATGTCGATCTCCTGAGTTCTCACGAACGAAGGAATGCAGGAGCCAAGTATCCTGCAACCAAGAGGCTGAACCGAGGAATCGCTGGTGACCCGCTGAAGGACTGCTCCTCTGCACTGCTGTCGCCTTGTGAAACCCTTTTCACCTTTGATCGAACCAGAAGGCCTGTACTGGTACTTCGACCCTTGGAATAGCGGGGACAGCTATTCTCGGCATCTTCACCATCTCCTGCTAGTAAGCCTTCGGAAGCGTCTCTGGGCCATCCAGCAGACTGACCAGCCTACACAGGAGTCTTGCTCTGTAACCGCCGCCAGGTTGTGTAGTATATCGAGTCCTTGTCACTCTCACATGATTCGTACACTTGGCGTTCCCAGGTCTGAAGTGAGTAGTGTACATTTGGCTCAGATACACACCGCCGCTCCGTTGCCCTGCTGTGGTAACAAACTGTGCGGGTTCCTTCGTTTGGGACGTCTTTTACTCAACTCTGCTGCTGCAGACTCAATACGACGACGAGACATTGAGATATCACATCTCATGCTATAGTAAGGGTCTCAGGATTGGAATGGGAAGGACTTGGATATCACATCTCATGCTATAGGCAGGGTCTCAGGTTTGGAAAGGGAAGGAGTTGGATATCACATTTCATTTTAGAGGTAGGATCTCAGGTTTGGTATTAGAGGCATTGAGATATCACATCTCATGCTATCAGAAGGGTCTCAGGATTGGAATGGGAAGGAGTTGGATATCACATCTCATGTTATAGGAAGGGTCTCAGGTTTGGTATAAGCATTGAGATATCACATCTCTGCTATCGGAAGTGTCTCAGGATTGGAATGGGAAGGAGTTGGATATCCCATCTCATGTTATAGGACGGGTCTCAGGTTTGTTATTAGAATCATTGAGATATCATATTGCATGCTATAGGAAGGGTCTAAGGATTGGAATGGGAAGGACTTGGATATCACATCTCATGCTATAGGTAGGCTCTCAGGTTTGGAAAGGGAAGGAGTTGGATATCACATTTCATGCTAGAGGTAGGATCTCAGGTTTGGTATTAGAGGCATTGAGATATCACATCTCATGCTATCAGAAGGGTCTCAGGATTGGAATGGGAAGGAGTTGGATATCACATCTCATGTTATAGGAAGGATCTCAGGTTTGGTATTAGAAGCATTGAGATATCACATCTCATGCTATCGGAAGTATCTCAGGTTTGGTATTAGAGGCATTGAGATATCACATCTCATGATATCATAAGGGTCTCAGGATTGGAATGGGAAGGAGTTGGATATCACATCTCATGCTAAAGGGAGGGTCTCAGGTTTGGAAGGGGAAGGAATTGAATATCACATCACATGTTATAGGAAGGATCTCAGGTTTGGTATTAGAGGCATTGAGATATCACATCTCATGCTATCGGAAGGGTCTCAGGATTGGAATGGGAAGGAGTTGGATATCACATCTCATGCTATAGGAAGGGTCTCAGGTTTGGAACGGGAAGGAGTTGGATATCACATCTCATGTTATAGGAAGAGTCTCAGGTTTGGTATAAGCATTGAGATATCACATCTCTGCAATCGGAAGTGTCTCAGGATTGGAACGGGAAGGAGTTGGATATCCCATCTCATGTTATAGGACTGGTCTCAGGTTTGGTATTAGAAGCATTGAGATATCACATCGCATGCTGTAGGAAGGGTCTCAGGTTTGGAATGGGAAGGAATTGGATATCACATCTCATGTCATAGGAAGGATCTCAGGTTTGGTATTAGAAGCATTGAGATATCACATCTCATGCTATAGGAATGGTCTCAGGATTGGAATGGGAAGGAGTTGGATATTACATTCTTGCTATGGGAAGGGTCTCATGTTTGGAATTGGAAGGAGTTGGATATCACATATGCTATAGGAAGGGTCTCAGGTTTGGAATGGGAAGGAGTTGGATATCACATCTCATGTTATAGGAAGGGTCTCAGGTTTGGTATAAGCATTGAGATATCACATCTCTGCTATCAGAAGTGTCTCAGGATTGGAATGGGAAGGATATGTATATGACATCTCATGACATAAGAAGGGTCTCAGGTTTGGTATAAGCATTGAGATATCACATCTCTGCTTTTGGAAGGGTCTCAGGATTGGAATGGGAAGGAGTTGGATATCCCATCTCATGTTATAGGAAGAGTCTCAGGTTTGGTATTAGAAGCATTGAGATATCACATCTCATGCTATAGGAAGTGTCTCAGGATTGGAATGGGAAGGAATTGGATATCACATCTCATGCTATAGGGAGGGTCTCAAGTTTGATATTAGAAGCATTGAGATATCACATCTCATGCTATAGGAAGGGTCTCAGGATTGGAATGGAAGGAGTTGGATATCACATCTCATGTTATAGGAAGGATCTCAGGTTTGGTATTAGAAGCATTGAGACATCACATCTCATGCTATAGGAAGGGACTCAGGTTTGGTATAAGCATTGAGATATCACATCTCATGCTATGGGAAGGGTCTCAGGATTGGAATGGGAAGGAGTTGTATATGACATCTCATGCCGTAGGAAGGGTCTCAGGTTTGGTATAAGCATTGAGATATCACATCTCTGCTATCGGAAGGGTCTCAGGATTGGAATGGGAAGGAGTTGGATATCACATCTCATGCTATTTGAAGGGTCTCAGGTTTGGTATAAGCATTGAGATATCACATCTCATGCTATGGGAAGGGTCTCAGGATTGGAATGGGAAGGAGTTGTATATGACATCTCATGCCGTAGGAAGGGACTCAGGTTTGGTATAAGCATTGAGATATCACATCTCTGCTATCGGAAGGGTCTCAGGATTGGAATGGGAAGGAGTTGGATATCCCATCTCATGTTATAGGACGGGTCTCAGGTTTGTTATTAGAATCATTGAGATATCATATTGCATGCTATAGGAAGGGTCTAAGGATTGGAATGGGAAGGACTTGGATATCACATCTCATGCTATAGGAAGGGTCTCAGGTTTGGTATAAGCATTGAGATATCACATCTCATGCTATAGGAAGGGTCTCAGGATTGGAATGGGAAGGATATGTATATGACATCTCATGCCATAGGAAGGGTCTCAGGTTTGGTATAAGCATTGAGATATCACATATCTGCTTTTGGAAGGGTCTCAGGATTGGAATGGGAAGGAGTTGGATATCCCATCTCATGTTATAGGAAGAGTCTCAGGTTTGGTATTAGATTCATTGAGATATCATATTGCATGTTATAGGAAGGGTCTAAGGATTGAAATGGGAAGGACTTGGATATCACATCTCATGCCATAGGAAGGGTCTCAGGTTTGGTATAAGCATTGAGATATCACATCTCTGCTTTTGGAAGGGTCTCAGGATTGGAATGGGAAGGAGTTGGATATCCCATCTCATGTTATAGGAAGAGTCTCAGGTTTGGTATTAGAAGCATTGAGATATCACATCTCATGCTATAGGAAGTGTCTCAGGATTGGAATGGGAAGGACTTGGATATCACATCTCATGCTATAGGGAGGGTCTCAAGATTGATATTAGAAGCATTGAGATATCACATCTCACGCTATAGGAAGGGTCTCAGGATTGGAATGGAAGGAGTTGGATATCACATCTCATGTTATAGGAAGGATCTCAGGTTTGGTATTAGAAGCATTGAGACATCACATCTCATGCTATAGGAAGGGTCTCAGGATTGTAATGGGAAGGAGTTGGATTTCACATCTCATGCTATATGAAGGGTCTCAGGTTTGGTATAAGCATTGAGATATCACATCTCATGCTATAGGAAGGGTCTCAGGATTGGAATGGGAAGGAGTTGGATATCACATCTCATGCTATAGGAAGGGTCTCGGGTTTGGTATAAGCAGTGAGATATCACATCTCTACTATCGGAAGGGTCTCAGGATTGGAATGGGAAGGAGTTGGATATCCCACCTCATGTTATAGGAAGAGTCTCAGGTTTGGTATTAGAAGCATTGAGATATCTCATCTCATGCTATAGGAAGGGTCTCAGGATTGGAATGGGAAGGAGTTGGATATCACATCTCATGTTATAGGAAGGATCTCAGGTTTGGTATAAGCAGTGAGATATCACATCTCATGCTATAGGAAGTGTCTCAGGATTGGAATGGGAAGAAGTTGGATATTACATCTCATGTTATAGGAAGGATCTCAGGTTTGGTATAAGCATTGAGATATCACATCTCTGTTATCGGAAGGGTCTCAGGATTGGAATGGGAAGGAGTTGGATATTCCCATCTCATGTTATAGGAAGGGTCTCAGGATTGGAATGGGAAGGACTTGGATATCACATCTCATGCTATAGGGAGGGTCTCAAGTTTGATATTAGAAGCATTGAGATATCACATCTCATGATATCGGAAGGGTCTCAGGATTGGAATGGGAAGGAGTTGGATATCACATCTCATGATAAAGGAAGGGTCTAAGGTTTGGAAGGGGAAGGATTTGGATATCACATCTCATGTTATATAACGGGTCTCAGGTTTGGTATTAGAAGCATTGAGATATCAAGTCTCATGGTATAGGAAGGGTCTCAGAATTGGAATGGGAAGGAGTTGGATATCACATCTCAAGCTATAGGAAGGGTCTCAGGATTGGAATGGGAAGGAGTTTGATATCACATCTCATGCCATAGTATGGGTCTCAGGTTTGGTAGAAGCATTGGGATATCACATCTCATGCTATCGGAAGGGTATCAGGATTGGATTTGGAAGGAGTTGGATATCACATCTCATGTTATAGGAAGGGTCTCAGGTTTGGTATAAGCATTGAGATATCACATCTCTGCTATCGGAAGTGTCTCAGGATTGGAATGGGAAGGAGTTGGATATCCCATCTCATGTTATAGGACGGGTCTCAGGTTTGTTATTAGAATCATTGAGATATCATATTGCATGCTGTAGGAAGGGTCTAATGATTGGAATGGGAAGGACTTGGATATCACATCTCAAGCTATAGGTAGGCTCTCAGGTTTGGAAAGGGAAGGTGTTGGATATCACATTTCATGTTAGAGGAAGGATCTCAGGTTTGGTATTAGATTCATTGAGATATCATATTGCATGCTATAGGAAGGGTCTAAGGATTGAAATGGGAAGGACTTGGATATCACATCTCATGCCATAGGAAGGGTCTCAGGTTTGGTATAAGCATTGAGATATCACATCTCTGCTTTTGGAAGGGTCTCAGGATTGGAATGGGAAGGAGTTGGATATCCCATCTCATGTTATAGGAAGAGTCTCAGGTTTGGTATTAGAAGCATTGAGATATCACATCTCATGCTATAGGAAGTGTCTCAGGATTGGAATGGGAAGGACTTGGATATCACATCTCATGCTATAGGGAGGGTCTCAAGATTGATATTAGAAGCATTGAGATATCACATCTCACGCTATAGGAAGGGTCTCAGGATTGGAATGGAAGGAGTTGGATATCACATCTCATGTTATAGGAAGGATCTCAGGTTTGGTATTAGAAGCATTGAGACATCACATCTCATGCTATAGGAAGGGTCTCAGGATTGTAATGGGAAGGAGTTGGATTTCACATCTCATGCTATATGAAGGGTCTCAGGTTTGGTATAAGCATTGAGATATCACATCTCATGCTATAGGAAGGGTCTCAGGATTGGAATGGGAAGGAGTTGGATATCACATCTCATGCTATAGGAAGGGTCTCGGGTTTGGTATAAGCAGTGAGATATCACATCTCTACTATCGGAAGGGTCTCAGGATTGGAATGGGAAGGAGTTGGATATCCCACCTCATGTTATAGGAAGAGTCTCAGGTTTGGTATTAGAAGCATTGAGATATCTCATCTCATGCTATAGGAAGGGTCTCAGGATTGGAATGGGAAGGAGTTGGATATCACATCTCATGTTATAGGAAGGATCTCAGGTTTGGTATAAGCAGTGAGATATCACATCTCATGCTATAGGAAGTGTCTCAGGATTGGAATGGGAAGAAGTTGGATATTACATCTCATGTTATAGGAAGGATCTCAGGTTTGGTATAAGCATTGAGATATCACATCTCTGTTATCGGAAGGGTCTCAGGATTGGAATGGGAAGGAGTTGGATATTCCCATCTCATGTTATAGGAAGGGTCTCAGGATTGGAATGGGAAGGACTTGGATATCACATCTCATGCTATAGGGAGGGTCTCAAGTTTGATATTAGAAGCATTGAGATATCACATCTCATGATATCGGAAGGGTCTCAGGATTGGAATGGGAAGGAGTTGGATATCACATCTCATGATAAAGGAAGGGTCTAAGGTTTGGAAGGGGAAGGATTTGGATATCACATCTCATGTTATAGGACGGGTCTCAGGTTTGGTATTAGAAGCATTGAGATATCAAGTCTCATGGTATAGGAAGGGCCTCAGAATTGGAATGGGAAGGAGTTGGATATCACATCTCAAGCTATAGGAAGGGTCTCAGGATTGGAATGGGAAGGAGTTTGATATCACATCTCATGCCATAGTATGGGTCTCAGGTTTGGTAGAAGCATTGGGATATCACATCTCATGCTATCGGAAGGGTATCAGGATTGGATTTGGAAGGAGTTGGATATCACATCTCATGTTATAGGAAGGGTCTCAGGTTTGGTATAAGCATTGAGATATCACATCTCTGCTATCGGAAGTGTCTCAGGATTGGAATGGGAAGGAGTTGGATATCCCATCTCATGTTATAGGACGGGTCTCAGGTTTGTTATTAGAATCATTGAGATATCATATTACATGCTGTAGGAAGGGTCTAAGGATTGGAATGGGAAGGACTTGGATATCACATCTCAAGCTATAGGTAGGCTCTCAGGTTTGGAAAGGGAAGGTGTTGGATATCACATTTCATGTTAGAGGAAGGATCTCAGGTTTGGTATTAGAGGCATTGAGATATCACATCTCATGCTATAGGAAGGGTCTCAGGATTGGAATGGGAAGGAGTTGGATATCACATCTCATGCTATAGGAAGGGTCTCAGGTTTGGTATAAGCATTGAGATATCACATCTCATGCTATAGGAAGGGTCTCAGGATTGGAATGGGAAGGATATGTATATGACATCTCATGCCATAGGAAGGGTCTCAGGTTTGGTATAAGCATTGAGATATCACATCTCTGCTTTTGGAAGGGTCTCAGGATTGGAATGGGAAGGAGTTGGATATCCCATCTCATGTTATAGGAAGAGTCTCAGGTTTGGTATTAGAAGCATTGAGATATCACATCTCATGCTATAGGAAGGGCCTCAGGATTGGAATGGGAAGGACTAGTGTATCACATCTCATGCTATATGGAGGGTCTCAAGTTTGATATTAGAAGCATTGAGATATCACATCTCATGCTATAGGAAGGGTCTCAGGATTGGAATGGGAAGGAGTTGGATATCACATCTCATGCTATAGGACGGGTCTCAGGTTTGGTATAAGCAGTGAGATATCACATCTCATGCTATAGGAAGTGTCTCAGGATTGGAATGCGAAGGAGTTGGATATCACATCTCATGTTATAGGAAGGATCTCAGGTTTGGTATAAGCATTGAGATATCACATCTCTGCTATCGGAAGGGTCTCAGGATTGGAATGGGAAGGAGTTGGATATTCCCATCTCATGTTATAGGAAGGGTCTCAGGTTTGGTATTAGAAGCATTGAGATATCACATCTCATGCTATAGGAAGGGTCTCAGGATTGGAATGGGAAGGACTTGGATATCACTTCTCATGCTATAGGGAGGGTCTCAAGTTTGATATTAGAAGCATTGAGATACCACATTTCATGTTATCGGAAGGGTCTCAAGATTGGAATGGGAAGGAGTTGGATATCACATCTCATGATAAAGGAAGGGTCTAAGGTTTGGAAGGGGAAGGATTTGGATATCCCATCTCATGTTATAGGACGGGTCTCAGGTTTGTTATTAGAATCATTGAGATATGATATTGCATGCTGTAGGAAGGGTCTAAGGATTGGAATGGGAAGGACTTGGATATCACATCTCAAGCTATAGGTAGGCTCTCAGGTTTGGAAAGGGAAGGTGTTGGATATCACATTTCATGTTAGAGGAAGGATCTCAGGTTTGGTATTAGAGGCATTGAGATATCACATCTCATGCTATAGGAAGGGTCTCAGGATTGGAATGGGAAGGAGTTGGATATCACATCTCATGCTATAGGAAGGGTCTCAGGTTTGGTATAAGCATTGAGATATCACATCTCATGCTATAGGAAGGGTCTCAGGATTGGAATGGGAAGGATATGTATATGACATCTCATGCCATAGGAAGGGTCTCAGGTTTGGTATAAGCATTGAGATATCACATCTCTGCTTTTGGAAGGGTCTCAGGATTGGAATGGGAAAGAGTTGGATATCCCATCTCATGTTATAGGAAGAGTCTCAGGTTTGGTATTAGAAGCATTGAGATATCACATCTCATGCTATAGGAAGGGTCTCAGGATTGGAATGGGAAGGACTTGGGTATCACATCTCATGCTATAGGGAGGGTCTCAAGTTTGATATTAGAAGCATTGAGATATCACATCTCATGCTATAGGAAGGGTCTCAGGATTGGAATGGGAAGGAGTTGGATATCACATCTCATGCTATAGGACGGGTCTCAGGTTTGGTATAAGCAGTGAGATATCACATCTCATGCTATAGGAAGTGTCTCAGGATTGGAATGCGAAGGAGTTGGATATCACATCTCATGTTATAGGAAGGATCTCAGGTTTGGTATAAGCATTGAGATATCACATCTCTGCTATCGGAAGGGTCTCAGGATTGGAATGGGAAGGAGTTGGATATTCCCATCTCATGTTATAGGAAGGGTCTCAGGTTTGGTATTAGAAGCATTGAGATATCACATCTCATGCTATAGGAAGGGTCTCAGGATTGGAATGGGAAGGACTTGGATATCACTTCTCATGCTATAGGGAGGGTCTCAAGTTTGATATTAGAAGCATTGAGATATCACATTTCATGTTATCGGAATGGTCTCAAGATTGGAATGGGAAGGAGTTGGATATCACATCTCATGATAAAGGAAGGGTCTAAGGTTTGGAAGGGGAAGGATTTGGATATCACATCTCATGTTATAGGACGGGTCTCAGGTTTGGTATTAGAAGCATTGAGATATCAAGTCTCATGGTATAGGAAGGGTCTCAGAATTGGAATGGGAAGGAGTTGGATATCACATCTCAAGCTATAGGAAGGGTCTCAGGATTAGAATGGGAAGGAGTTTGATATCACATCTCATGCCATAGTATGGGTCTCAGGTTTGGTAGAAGCATCGGGATATCACATCTCATGCTATCGGAAGGGTATCGGGATTGGATTTGGAAGGAGTTGGATATCCCATCTCATGCTATAGGAAGGGTCTCAGGTTGGAATGGGGAGGAGTTGGATATCACATCTCATGTTATAGGAAGGGTCTCAGGATTGGAATGGGAAGGACTTGGATATCACATCTCATGCTACAGGAAGGCTCTCAGGTTTGCAAGGGGAAAGAGTTGGATATCACATTTCATGTTAGAGGTAGGATCTCAGGTTTGGTATTAGAAGTATTGAGATATCACATCTCATGCTATCAGAAGGATCTCAGGTTTGGTATAGAAGCATTGAGATATCATATCTTATGCTATCAGAAGAGTCTCAGGATTGGAATGGGAAGGAGTTGGATATCACATCCCATGCTAAAGGGAGGGTCTCAGGTTTGGAAGATAAGGATTTGGATATCACATCTCATGTTATAGGAAGGATCTCAGGTTTGGTATTAGAAGTATTGAGATATCACATCTCATGCTATCGGAAGGATCTTAGGTTTGGTATAGAAGCATTGAGATATCATATCTTATGCTATCAGAAGGGTCTCAGGATTGGAATGGGAAGGAGTTGGATATCACATCTCATGCTAAAGGGAGGGTCTCAGGTTTGGAAGGCGAAGGATTTGGATATCACATCTCATGTTATAGGATGGATCTCAGGTTTGGTATTAGAAGTATTGAGATATCACATCTCATGTTATCGGAAGGATCTCAGGTTTGGTATTAGAAGTATTGAGATATCACATCTCATGCTATAGGAAGGGTCTCAGGATTGGAATGGGAAGGAGTTGGATATCACATCTCATGCTAAAGGAAGGGTCTCAGGTTTGGTAGAAGCATTGAGATATCACATCTCATGCTATAGGAAGGGTCTCAGGATTGGAATGGGAAGGACTTAGATATCACATATCATGCTATAGGGAGGGTCTCAGTTTTGATATTAGAAGCATTGAGATATCACATCTCATGCTATCGGAAGTGTCTCAGGATTGGAATGGGAAGGAGCTGGATATCACATCTCATGCTAAAAAAAGGGTCTCAGGTTTGGAACGTGAAGGAGTTGGATATCACATCTCATGCTATAGGAAGGGTCTCAGGTTTGGTATAAGCATTGAGATATCACATCTCATGCTATAGGAAGGGTCTCAGGATTGGAATGGAAGGAGTTGGATATCACATCTCATGTTATAGGAACGATCTCAGGTTTGGTATTAGAAGCATTGAGACATCACATCTCATGCTATAGGAAGGGTCTCAGGATTGGAATGGGAAGGAGTTGGATATCACATCTCATGCTATAGGAAGGGTCTCAGGATTGGAATGGGAAGGAGTTGAATATGACATCTCATGCCGTAGGAAGGGTCTCAGGTTTGGTATAAACATTGAGATATCACATCTCTGCTATCAAAAGGGTCTCAGGATTGGAATGGGAAGGAGTTGGATATCCCATCTCATGTTATAGGAAGAGTCTCAGGTTTGGTATTAGAAGCATTGAGATATCACATCTCATGCTATAGGAAGTGTCTCAGGATTGGAATGGGAAGGACTTGGATATCACATCTCATGCTATAGGTAGGGTCTCAAGTTTGATATTAGAAGCATTGAGATATCACATCTCATGCTATAGGAAGGGTCTCAGGATTGGAATGGGAAGGAGTTGGATATCACATCTCATGCTATGGGAAGGGTCTCAGGTTTGGTATAAGCAGTGAGATATCACATCTCATGCTATAGGAAGGGTCTCAGGATTGGAATGGGAAGGAGTTGGATATCACATCTCATGCTATAGGACGGGTCTCAGGTTTGGTATAAGCAGTGAGATATCACATATGCTATAGGAAGTGTCTCAGGATTGGAATGGGAAGGAGTTGGATATCACATCTCATGTTATAGAAGGATCTCAGGTTTGGTATAAGCATTGAGATATCACATCTCTGCTATCGGAAGGGTCTCAGGATTGGAATGGGAAGGAGTTGGATATTCCCATCTCATGTTATAGGAAGGGTCTCAGGTTTGGTATTAGAAGCATTGAGATATCACATCTCATGCTATAGGAAGGGTCTCAGGATTGGAATGGGAAGGACTTGGATATCACATCTCATGCTATAGGGAGGGTCTCAAGTTTGATATTAGAAGCATTGAGATATCACATTTCATGATATCGGAAGGGTCTCAAGATTGGAATGGGAAGGAGTTGGATATCACATCTCATGATAAAAGAAGGGTCTAAGGTTTGGAAGGGGAAGGATTTGGATATCACATCTCATGTTATAGGACGGGTCTCAGGTTTGGTATTAGAAGCATTGAGATATCAAGTCTCATGGTATAGGAAGGGTCTCAGAATTGGAATGGGAAGGAGTTGGATATCACATCTCAAGCTATAGGAAGGGTCTCAGGATTAGAATGGGAAGGAGTTTGATATCACATCTCATGCCATAGTATGGGTCTCAGGTTTGGTAGAAGCATTGGGATATCACATCTCATGCTATCGGAAGGGTATCGGGATTGGATTTGGAAGGAGTTGGATATCCCATCTCATGCTATAGGAAGGGTCTCAGGTTGGAATGGGGAGGAGTTGGATATCACATCTCATGTTATAGGAAGGGTCTCAGGATTGGAATGGGAAGGACTTGGATATCACATCTCATGCTACAGGAAGGCTCTCAGGTTTGCAAGGGGAAAGAGTTGGATATCACATTTCATGTTAGAGGTAGGATCTCAGGTTTGGTATTAGAAGTATTGAGATATCACATCTCATGCTATCAGAAGGATCTCAGGTTTGGTATAGAAGCATTGAGATATCATATCTTATGCTATCAGAAGAGTCTCAGGATTGGAATGGGAAGGAGTTGGATATCACATCTCATGCTAAAGGGAGGGTCTCAGGTTTGGAAGATAAGGATTTGGATATCACATCTCATGTTATAGGAAAGATCTCAGGTTTGGTATTAGAAGTATTGAGATATCACATCTCATGCTATCGGAAGGATCTCAGGTTTGGTATAGAAGCATTGAGATATCATATCTTATGCTATCAGAAGGGTCTCAGGATTGGAATGGGAAGGAGTTGGATATCACATCTCATGCTAAAGGGAGGGTCTCAGGTTTGGAAGGCGAAGGATTTGGATATCACATCTCATGTTATCGGAAGGATCTCAGGTTTGGTATTAGAAGTATTGAGATATCACATCTCATGCTATAGGAAGGGTCTCAGGATTGGAATGGGAAGGAGTTGGATATCACATCTCATGCTAAAGGAAGGGTCTCAGGTTTGGTAGAAGCATTGAGATATCACATCTCATGCTATAGGAAGGGTCTCAGGATTGGAATGGGAAGGACTTAGATATCACATATCATGCTATAGGGAGGGTCTCAGTTTTGATATTAGAAGCATTGAGATATCACATCTCATGCTATCGGAAGTGTCTCAGGATTGGAATGGGAAGGAGCTGGATATCACATCTCATGCTAAAGGAAGGGTCTCAGGTTTGGAACGGGAAGGAGTTGGATATCACATCTCATGTTATAGGAAGGGTCTCAGGTTTGGTATAAACATTGAGATATCACATCTCTGCTATCGGAAGTGTCTCAGGATTGGAATGGAAAGGAGTTGGATATCCCATCTCATGTTATAGGACGGGTCTCAGGTTTTTTATTAGAATCATTGAGATATCATATTGCATGCTGTAGGAAGGGTCTAAGGATTGGAATGGGAAGGACTTGGATATCACATCTCATGCTATAGATAGGCTCTCAGGTTTGGAAAGTGAAGGAGTTGGATATCACATTTCATGTTAGAGGAAGGATCTCAGGTTTGGTATTAGAGGCATTGAGATATCACATCTCAGGCTATAGGAAGGGTCTCAGGATTGGAATGGGAAGGAGTTGGATATCACATCTCATGCTATAGGAAGGGTCTCAGGATTGGAATGGAAGGAGTTGGATATCACATCTCATGTTATAGGAAGGATCTCAGGTTTGGTATTAGAAGCATTGAGACATCACATCTCATGCTATAGGAAGTGTCTCAGGATTGGAATGGGAAGGAGTTGGATATCACATCTCATGCTATAGGAAGGGTCTCAGGATTGGAATGGGAAGGAGTTGAATATGACATCTCATGCCGTAGGAAGGGTCTCAGGTTTGGTATAAACATTGAGATATCACATCTCTGCTATCAAAAGGGTCTCAGGATTGGAATGGGAAGGAGTTGGATATCCCATCTCATGTTATAGGAAGAGTCTCAGGTTTGGTATTAGAAGCATTGAGATATCACATCTCATGCTATAGGAAGGGTCTCAGGATTGGAATGGGAAGGACTTGGGTATCACATCTCATGCTATAGGGAGGGTCTCAAGTTTGATATTAGAAGCATTGAGATATCACATCTCATGCTATAGGAAGGGTCTCAGGATTGGAATGGGAAGGAGTTGGATATCACATCTCATGCTATAGGACGGGTCTCAGGTTTGGTATAAGCAGTGAGATATCACATCTCATGCTATAGGAAGTGTCTCAGGATTGGAAAGCGAAGGAGTTGGATATCACATCTCATGTTATAGGAAGGATCTCAGGTTTGGTATAAGCATTGAGATATCACATCTCTGCTATCGGAAGGGTCTCAGGATTGGAATGGGAAGGAGTTGGATATTCCCATCTCATGTTATAGGAAGGGTCTCAGGTTTGGTATTAGAAGCATTGAGATATCACATCTCATGCTATAGGAAGGGTCTCAGGATTGGAATGGGAAGGACTTGGATATCACTTCTCATGCTATAGGGAGGGTCTCAAGTTTGATATTAGAAGCATTGAGATATCACATTTCATGATATCGGAAGGGTCTCAAGATTGGAATGGGAAGGAGTTGGATATCACATCTCATGATAAAGGAAGGGTCTAAGGTTTGGAAGGGGAAGGATTTGGATATCACATCTCATGTTATAGGACGGGTCTCAGGTTTGGTATTAGAAGCATTGAGATATCAAGTCTCATGGTATAGGAAGGGTCTCAGAATTGGAATGGGAAGGAGTTGGATATCACATCTCAAGCTATAGGAAGGGTCTCAGGATTAGAATGGGAAGGAGTTTGATATCACATCTCATGCCATAGTATGGGTCTCAGGTTTGGTAGAAGCATTGGGATATCACATCTCATGCTATCGGAAGGGTATCGGGATTGGATTTGGAAGGAGTTGGATATCCCATCTCATGCTATAGGAAGGGTCTCAGGTTGGAATGGGGAGGAGTTGGATATCACATCTCATGTTATAGGAAGGGTCTCAGGATTGGAATGGGAAGGACTTGGATATCACATCTCATGCTACAGGAAGGCTCTCAGGTTTGCAAGGGGAATGAGTTGGATATCACATTTCATGTTAGAGGTAGGATCTCAGGTTTGGTATTAGAAGTATTGAGATATCACATCTCATGCTATCAGAAGGATCTCAGGTTTGGTATAGAAGCATTGAGATATCATATCTTATGCTATCAGAAGAGTCTCAGGATTGGAATGGGAAGGAGTTGGATATCACATCTCATGCTAAAGGGAGGGTCTCAGGTTTGGAAGATAAGGATTTGGATATCACATCTCATGTTATAGGAAGGATCTCAGGTTTGGTATTAGAAGTATTGAGATATCACATCTCATGCTATCGGAAGGATCTTAGGTTTGGTATAGAAGCATTGAGATATCATATCTTATGCTATCAGAAGGGTCTCAGGATTGGAATGGGAAGGAGTTGGATATCACATCTCATGCTAAAGGGAGGGTCTCAGGTTTGGAAGGCGAAGGATTTGGATATCACATCTCATGTTATAGGATGGATCTCAGGTTTGGTATTAGAAGTATTGAGATATCACATCTCATGTTATCGGAAGGATCTCAGGTTTGGTATTAGAAGTATTGAGATATCACATCTCATGCTATAGGAAGGGTCTCAGGATTGGAATGGGAAGGAGTTGGATATCACATCTCATGCTAAAGGAAGGGTCTCAGGTTTGGTAGAAGCATTGAGATATCACATCTCATGCTATAGGAAGGGTCTCAGGATTGGAATGGGAAGGACTTAGATATCACATATCATGCTATAGGGAGGGTCTCAGTTTTGATATTAGAAGCATTGAGATATCACATCTCATGCTATCGGAAGTGTCTCAGGATTGGAATGGGAAGGAGCTGGATATCACATCTCATGCTAAAGGAAGGGTCTCAGGTTTGGAACATGAAGGAGTTGGATATCACATCTCATGCTATAGGAAGGGTCTCAGGTTTGGTATAATCATTGAGATATCACATCTCATGCTATAGGAAGGGTCTCAGGATTGGAATGGAAGGAGTTGGATATCACATCTCATGTTATAGGAACGATCTCAGGTTTGGTATTAGAAGCATTGAGACATCACATCTCATGCTATAGGAAGGGTCTCAGGATTGGAATGGGAAGGACTTGGATATCACATCTCATGCTACAGGAAGGCTCTCAGGTTTGCAAGGGGAAAGAGTTGGATATCACATTTCATGTTAGAGGTAGGATCTCAGGTTTGGTATTAGAAGTATTGAGATATCACATCTCATGCTATCAGAAGGATCTCAGGTTTGGTATAGAAGCATTGAGATATCATATCTTATGCTATCAGAAGAGTCTCAGGATTGGAATGGGAAGGAGTTGGATATCACATCTCATGCTAAAGGGAGGGTCTCAGGTTTGGAAGATAAGGATTTGGATATCACATCTCATGTTATAGGAAGGATCTCAGGTTTGGTATTAGAAGTATTGAGATATCACATCTCATGCTATCGGAAGGATCTTAGGTTTGGTATAGAAGCATTGAGATATCATATCTTATGCTATCAGAAGGGTCTCAGGATTGGAATGGGAAGGAGTTGGATATCACATCTCATGCTAAAGGGAGGGTCTCAGGTTTGGAAGGCGAAGGATTTGGATATCACATCTCATGTTATAGGATGGATCTCAGGTTTGGTATTAGAAGTATTGAGATATCACATCTCATGTTATCAGAAGGATCTCAGGTTTGGTATTAGAAGTATTGAGATATCACATCTCATGCTATAGGAAGGGTCTCAGGATTGGAATGGGAAGGAGTTGGATATCACATCTCATGCTAAAGGAAGGGTCTCAGGTTTGGTAGAAGCATTGAGATATCACATCTCATGCTATAGGAAGGGTCTCAGGATTGGAATGGGAAGGACTTAGATATCACATATCATGCTATAGGGAGGGTCTCAGTTTTGATATTAGAAGCATTGAGATATCACATCTCATGCTATCGGAAGTGTCTCAGGATTGGAATGGGAAGGAGCTGGATATCACATCTCATGCTAAAGGAAGGGTCTCAGGTTTGGAACGTGAAGGAGTTGGATATCACATCTCATGCTATAGGAAGGGTCTCAGGTTTGGTATAAGCATTGAGATATCACATCTCATGCTATAGGAAGGGTCTCAGGATTGGAATGGAAGGAGTTGGATATCACATCTCATGTTATAGGAACGATCTCAGGTTTGGTATTAGAAGCATTGAGACATCACATCTCATGCTATAGGAAGGGTCTCAGGATTGGAATGGGAAGGAGTTGGATATCACATCTCATGCTATAGGAAGGGTCTCATGATTGGAATGGGAAGGAGTTGAATATGACATCTCATGCCGTAGGAAGGGTCTCAGGTTTGGTATAAACATTGAGATATCACATCTCTGCTATCAAAAGGGTCTCAGGATTGGAATGGGAAGGAGTTGGATATCCCATCTCATGTTATAGGAAGAGTCTCGGGTTTGGTATTAGAAGCATTGAGATATCACATCTCATGCTATAGGAAGTGTCTCAGGATTGGAATGGGAAGGACTTGGATATCACATCTCATGCTATAGGTAGGGTCTCAAGTTTGATATTAGAAGCATTGAGATATCACATCTCATGCTATAGGAAGGGTCTCAGGATTGGAATGGGAAGGAGTTGGATATCACATCTCATGCTATGGGAAGGGTCTCAGGTTTGGTATAAGCAGTGAGATATCACATCTCATGCTATAGGAAGGGTCTCAGGATTGGAATGGGAAGGAGTTGGATATCACATCTCAAGCTATAGGACGGGTCTCAGGTTTGGTATAAGCAGTGAGATATCACATATGCTATAGGAAGTGTCTCAGGATTGGAATGGGAAGGAGTTGGATATCACATCTCATGTTATAGAAGGATCTCAGGTTTGGTATAAGCATTGAGATATCACATCTCTGCTATCGGAAGGGTCTCAGGATTGGAATGGGAAGGAGTTGGATATTCCCATCTCATGTTATAGGAAGGGTCTCAGGTTTGGTATTAGAAGCATTGAGATATCACATCTCATGCTATAGGAAGGGTCTCAGGATTGGAATGGGAGGGACTTGGATATCACATCTCATGCTATAGGGAGGGTCTCAAGTTTGATATTAGAAGCATTGAGATATCACATTTCATGATATCGGAAGGGTCTCAAGATTGGAATGGGAAGGAGTTGGATATCACATCTCATGATAAAGGAAGGGTCTAAGGTTTGGAAGGGGAAGGATTTGGATATCACATCTCATGTTATAGGACGGGTCTCAGGTTTGGTATTAGAAGCATTGAGATATCAAGTCTCATGGTATAGGAAGGGTCTCAGAATTGGAATGGGAAGGAGTTGGATATCACATCTCAAGCTATAGGAAGGGTCTCAGGATTAGAATGGGAAGGAGTTTGATATCACATCTCATGCCATAGTATGGGTCTCAGGTTTGAGACCCTTCCTATAGCATGAGATGTGACATCTCAATGCTTCTAAACTCAAACTTGAGACACTCCCTATAGCATGAGATGTGATATCCAAGTCCTTCCCATTCCAATCCTGAGACACTTCCTATAGCATGAGATGTGATGTCTCAATGCTTCTAATACCAAACCTGAGATCCTTCCTATAACATGAGATGTGATATCCAACTCCTTCCATTCCAATCCTGAGATCCTTCCTATAGCATGAGATATGATATCTCAATTCTTATACCAAACCTGAGACCCTTCCTATAACATGAGATGTGATATCCAACTCCTTCCCATTCCAATCCTGAGACCCTTCCTATAGCATGAGATGTGATATCTCAATGCCTCTAATACCAAACCTGAGATCCTTCCTCTAACATGAAATGTGATATCCAACTCCTTCCCTTTCCAAACCTGAGAGCCTATCCATAGCATGAGATGTGATATCCAAGTCCTTCCCATTCCAATCCTTAGACCCTTCCGATAGCAGATTTGTGATATCTCAATGCTTATACCAAACCTGAGACCCTTCCTATAACATGAGATCGGATATCCAACTCCTTCCCGTTCCAAACCTGAGACCCTTCCTTTAGCATGAGATGTGATATCCAGCTCCTTCCCATTCCAATCCTGAGACACTTCCGATAGCATGAGATGTGATATCTCAATGCTTCTAATATCAAAACTGAGACCCTCCCTATAGCATGATATGTGATATCTAAGTCCTTCCCATTCCAATCCTGAGACCCTTCCTATAGCATGATATGTGATATCTCAATGCTTCTACCAAACCTGAGACCCTTCCTTTAGCATGAGATGTGATATCCAACTCCTTCCCATTCCAATCCTGAGACCCTTCCTATAGCATGAGATGTGATATCTCAATACTTCTAATACCAAACCTGAGATCCTTCCGATAACATGAGATGTGATATCCAAATCCTTCCCCTTCCAAACCTGAGACCCTCCCTTTAGCATGAGATGGGATATCCAACTCCTTCCCATTCCAATCCTGAGAACCTT